>NC_137144.1:30875754-31475754 GCF_949319135.1 Squalius cephalus
CACCCACTTTCAGTTAGAATATCAGAAAGTAGCTCATGCACGGAATGTTGATGGATTTGGACAGTTTGCCCCGGTTTTTTAAAAAGTCAGTTTTGTGAAAAGATTTTGTTCAGTTGACTGGTTATAACAACACTACCAACTATGCCATCTTCAATCAACTTCCATTGAGTTCCAAGGGTATTAAATGTAAGTACAAAATACCTTTTCTCTTGTGCTTGTGAATTGGTGGGGAATAGTAGCAATGACTAATGTCAGCTTGGCGTTTTTAGCAGGCTAGCTATCTAGCAGGCTAGCTAGCTTGCAGGTTAAACTGGCTGTCATAGATTAATCATAGACTGGCATAGATTAATCTATGAAACAGTGTAACAGTAACTGCTACAGTGCAGTCAGGGCTCTCAAGTGTCACATGACAGTCACTCATTTCGGTCTTTTGTCACGCCCTTTTGCCACACATTGTATTTCTCATGCGGAAAAACTATTTATAATATATTTAATATGCCGCAGCGCCCAAAATGTCTCTGGCCGCGCCAGTCTCATTATGGAATCGGCAGGAATCAATCGCTGTAAAAATCTATTATTGTCTATCCATTATAAAAGTGCATCTATCCATTATAAAAGTGCATCTATCCATTATAAAAGTGCATCTATCCATTATAAAAGTGCATCTATACATCATAAAAGTGCATCTATCCATTATAAAAGTGCATCTATCCATTATAAAAGTCCATCTCTCCATCATAAAAGTCCATCTATCCATTATAAAAGTGCATCTATCCATTATAAAAGTGCATCTATCCATTATAAAAGAGCATCTATCCATTATAAAAGTCCATCTCTCCATCATAAAAGTCCATCTATCCATTATAAAAGTGCATCTATCCATTATAAAAGTCCATCTCTCCATCATAAAAGTCCATCTATCCATTATAAAAGTCCATCTCTCCATTATAAAAGTCCATCTCTCCATCATAAAAGTCCATCTATCCATTATAAAAGTGCATCTATCCATTATAAAGGTCCATCTATCCATTATAAAAGTCCATCTCTCCATCATAAAAGTGCATCTATACATCATAAAAGTCCATCTCTCCATCATAAAAGTGCATCTATACATCATAAAAGTCCATCTCTCCATAATAAAAGTCCATCTATCCATTATAAAAGTCCATCTCTCCATCATAAAAGTCCATCTATCCATTATAAAAGTGCATCTATCCATTATAAAGGTCCATCTATCCATTATAAAAGTCCATCTCTCCATCATAAAAGTGCATCTATCCATTATAAAAGTGCATCTATCCATTATAAAAGTGCATCTATACATCATAAAAGTGCATCTATCCATTATAAAAGTGCATCTATCCATTATAAAAGTCCATCTCTCCATCATAAAAGTCCATCTATCCATTATAAAAGTGCATCTATCCATTATAAAAGTGCATCTATCCATTATAAAAGAGCATCTATCCATTATAAAAGTCCATCTCTCCATCATAAAAGTCCATCTATCCATTATAAAAGTGCATCTATCCATTATAAAAGTCCATCTCTCCATCATAAAAGTCCATCTATCCATTATAAAAGTCCATCTCTCCATTATAAAAGTCCATCTCTCCATCATAAAAGTCCATCTATCCATTATAAAAGTGCATCTATCCATTATAAAGGTCCATCTATCCATTATAAAAGTCCATCTCTCCATCATAAAAGTGCATCTATACATCATAAAAGTCCATCTCTCCATCATAAAAGTGCATCTATACATCATAAAAGTCCATCTCTCCATAATAAAAGTCCATCTATCCATTATAAAAGTCCATCTCTCCATCATAAAAGTGCATCTATCCATTATAAAAGTGCATCTATCCATTATAAAGGTCCATCTATCCATTATAAAAGTCCATCTCTCCATCATAAAAGTGCATCTATCCATTATAAAAGTGCATCTATCCATTATAAAATTGCATCTATCCATTATAAAAGAGCATCTATCCATTATAAAAGTGCATCTATCCATTATAAAAGTCCATCTATCCATTATAAAAGTCCATCTCTCCATCATAAAAGTCCATCTATCCATTATAAAAGTGCATCTATCCATTATAAAGGTCCATCTATCCATTATAAAAGTCCATCTCTCCATCATAAAAGTCCATCTCTCCATCATAAAAGTGCATCTATACATCATAAAAGTCCATCTCTCCATCATAAAAGTGCATCTATACATCATAAAAGTCCATCTCTCCATAATAAAAGTCCATCTATCCATTATAAAAGTCCATCTCTCCATCATAAAAGTCCATCTATCCATTATAAAAGTGCATCTATCCATTATAAAGGTCCATCTATCCATTATAAAAGTCCATCTCTCCATCATAAAAGTCCATCTCTCCATCATAAAAGTCCATCTATCCATTATAAAAGTCCATCTATCCATTATAAAAGTCCATCTCTCCATCATAAAAGTCCATCTATCCATTATAAAAGTGCATCTATCCATTATAAAGGTCCATCTATCCATTATAAAAGTGCATCTATCCATCATAAAAGTGCATCTATCCATTATAAAAGTGCATCTATACATCATAAAAGTGCATCTATCCATAATAAAAGTGCATCTATCCATCATAAAAGTGCATCTCTCCATCATAAAAGTGCATCTATCCATCATAAAAGTGCATCTATCCATCATAAAAGTGCATCTATCCTTAATAAAAGTGCATCTATCCATCATAAAAGTGCATCTCTCCATCATAAAAGTCCATCTATCCATCATAAAAGTGCAATTATCCATTATAAAAGAGCATCTATTATAAAAGTCCATCTCTCCATCATAAAAGTCCATCTCTCCATCATAAAAGTCCATCTATCCATTATAAAAGTCCATCTATCCATTATAAAAGTCCATCTCTCCATCATAAAAGTCCATCTATCCATTATAAAAGTGCATCTATCCATTATAAAGGTCCATCTATCCATTATAAAAGTGCATCTATCCATCATAAAAGTGCATCTATCCATTATAAAAGTGCATCTATACATCATAAAAGTGCATCTATCCATAATAAAAGTGCATCTATCCATCATAAAAGTGCATCTCTCCATCATAAAAGTCCATCTATCCATTATAAAAGTGCATCTATCCATTATAAAGGTCCATCTATCCATTATAAAAGTGCATCTATCCATCATAAAAGTGCATCTATCCATTATAAAAGTGCATCTATACATCATAAAAGTGCATCTATCCATAATAAAAGTGCATCTATCCATCATAAAAGTGCATCTCTCCATCATAAAAGTGCATCTATCCATCATAAAAGTGCATCTATCCATCATAAAAGTGCATCTATCCTTAATAAAAGTGCATCTATCCATCATAAAAGTGCATCTCTCCATCATAAAAGTCCATCTATCCATTATAAAAGAGCATATATCCATTATAAAAGAGCATCTATTATAAAAGTGCATCTCTTCATCATAAAAGTGCATGTCTTCATGTTAATTTTATGAAGTATACTTAAGTAAAGTATATTTTTAAGTATACTTTATGTAGTAAGTATACTAATAACAATGTGTACTTGTAGTAAACTTGTGTACTATTTCAATACTGATTGGGACTAAATTGGCCCACTTTTAGTATTTTTTGTATTTGTAAGAGTAGTAAACTAAGTACACAACTAGGTTTCTCATTTGTAATGCATCTGTACTACAAGTTACTTACAAGTATACTAGTAGTTTACTATTTTAATACAAGTAGTACATTTTTTGTTTATGAAAGTATACACTGAAGTGTACTCTCAGTAAACTACTAGTTTCGTAGTTTATACTGCAAGTGTACTTGTAAGTTTTCTTTAAGTGAACATAACATTATACTTATAGTTTACTATTTATATATTATTTTTGCACTTGAAAAATAACTTTAACTGTACTTTAATTTTAAAAATATTTTATTAGCTTCATGCATACTTTTTTAATCAACACTTGAATGTCAGTAAGTTTCATAAAGAAAGGCAACATTTTAAACAAAAAAGTATAATTAGAGTAAATTGTTATACACTACCAGTGGACTAGCCTACACAAAAATTCAGATATGCAGAATTAGAAACATATCTGTTTTATATCAATATATAATATATACCCGTATTCATAAAGAATCTTAATGCAAAGAGTAGCTCCTAGTGACAAAATTCAAAGAAAATTCTTCGAAATGTGGGCGTTTACTCTTAAAATTAAAGAACAAATCCCAGTAAAGAAAAAAGTAATTCAGAAAGCATCTTAACCCTTAAAAGAGGTCTTAAGGTCAAAATTGTTAGGAGTACGGACGAGGACTTTTCAGAGGCTGAAGAGATTCTTTAGCAGAGGAGAACATGGCAGAAAGACGAAGAGGGAGAAGAAATGTGTTGCAGACAATGGGACTCAATGACAGTGAGTTAATAAGACACTATAGATGAGATCATGCAGGGATCATGTTTGTGACTGATCTTATTAGAGACGCGCTAACATCTCCGACACGCAGAAATGCCATAGCGCCAGAAATGAAAGTAATCACTACATTACGATATTTGGCAACTGGGAAAATGCAATAATGCAGCAGTGTGTAATGTACAAAGTCGCATGTAATTTCTAAGTGAAGGCTTAGAATAGTAGCCTGACTACGTCAGACTTCCTACTTCCGCTCAATTTCATTTTGCTTCTGTAGTCAGTCTGAGATAGCAGCTTATCTTTCAGTTTTCCACCGGCCTTCAGACGGCCGGGCCAATCAACGAACAGAGGGCGGGCTGAGAGCCGTGATGTGGATGCTGATTGTACCGTGGATGCGTAGATTTACTTCACATAATCTGCAAAAGTCGTTCACAGCCATGTTCACTCCGGTATTTCGCTCTATGGGTTTGTTTTCGCATTATACATGTGTTTACAGTGGAAGTTAGATGCGGCTGAGCATGCGCATAACACACGCCATAACCAAACGTCATGTGATTGGCTTACGGGTAACCAATGATTTTAAACGTCAGACAAGCGCCCCCTAGTAAGAGAGAAAACACTTCTTTACAAATAGTAAACTATAAGTATAATGTTATGTTCACTTAAAGAAAACTTACAAGTATACTTGCAGTATAAACTACGAAACTAGTAGTTTACTGAGAGTACACTTCAGTGTATACTTTCATAAACAAAAAATGTACTACTTGTATTAAAATAGTAAACTACTAGTATACTTGTAAGTAACTTGTAGTACAGATGCATTACAAATGAGAAACCTAGTTGTGTACTTAGTTTACTACTCTTACAAATACAAAAAATACTAAAAGTGGGCCAATTTAGTCCCAATCAGTATTGAAATAGTACACAAGTTTACTACAAGTACACATTGTTATTAGTATACTTACTACATAAAGTATACTTAAAAATATACTTTACTTAAGTATACTTCATAAAATTAACATGAAGACATGCACTTTTATGATGAAGAGATGCACTTTTATAATAGATGCTCTTTTATAATGGATATATGCTCTTTTATAATGGATATATGCTCTTTTATAATGGATATATGCTCTTTTATAATGGATAGATGGACTTTTATGATGGAGAGATGCACTTTTATAATGGATAGATGGACTTTTATGATGGAGAGATGCACTTTTATGATGGATAGATGCACTTTTATTAAGGATAGATGCACTTTTATGATGGATAGATGCACTTTTATGATGGATAGATGCACTTTTATGATGGAGAGATGCACTTTTATGATGGATAGATGCACTTTTATTATGGATAGATGCACTTTTATGATGTATAGATGCACTTTTATAATGGATAGATGCACTTTTATGATGGAGAGATGGACTTTTATAATGGATAGATGCACTTTTATAATGGATAGATGGACCTTTATAATGGATAGATGCACTTTTATAATGGATAGATGGACTTTTATGATGGAGAGATGGACTTTTATAATGGATAGATGGACTTTTATAATGGATAGATGCACTTTTATAATGGATAGATGGACTTTTATGATGGAGAGATGGACTTTTATGATGGAGAGATGGACTTTTATAATGGATAGATGGACCTTTATAATGGATAGATGCACTTTTATAATGGATAGATGGACTTTTATGATGGAGAGATGGACTTTTATAATGGATAGATGGACTTTTATTATGGAGAGATGGACTTTTATGATGTATAGATGCACTTTTATGATGGAGAGATGGACTTTTATGATGTATAGATGCACTTTTATGATGGAGAGATGGACTTTTATGATGGAGAGATGGACTTTTATAATGGATAGATGGACCTTTATAATGGATAGATGCACTTTTATAATGGATAGATGGACTTTTATGATGGAGAGATGGACTTTTATAATGGATAGATGGACTTTTATAATGGATAGATGCACTTTTATAATGGATAGATGCTCTTTTATAATGGATAGATGCACTTTTATAATGGATAGATGCACTTTTATAATGGATAGATGCACTTTTATAATGGATAGATGCACTTTTATAATGGATAGATGCTCTTTTATAATGGACAGATGCACTTTTATTATGGAGAGATGGACTTTTATAATGGATAGATGCACTTTTATAATGGATAGATGCTCTTTTATAATGGATAGATGCACTTTTATAATGGATAGATGCACTTTTATAATGGATAGATGCTCTTTTATAATGGATAGATGCACTTTTATAATGGATAGATGCTCTTTTATAATGGACAGATGCACTTTTATTATGGATAGATGCACTTTTATAATGGATAGATGCACTTTTATAATTGATAGATGGACTTTTATGATGGAGATATGGACTTTTATGATGGAGAGATGGACTTTTATAATGGATAGATGGACTTTTATGATGGAGAGATGGACTTTTATAATGGATAGATGCACTTTTATAATGGATAGATGGACTTTTATGATGGAGAGATGGACTTTTATAATGGATAGATGCTCTTTTATAATGGATAGATGCACTTTTATAATGGATAGATGCACTTTTATAATGGATAGATGGACTTTTATGATGGAGAGATGGACTTTTATAATGGATAGATGCACTTTTATAATGGATAGATGCACTTTTATGATGTATAGATGCACTTTTATAATGGATAGATGCACTTTTATAATGGATAGATGCACTTTTATAATGGATAGATGCACTTTTATAATGGATAGACAATAATAGATTTTTACAGCGATTGATTCCTGCCGATTCCATAATGAGACTGGCGCGGCCAGAGACATTTTGGGCGCTGCGGCATATTAAATATATTATAAATAGTTTTTCCGCATGAGAAATACAATGTGTGGCAAAAGGGCGTGACAAAAGACCGAAATGAGTGACTGTCATGTGACACTTGAGAGCCCTGACTGCACTGTAGCAGTTACTGTTACACTGTTTCATAGATTAATCTATGCCAGTCTATGATTAATCTATGACAGCCAGTTTAACCTGCAAGCTAGCTAGCCTGCTAGATAGCTAGCCTGCTAAAAACGCCAAGCTGACATTAGTCATTGCTACTATTCCCCACCAATTCACAAGCACAAGAGAAAAGGTATTTTGTACTTACATTTAATACCCTTGGAACTCAATGGAAGTTGATTGAAGATGGCATAGTTGGTAGTGTTGTTATAACCAGTCAACTGAACAAAATCTTTTCACAAAACTGACTTTTTAAAAAACCGGGGCAAACTGTCCAAATCCATCAACATTCCGTGCATGAGCTACTTTCTGATATTCTAACTGAAAGTGGGTGAATATCAAAATACATGATAGAAACATTTTGTTAAACCACTTACAAGTGTTATGCTGACAACACTATTGAAACAATTACTTTTTATTACAACTGTACATGAATAAATAGGCCATTTGGCCCTGGACTAATAGGGTATTCTATTTGTCCATTCTATTGGCTCTATTCTAATTTGAAGACTTGTGCTGGCTGCAGAAGTCTAATTTAAGGCTCTCACAAATAAATAGTATGGGTATATTATACATTTTCTGAGTCATCAGAGTGCCTTGAGTATTGAAGTTGTTGAGTTTTGTGTCCATGGTGTTCTTTCATGCCACAGGGATAAAAGAAAGCATACAGTTTAGGCGGAAATTGTGAAAAAATGTGTGTTATTTCTGGTTTAAAGAAGTCATGTGACCTCTCTGTTTGTCAGACAGATTCAGTACTGGGCTTAAATGAAAGCCTAAAAGGTCCCCTTTCCAACGATACCAAGCACCATATTATAGAATATTGACAATATCCCTAGCATGAGCCTAAACCAGATATACACCAGATTTCAAAAACGGAATTTATTTTAGGGGGTTAGTAACTTCATGAACTGAAAAAAGTGATTTCGCTACCACCGCTGCACTGCTATCGTGATTTTTCTAATACTAGGGGTGTATACCTTGCCAAAAAACAATGATAGCATTTGCCCCCCCGTTGATACCGATCAACCCCCCTGGCTCATGGACTATATGTGTACAAAGAGAATCGCAATGCTGAGACGTAAGACCGGGGTAGCCTAATCAAGGGAAAATACATATTTCAACAAGGCAACATAACACTCGTCTCATTCGTGGAGGTGGAAAAACAAGTTCTTTGTGACATGCGAGATTTATTGTATAAAGATTTAAATTATGCAAAAGAAAGAGTATGAGTTAATTTAAAATGTAGGCTATGCGATTTTAATATAAGTACATGGTTAAATATTTTACCACTTGTTTGAGCAACTTAATATATAATTATATAAGAGTAATGCATTAAATAATACGTTGTTTAAAATTGTATTTAAACGTGAATACGTCTATTAAAGAGTGTATACGCGTGTACAAAGAGAATCGCAATGCTGACAATTTTTTTATTTTTTATAAAAGATGCTAATAACTTCTGGATTTGAAATACAAATAGTGAGTATGTATTTGTGGTACAGCCGCGGATCACGCACTGCAAACGCAGCATATGTGAAAGCACTATTTCGCGTGCTGGTCTTGCACCGCATACGCACTGCAACACGCATTCCAATTATATTATCAGGTTGGTCCAGTTTTTCAGAAGTGATAATTTTGAGGAGTGAGGATTTTATTGATGACATGTTTAAAAAGGTTTAGGCTAAAACGACCCATGTCTATTTGAAAGTTAAACTGTTTTGCAATATGAGGTTAATACAATACAGGACTGAAGCTGCATGCTGTGCATTGTTCTAGTGCAATATGCTTTTGAAATACAAGCATTTTTTGTGAAAATAAAATTCTGTTTTTTACTGTATTTGATTATAAATCAAAGTATAAAAAGAGGTTTAAATAAATAAAAATCTTACAGACGTACATGATTTGTATACATTTTATTTCTGTGGTAAGAGGACTTGAAATGACTCGAAACTAAAATGGTAGGACTTTGGACTCGACTTGAGACTTGTTGGCTTTGACTTTTGACTCGACTCGGGACTTGCCTCATCTTTGACTCGACTTGACTCGGGACTCGAGGGCAAAGACTTGAGACTTACTTGTGACTTGCATAACAATGACTTTGTCCCACCTCTGGTATATATATATATATATATATATATATATATATATATATATATATATATATATATATACACTCACCTAAAGGAGTATTAGGAACACCATACTAATACTGTGTTTGACCCCCTTTCGCCTTCAGAACTGCCTTAATTCTACGTGGCATTGAATCAACAAGGTGCTGAAAGCATTCTTTAGAAATGTTGGCCCATATTGATAGGATAGCATCTTGCAGTTGTTGGAGATTTGTGGGATGCACATCCAGGGCACGAAGCTCCCGTTCCACCACATCCCAAAGATGCTCTATTGGGTTGAGATCTGGTGACTGTGGGGGCCATTTTAGTACAGTGAACTCCAGTGTTAATTTTGGCAGCCATTTTTGATTTAGTCTTAGTTTTCATCTTGAGACGAAAATACTTATTGGTCTTAGTCACGTTTTAGTCATTTTGTCTTTCATAGTTTTAGTCTAGTTTTAGTTGACGAAAAGTCATTGCGTTTTTTGTCAAGTTTTAGTCAAACTGCAGTTACCGACATTAATTTTGGTAGCTATTTATATGTAGTCTTTAGACAAAAAAATTTCTTACATTTTTTATCTCTAGGCCAATTCAGTTAAGCTTATGAGAAATGTAAATTAAGGTAACAGGCTGTATTGACATTGCACTCTTTAGCAGTAGCACTTGTGCAATTCTACATACCCCTTTTCCTTAGTTCAGTGGTTTTTAGAGTGCCCTACCCCCTGGTACCCCCTCTCTTCCACTTAGACTGCAGTCACACTTTTTCCATTAAGGGACAATATATATATATATATATATATATATATATATATATATATATATATATTTTTTTTTTTTTTAAATTAAACAATATTCAATAAATATGCAATGATGGTAAAAACTTAGTGATACCGGTACTTTTAAAATATTAAATTAAAGCCAGTAGTAAGTCACTGTCTTTATGAGTGAGTCAGGAGTCATTCATTCATTCAGTAAGGAAGAAAGCTGCTTTTTTTATGAACGGGTCATTGAATCTCACGATTCATTCTCAGCCACAGAATCGTTCACGAATCACCGCTGTGTGCTGCAGTTCTGCTGTGGCTTTCGTTGCAAAATAGAGCAATAAGCCTACTGACAATACTGTTTTAAATGTAGTAAATCATTTAATGTTACCCTTCTGTTTGTTGAACTGTTGTATGAAATCAATGTCTCATTTGAAATCATGTGGATATTCAGGAAACATTCATTGCATTCTTGCTCGTATAATATGATCGACATTAAAACACTACTGGATATCAGCCTATATTTTGATCACAGATTTAGTAGCACAGATAGCGCAAACGGCTCGTGGCAGAACACAGACCGACTGAACGACACTTTAATTTAAGTAGAAAATCTCAAATGAAGATCGCTAAACTCCAGCTTACTCGTCTGTGTTTTCAGATCATCCGCGTTTCTTCAGCAGTGTAGATAGAGAGCGCACGCATGGTTGCCAGATACTATTGAAAAGGCCGGGTAGAAAACATGTTCTTTTAACAGAAAAGCTCTGTCTGGGGGTTTAATTATTAAAATCTGGCAACCGTAAACATGAACGCTCGTAAAAAACAGTCAATGTGTTGTCGTCTCCTTTATTTGACACAAACAAGTGGTTTTGGTTAAGTTTAAAAAATGTTTAAACACATTTCAGTCTCGTCTTTTTTCATCAACGATATTGCATGTGTTGATATAGTCACAGTTATCGTTTAATGACGTGGGTGTCGTCTCTCATCATCTTGTCTTAGTCAGGGGAAAAAAGGTCGTCAACGAACATTTTTCGTCATAGTTTTTGTTAACGAAATTAACACTGGTGAACTCATTGTCATGTTCAAGAAACCAATTTTAAAATGATTGGAGCTTTGTGACATGGTGCATTATCCTTCTGGAAGTAGCCATCAGAGGATGGGTACATGGTGGTCATAGAGGGATGGACATGGTCAGAAACAATGCTCAGGTAGGCCGTGGCATTTAAACGATGTCCAATTGGCACTAGTGGCGCTTTTCCACTGCATGGTACGGTACGGCTCGGTTCGGTACGGCACGCTTTGGCGCTTTTCCACTGCATGGTACGGTACGGCTCGGTTCGGTACGGCTCACTTATGGCGCATTTCCACTGCATGGTACGGTACGGTACGGCTCGCTTCGGCTCGCTTTAAATGGTACCACCTCTGTTGAGGTTCCAAGCGTACCGTACCGGTACTAAAATGTGACGTGAAAACACTGAAGATCACTGATTGGTCAGACAGAATCGTCACTACCAGTGTCATTGTATTTGCGACACGAGACCATGCACGAGACAAACCCGCTAGATTTAAATAGCCAGTAGACAACAGCCAACGCAGTAGTTTCTTGCAGTTAAAAAGTTTCTTGCAAACTGTTGTTTCTTGCAGTCAGGGGCGGCGCCGGATAATTTTTAATGCATGTGCTGAGGGCACACACACACATATATGTGTGTGTATATATATATATATATATATATATATATATATATATATATATATATATATATATATATATATATATATATATATATATATATATATATATATATATAAAATATTATTATTATTATTATTATTATTATTATTAATAAATGAGCAAAACTTGAACACAAAATATTTAATATTCAATTATTTTAATGATCACAATTAAAGTTTTAATTTTATTAAATTGAACAAGCGCAAAATTCAGCATTCAATCAAATATTCAAAAAGACTTAATAATAATGTTATTTCTCTCTATAGGCGCGTTTACTACGAATATGGCGATCGTCAACTTCATCTTTGCCAGACACTGACAGAAAACACTATTTTATAAATAAAAATCAGTGCACGCGTCCCCGGATTTACAAATGCACATCTTGCTTGTTGCACGCACATTATGTCGAAATAACGAGATATTATGTTGAAATAACATTATTATTAAGTCTTTTTGAATATTTGATTTAATGCTGAATTTTGCGCTTGTTCAATTTAATAAAATTAGGCCTATATATAGCCTATATATATAGCCTACTATTAATAAATGAGCAAAACTTGGCCACAAAATATTTAATATTCAATTATTTTAATGATCACAATTAGTTTTAAGTTAAAACGTTTTAATTTTATTAAAACGCGTGCACTGATTTTTATTTATAAAATAGTGTTTTCTGTCAGTGTCTGTGCATGGCAAAGATGAAGTTGACGATCGCCATATTCGTAGTAAACGCGCCTATAGAGAGAAATGCACATAATGGATTACATAAGAGAGTAGCCTATTTCTTTTTGTTTTGAATTATTTCGTTTAAAGACATTTCAAGCTTTGTGTATTTGAGGATGTGATGCGCTCCAGTTAACGTACAATGCAAGTGACCGCTCGGGGGCCTCAATGATTCAATTGTCTTAGGGTTGCCAACTGTCCCGAATTAGCCGGGACGTCCCGTATTTTGGGTCTAATTTATTTGTCCCGTTCGGGACCTCCCTTGTCCCGATTAAATAGACTGCTAAGCTGATCTAACTGACTGATACAACAGCAACACGACACTTTAGTGATCACGACACCGCATCATCCAATCACAGTCCATACTCACGCGCATCAGACCATGCGAATACCAAACTCTAAATTGAGAATGAATTATTCTTTTGGGACAAATATTGTTTGATTTGCGAACAGAATCCTCTAATGTCTGGTCGCTCCTGGTTCGATCCGGAGATTCCGGACTCGCGCTATACGGCAAATCTGTCCATCCGGGTTTTGATTTCCGCAAATCAGTTTTGGTGATTTCAAACAACACGATTATTGTTCATGAGTCCAACATCCAGCCACGCAAGAAAACATGAAATCTCCCTGAGGGAAAAGTATGCTATTATTTTCTTTAATTTCTTTAAAATGTAGTGTATAATGTTAGAAAAGCTTTCTATTTCAGATAAATGTTATTTTTTGAACTATGGTTTGCGTGTAATGTGAATTTTTTTGAGTGACCTTAAAATTCGTTTTAGAATTAAATAGGCTACATATAGCCTAGGTAAAGCAAAATAAATGTTTATATCTGAGAAAATACACATACGAACCTGAAATGACATAGGCCTATAGCCTGATACAGTACAAATATTTTGAGTGTCCCTTATTTTCCTGTAAAGAAACACGATTGTCCCGCATTTTTCTTTTCTGAAGTTGGCAACCCTAAATTGTCTATTGAAAAAATTGTTAAAATTAAGATACAATTTATACAAAACGAAATTCACTTTAAAGAAAGGTTTTCTACAAAACAAAACAAAACTTAATGAAGTGGTCAAAATGATGTCTGACTCGCTCCATGTCTCTCTACTCATGCTGTTCACTTTTCATAATCAACATAGGCAGATGGAAAAAAATAACATAACATTAACTAAATGCGCGTTTTTAATGGCAGTAGGCTATAGTTTAAAACAGTATATTAGGCCTAGACTCTCTATTTGTAAAGATTCAAGTTCACGGATAATTGTGCGTGCATTTATTTACCATTATGATACTAAAATCATAACAAAGTAGGCTATGCTATGTACAAAAAAATCAGCCCAGAATATGAACGCAACGTTTAATTACACGTTAAGAATGTTCCTTCCATATAGTAAACCATTATAAGAACATTTAATTTAATTTAAAAACATCCACATGCCGAGAATCAAGAGCACTATCCCCTGTGTTGTGCGTTTGAAATGTGGCGCGTTTACGATGATGTCATGGCAGTAGAGGCGGCAACTATAACGATCAGTCCCTCCCAGTTTGAAGCGGTACTAACTGCAATGGAAAAGCAACCGAGCTAAAGCGAACCGAACCGTGCCGTACCGAGTCGAGTCGTACCACGCAGTGGAAAAGCAAAGCGAGCCGAACCGTTCCGCGCCGAGTCGAACCGTACCGAGCCGTACCATGCAGTGGAAAAGCGCCATAAGGGGCCTAAAGTGTGCCAAGAAAACATCCCACCACACCATTACACCACCACCACCAGCCTGCACAGTGGTAACAAGGCATGATGGATCCATGTTCTCATTCTGTTTACGCCAAATTCTGTCTCAACAGAAATCGAGACTCATCAGACCAGGCAACATTTTTCCAGTCTTCAACTGTCCAATTTTGGTGAGCTCGTGCAAATTGTAGCCTCTTTTTCCTATTTGTAGTGGAGATGAGTGGTACCCGGTGGGGTCTTCTGCTGTTGTAGCCCATCCGCCTCAAGGTTGTGTGTGTTGTGGCTTCACAAATGCTTTGCTGCATACCTCGGTTGTAACGAGTGGTTATTTCAGTCAAAGTTGCTCTTCTATCAGCTTGAATCAGTCGGCCCATTCTCCTCTGACCTCTAGCATCAACAAGGCATGTTCGCCCACAGGACTGCCGCATACGGGATGTTTTTCCCTTTTCACACCATTCTTTGTAAACCCTAGAAATGGTTGTGCGTGAAAATCCCAGTAACTGAGCAGATTGTGAAATACTCAGACCGGCCCGTCTGGCACCAACAACCATGCCACGCTCAAAATTGCTTAAATCCCCTTTCTTTCCCATTCTGACTTTCAGTTTGGAGTTCAGGAGATTGTCTTGACCAGGACCACACCCCTAAATGCACTGAAGCAACTGCCATGTGATTGGTTGATTAGATAATTGCATTAATGAGAAATTGAACAGGTGTTCCTAATAATCCTTTAGGTGAGTGTATATATATTATATGTGTATATATATATATATATATATATATATATATATATATATATATATATATATATATATATATATATATATTAGGGCTTGCATAGACTAGTCGAGTAGTCGATAGATCGACTACTTCAACCACTAGTCGACGCTGTCGGAAACAATCGACTACTCGAGCATCCATTAACCATAAATGACTTAAAAATGGCGAACGTCACCAACAGACACCACACGTCATATGTGTGGAAGTATTTCATCAAGGATGACAAAAATATTGTAATTGGCCAACTCTGCAAGAGGCCGTTCACATATTGCGTCTAAAAACTTGTGGAAAGAGCGCGCGGCCGTGCCCCTGTCTCCTACAAGCGCTTGCGCTCCCATGGCGTCTGTCGTCGCTATGCAACCAAACTGCGCTCTCCATGATGACGACGAAGTAGTTATCATTCAGCAAAGGATTAATTTATTTCTAGCCCTTGCATTAGCTTTACTACTGGATATATTTCTGGAGATGAGAAGGAAAAACCCGCCTGGAAAAACTAGTGCACCATGTTGCTTTCATTATGAGCGCGCTTGCCGCGGCCGCGCGCCTATTTGAAATAACGACCTTGAGTGCGGAAAAGACGCGATATGTGAACGGCCCCTAGAAGCAGACGTCAAAATGAAAGGCAGGAACAGCTATTTATTTGGCTTTAGACTGTTACATGAAAATTTTAAAATGAAATGTCATAATTATAATGTTTTGAGAGTTTACTTATGTAATTGTTGCATTAGGCTATGAATTAATAAATGTTTATTGATAAGATCTAGCTATTTCATGTCTTTTCATTTACAGTAGCATGAACGACGAGTAGTCGAGTAACTCGAGTATTGTTTTGATAAGAAATCGACTAGCAGAAATCAGTAGTCGTGCAACCCCTAATATATATATATATTAGGGGTGGAACGGTGCATGTATTCGTATTGAACCGAATCGGTACGGGCACGGTTCGGTGCATGAATTACACGGAGAATACACGGTATAAAAATAAACAAAACTTGCATGCAAATTAATTAATGTAATGCGGAACTACTGTTAGATACGCGGGTTCTTTAGGGACACCTAATCTGTAGCCCCGCCTTAAGATAGGTTTGCTTTCGCCTGCCTCCGCAGCGCGAGCTTCCCCAAATGGACGAGGCATTTATACTTCGCGTTCGCCGGTGTACTATTCTTTGAAACGACAGGGTGCGACTCGGCATAACTGTCCATCAGGAATCAGCAGTGAGAAGTAAGGTACACTCGTGAATGTTTATTTTAGTAGCCTACAACATCAGAGTACACCATAATTTAGTACACCAAAACCACACTACAAAAGAATCGAGTAAGGAAACCAGATTATTCCTTGTGACATTAGAAAAAAAAATGGATATGAGAATGTAAGCTGCAACTAAATTAATGTTATCTTACATAATTTCTAAACATTTGTATTTAGTTTTGTGAACCTTTTTTATAAAACATGGCCATTTATTTTTATTTAAAGGGCTTATGTCTGCTATTGTAGGCTCATTTTGTTAATGTACGTTAAGCAACTAATTTAGACGCAAGAACTGGGTGCCGGTGCTGTGAGATGTACATGCTCGGCCAGATTCGGCTCTCGTGCGTCTTCGGATGCGGAGCTGTGGCCGCTAAAAAACCGTGCACTGCACACCGCCACGCGAAATGTGGCCTTGCGCACGCAACGCACACGACCGCCCACACAGTAATGATGACATTTTTGCCGCGCGCACCCTCGAGCTCGTGCGTCCGCACATAAATAAGAGATGCTTTATTTTCAGTTTTATAGCTGATTGTCTTATTTTGTTTACATCTTACTTCACACACTTCAGGGCAGGCTGTTACAGCTAGCTCAGGGGAGAGACTGTATGACACTAGGTGGTACAGCCTGAGACATGCACAATAAAAAAAAATTGCCTTCTGCATTTTTGTTTTGCTTTCCCCTCCATTGTACCGAACTCGCACCGAACCGAGGTATGAACCGAACCGTGACTTCTGTGTACCATTCCACCCCTAATATATATATATATATACAGGCATGTACTGGCCATCGGGACTACCGGGAGATTCCCGGTGGGCCGACGTGCTTTTTGGGCCGATGCATCTCATATGTAGGCTATATAAAAAATGTTTGTTTGTTTGTTTGTTTAGGCTACTTAATGGCCCATAAAACTAGTACATCGGCGGCCCATTCGTTTTGTTTTGTTTCGCTTAATTGGCGGCGCTGGTTGCCGGTGTAATGTATTGGTCAAAAAAAGGCAGCGTTAGTTTTTTTTCGGACACACCGGCCCATGGAACACGTAGGCCCATTGGTTCTTTTCTTGATTGACACTGAGCTGGGCCAATCACATCTTTAAACGCCTCCTTTGGGTCTGTGTCAGTGTGTATCTATCTGTCAAAATAGTCTGAGAGATGGAGAAAAAACACAAGGAATGTGCAGAGAAATTGCGTAAAAAAATAGATACAGAACGCTGTAAAATGTGTCAAAATTAGGGGTGTAACGATACACGTATTCGCATTGAACCGTTCGGTACGAGGCTTTCGGTACGCATTTTCAAACCGAACGAACGTTGGACCATTTTTCCTGCCGACCAAAATTTAGTTATTTCAAATGTAGGCGCGTTGCGCGTGGCAAGCGCGCTCTTAATGTAAGGCCGGTGACACATGCGTGGCGTAAGAGATTCCGGCGCGACCACAACATTGCCCAACATCATGGCAAAAGTAATGCAAGCGGAACGAAACTGCTCGTTATTGTGTGGTTGATGGACCGTTTATCAGTTTGGACCAGTGCAGCGCGAGCCGATCGTGATCATGCGACACTGTTACTACACAGCGCTAATAAGAGATCCAGTAAAGATAGCATTTGAATTCGCCACAGAAGTAATAACATCGCTGCGAGATCTAGTGAGAAACATTCACATTTCTCCGTTATTAATGGAACAAACAGCGCTGACGTGGAAACCAGGAAGAAACATTGTGCCATGAATGAACTATCCAGTGTTGTCCACAGATCAGCAACATTCACCATGAATTTACTGTAGAAACACTAACTGCAACCATGCATGGAAGTTTGGCAGGAATAGTAGGCTATAATGCCTCAAGTAACATTGCGTCGGTTTTATTTTGACATTATGAATACAATTGCTGCCCTCAACTGTTAATCTGAACTAAAATAAACCTTTATTTATAACTACTACAATATTGCATTTAATTTTTTCCAAGGAGCTGTTTTGTTTTATATGCTCCTAAGAAGAGTCAATTATAGCTCCAGAATTGCTCAAAGTAAAAAAAAATATATTGTACTTTATGATGTTAGTTTTAATATAAAAAAAAAGAATAAAAAAAATTACATCTTTTTGCTGTATCAAAAACGTACCGAACCGAACCGTGACATGTGTATCATATCGAACCGAACCGTGACACAAGTGTATCGTATCGAACCGAACCGTGACAAAAGTGTATCGTATTGTATCGTATCGAACCTTGAATTTTGTGAACCGTTACACCCCTAGTCAAAATATGTTTTCTGCAGCAACAGGACCTTAATCAGCTCCAGTGGCTGATGATGATAGTGGAGGATCAGGAGAGAGAGAGAAAGTGTAGAGCCTGCGGTAAGCAGAACTACTTTCAAAACACTTGGATATGTCATGAGTGTAGGAACCCATTACCCAGTTACGCATTATTTCCACATCTGCATAGTTGACGATTACCAATAGGCTACTGCAATTTACTAGAAATTTAATGAGACTCGTTTGTAAATCATGTTTTCCGCCAAAATAACTGTGCAATTTCCGTCAAAATAAAACATCATGTAAATTGAAATTAGTGAAACATGAAATTAGTACAAAAACGAATCATGAAAGGTTCCTTTATTTTTCAGTGCATTTGTTTTACAATATATGGCTATTATATCATTGGATTAATATTATAACTTATTATGTAGTAGTGTAATCTAGACAGAAACTGTAACTAAAAGAGGTTTGAATTTTTCTTTGCTTAATTTGCACACTGAATATGGGTTGAAGCTTTTAATTTTGAACTCTCAAAGTGCACCAGATTGATGAATTTAACATTAAAATGCACAAAATTTTCTTATGGGGGGGCATGCCCCCAAACCCCCCTAGAGGCACACTCACCACAGCTTTACCAAAAATCCTGTGAGAAACACTGGTATTGCTATGTCAATGCAGCTTATAGCTTTTTTTGGATTGATCACTGTGGAGAATAGTTCAATTGTGTTAATAAATTACAATTTTAACTCTCACTCATTCCTACTCACTCATTACATGGCATTAGTGGTTTTAAGGAATAGGAGTTGAACAAAAACATATTCAAGGGCGTGCAAAGATGGGTGGTGTCTATGATCATATGTAGTGGGCCAGTCTGGGCCAAAATGCCAGGGCCGAATTTTTGTCCCAGTCCAGCCCTGTATATATATATATATATATATATATATATATATATATATATATATATATATATATATATATATATATACATATACTTTTTTTTTTTAAAGATAGATTTCAAATACATTTGCTTCACATGAAGTGAGAACAGACGGTCAGCAGAAAACAGTGTTTTGAGAAAAAAGATTAAGCTAAAACAGAAATTTATTACAGAGAATTGAGAGCGAACTTAAATAATTTGTTTTTTACTTGGCATAAAACTGAAATACTTCATGATTACTTGAATACTTCAAGCTTTTTTGTTATCTGCAGTCAGTAAGCGAGTGCTGTCTGGTTGTTCCATCTCAACAACACACACTAAATCACTCTCCACAACCTTCAGTCTTTCTGACCTTCTGTGTTGCAATAACATCACAATCTTCAAGAAACAGCTGAAAACATGCCTCTTCTCTCAGCATCTGATCCACAATTAAAATGACAACACTTTCTACAAACACACAAAACCCTTTTTCTCTACTTTTCTGCTTTATTTCTTCTGCTCTAGTGTCTGCACTATATCTTACTGCTGTAACTTTATCAGTGCTACACATGTTGCTGATGATTGTACAAAAACATACATCTGGTGTTCCTCGTTATTGAATCATTTTGCATAAAAGCATCTGCTAAATGAAGAAATGTAATTATGATTTGAAGCACGTGTTTGCATTCTTTCATAATACATAACAATCTTAACGTAGCCTTCCAGATACAGACTAGAAGCTAATGCACAGTGTGTAACACAATGTTCTCTCTTCTCACCAGGTTAATTCAGTGAAGTCTTCCCCACAGTATGAGCTGTATGCCGTCATTAATCACCAAGGCTCATACATTAGTGGTCATTATGACGCAGTCATTAAAGATAAGAAAGGAAACTGGTATCATTTTAATGATCGCACAGTTACAAAGGTGAGTTTTCATGTCCTGATATCTGCAGGAGGACTATTAGAAATAACTATTGTTGAAAAAACAGTGCATTGTATATTTTAGTCCTTTTTGTCACCTGATTTACTTTTCCTCTATATTCCTCAAAAGTTTGCAAAAGAACCTCAAAGGATCGATGCCTGGTAATATTCTTACATTATAAATCACAAACTTGCCTTTTTAATTAAAGACAGTTCATTTAAAGAATTGTAATCAATATAGCAACATTATTCACTTTTCATAATAATATTTCTTATACACAGCTCTACGTCTGCATACTTGCTGATGTACAGAAAAGGTGATCAACAATTAATTTCGTTTGATTAACAATTCCTTCTGGAAATATAATAGCAATACTGAACTTTAAGAAGCAGCTTGCATGTCTGCCCATAAATGAAAACTAGGCCTAAACAGAGATATCTCTGACTTTATGTATATAAAAAAATATATATATATATTAATATCTCTGACTTTATGTATATTAAAAAATATATATATATTAAAATGCAATACAGTCATACTTACCAAACAAAACTGTATATGTTATCACACTGCAGCTATATTTCAAAATAATAAAAATAACTTAATTTAATAGTGACCGAACAGGCTGCTGCTTCAGGACAAGATGAAAGACCAAAAACTCACACCGATAAAAGCAGAAGGTAGGGTCTTGTTATGCATTGTTTTTAATTCAGCAAATATTTACTTGCGCACACTGGAGTGCAGTTTAATGAGATGTTAATTTATGCATAAACTGGAATGTGTGTCCTGAAACAAACATCTCTTAACAATTGAACCCCTGCCCGTGTGACACACTGAGCCTCCTTAAAGGGACAGAGCACATAAAAGTGTTCATTCTGTCATCATTTACTTTCCCTCGTGACATTCAAACTTTTCTTCTGTAAAGAGCCCTGTGAAATATCTTGACAGGTTCTGTTTTCTTTACTGTGTTGATATAGTTTAAATTTGTTCAGACAAATTTAGGTGCTCCTCCCAGTTTTAATTAGTCACAACAGATCAGTGTTGTGTAACGCATTACAGTAACTTAACTACTTTTTCAGGTGAAAAAGTGAAAATTTGGTTACGAAACGTAGTTCCTTTTTCAATTCGCTGCAACTTTACTTTTCCCAGGGACAGATTTGACAGCGACACTGACTTCTCAGCTGCATGCTTGCGCAATAGTCACCAGCTCCACACAGTACATGTCAGAGTCTGGTAGCAGAGCAATCATGGCAAGCGAGAAGCAGCCAACGCTAACTTTTGAGGGGTGGAGTTATTCCCACTACCATTCAGATGCGAAAGAGAGCTCAGTTCAGTACTCGTGCACTGTATAGCTGTCTATGTATACGGCTGCGTGCTTCGGGTGTGTGCGCACAGAAAACCGTACTACCGCGTTGTCACTCTTATTCATGTTTGCTCTTCTCTTTCTAGATGTTTACATTTTTGATACAGTTTTTCATACAGTTTTATGAGACATGCCAACTCTAGTCACGGCAGGTAGAGCAGCAAGTTACGACTCAAATGTGCACCACGAACCCACATCACATTCACGAACCCACATTCTGACTGAATCTCTTCCCAAATCGTCCCTAACTAAAATGTCAATAGATTTTCGTTTTAGATTTTGTCATTCAAAACTAGTTTTTATTTAGTTATCGTCTGTGAAATTGGCATGTCGTTAATGGGCATTTCTTCACAAATATAAAAAATTTTGATCAATCCATTATGCCTCCTTTGTGCCTCACATGAATGAGTCGTGTGTCTGAAAGCGTCCTGGTTGCGTATGCAACCCACAGGGAACGGAGGACGTAGTCGACGTCGACTGAATGGGGATCACGCTTAGGGAGCCTGTCTTCTTCATACTACTATTTAATCAAGCCAATTCAACATTCGGGTACAAACATGGAAGTGGACGCACGCACCAGTTGCTTTTTCGCGGAGGAGCTGATCAGCCCCCGGAGTCAGCGGTGGTCCAGCAGTAGTGGCGAGGGGACTACGTCCTCCATTCCCTCTTTCAGAAAACGGTGGGTTGCATACGCAACCAGGACGTTCCCCTTCAGTCGAGAAAGTCAGACGTAGTCTAGGTCGATTGAATGGGGATCTATTGAAAACGCCACTAGTGCTACCACCTTCCAGTGCCTAGACAGAAGTCTCTCAGTCCTTGCGATTTGAGGCAGAGAAGGGACAGGGCTTTAGGACAGGAAAGTCACTGCTGTTCCTACAGGACCACTGGGAAAGCACAGTCCAAGGCATTGTTGTTTATCTTTGCTTCCGGGGTTCTTCCCACCGGAGCCTCACTTTCGATTTCAAAATGGCGGCTGCGTGAAATCAGCGTATGGAGGAACTCAACAGGGTCCTGATAATAAGGGGAACTCTACTGGAGCAAGAATTGCGCACGTATCCAGTCCATAGGAGGGGAATGGCGCAGCAAGCCGACACATCAAACCGGGCTCATGGTGAAACTGGCTTCATGAGAAGGGAGCCCACGGGAAGCAGTGGTTCGACTATAGGTGTCGCCCAGCCCCCAACTCTAGAAAATCTGTCAGCGAAGCACGCTGTGTCAACACCTACATTCCACACGGGCCCTACCGTGTTGGCGGCCTTTTTCAGCATAGCTGTCATCTCTGGATCAGCCGAGTCGGCATTTCCAGAGCTCAGCTCCCCTTCCGATGCTGCGATAGGCTGTCCTCTGAATGAAACGGCTGGTTGGTCCACTACAGAGATTACACTGTAATCCTCAGATCACCAAGCTCGGACGGCACCCCAGCCCTCCTCTGGGAAGGTAGCCCAGAAGAAAGACTAGTGCGGGGCCCGGAGGTGGGGACTACACCCACGCATTTGCTGAAGGCGAGTCTCGATCTCAACACCGAGATGGTCATATTCCCGTAATGGGAACATGACTCATCCACGAGAGCTGCCTCAGCGTGCTGTAAGCCCAAAAATCTGATACAGCTCTTGTGACCGTCAGAGGGGAACAGAGCCTTACCACACCCAGAAACGCATTGATGGAATGGCATCTTGAGAAAGACGCACTCACACCCGTGTTGCTCTTTTAGGAAATTGGACCATCACCAGTGCCGGAGTACACAGGGAATGACCGCGGCAACACTGAATCAGCGAACTGAAACAGTGAAGCATTCACTTCTTGCCCTCTAACCAACCATCAAACACACAAACAAATAGAAATTTGATGCTGTTAAAACAGCAGTTGAGAGCTCAAGAAGCTCGCGGTCACCGCTGCACTCACGTTGTAGAAACACCAACACTGAGAGGTCTTCTCGCAAGAACTCCGACACACTCTCTTGCTGTGTAAACAGTTGTAACTCTTCAGAGACATCCGACCGGCTCCGATGTGAAAGGCAACTGGTGCGTGCATCCACTTCCGTGTTTATACCCGTGGTGTGGGTCCTAACCCAATGTTGAAGCCGCCCATTCAGTCGACGTTGACTACGACTGACGTTCTTGACTGAATGGGAACTAAGCTTATGTCTTCTATATCATTTTGTCCTAGGCTATCTAGACGCGATTCGCACAGGTGTCGCACATTTAGGAACAGATATTGGGTTCTGCCAACATAAAAGTAACATAAAACTAACGAGTAATGTAAAAAGTTACTTTCCATAGGGGGTAACTAAGTAACGGATTACATTACAGTTTTTCTCAATTGCTAAGACACTAAACTTCATTCTCTGAACCAAATCTTCAATAGCCTAAACCCATTTGTCGAATAAATCCCTATTTCTGCAAAACCTTAAATAAGTTCAGGCAGTTCGACACCACTTGCAAATATCATGCACTCTTTTTCCAAAACTCTAGTGCTCTCAAAATTAATGCAGCATTAATTTCCCATCATCCTTTTGCTAGCGTTAAAATATATGGTCACATTCTTATTCATGCAAATGCTTTTAAACCATTCAAGTGGGATAAGACACAAAAGAACGCAGTGCAGTACTGCTATGCATCTGTGAATCTGTGACCCACACACACACTCCTGTGCACAGAAAGCCATTTTTTTACTGGTGGGATGAAGGTAATTTGGTGTCCCACCGTAAGAGCAGTTCATTGGTTAATTGAAGACAGAAAAGCAAACAAATGCAATTGCAGTGTTGAAGTTGATCAAGGTAACTTTCATAATGACACCTGTTCATTTCCTGAAAATTGAAACAATTATTTATTTACCTGTAGAAGGAGCCATTCACAATCAACAAGTTCTGAACATCATACCAGAGTGAAGGTACAGTATTGTAGAGTACATGTACATCAATATGAGCTCAAGTGGTAAAGAGATGTGTTTGTGTGTTTTAGTAACTGTAGTTTAAAATCTGCTCCTGCTCCCACCTATAATAAGGTATTGGGACTATGTCATTTAACCTCATAACATGGAGATTCTGTCCTTTTTCTTTTCTGTTTGATTGGATTCAGCCCAAGCTGTCCATGATCATTTCTGAGAGCAGAAAACAGAGTCACTCCTCAGGTAACCAATAACAGCATCTGCATGCCATTTTTATGAATTGCTGTAGATGTGAATTAGAGATTGATATTTAGAAATTTGTAGAAGCGCTAAATGAAATACTGAATTGCTTCACTGTTGCAGGCTTTTACTCCAATTTTTGTAGTATAGAAGTGACTCAGTATTTGTGCAAAATAAATGTCACTCATGTAAAAAATAACAGAAGAGCATGCTATGTGCAAGTAATTAAGCTGTGTTTGTGTCTGTAAAATCAGAGTCCTCATCAAGGATGTTCAAACAGAAACTGATGGAGGAGTTTCAGTGTCTGAATGAAGATATGTCACCTCGACTGAAAAGCCAACTACTGCATGATGTCTTCATTGAGCGCCAGATCACAGAGGAACCAGATTCTTCCTTCGGTGATAATAAAGAGATCATCTGCGGAAACATCTTTGAAGGCCAGAATATCAGGAGAGTTTTGATAAAGGGAGAAGCTGGCATTGGCAAAACTGTGGCTGTGCAGAAGTTCATCCTGGACTGGGCTGAAGAGAAATCAAACCATGACATTGATTATATATTTCTGATCCCTTTCCAGAAGCTGAACATTATCATAGAGACGGTGAAGGAGTGTAGCTTCATGGAGCTTCTGCAGCGATGCTGTGAAAACACTGAACATCTGAATCCTGAGTCTAGGATCATGCTGATCTTTGATGGACTAAATGAGTTTAAAGTTCCTCTAGATTTCCAAACCACAAAGAAGATTACAGATCCAATCAAACCAGCCTCAGTCTCTGATCTACTGACAAACCTCATGATGGGAAATCTGCTTCCAAACGCTCGGATCTGGATCACCAGCAGACCGGCAGCAGCCAATCAGATTCCTGCGGGGTTTATAGATCGTGTGACAGAGATCCAGGGCTTTAATGATGAACAGAAGGAGGAGTATTTCAGAAAGAGCATCAGTGATCACAGAATGGCCAATAAAGTCATTAGTCACATCCGGAAATCTCCACGCATCAACAGCATGTGTTATTCACCAGATTACTGCAGAATCATCGCAGCGATTCCAGAGAAAATGTTCAGAAGAGTCGGTTCAGATTTCCCCAAGACTCTCACTCAGATGTACAGCAAACTCCTGTTAGCTCAGATGAACCTGAGTCGAGAGAGAAGAGAGACCATCATCGCTCTGGGGAAAATAGCATTTGACTGGTTGGTAAGCAGCAACTCTTTCTTCAATGATCAACACTTAAAGAAATATGGCATTAGAGTTGAAAGTGTTCTGACAAACTCATTGATCATAAAAGTGATTGAAGACCAAAGCAAGCCTAAGTCATACTGTTTCATGAATCACCGAACACAGGAGTTTCTGGCAGCTTTGTATGCGGCTGATGTCATTAATGAAGGAAACCCACTCCAGCTCAGAGATCTCTCCAGTCTGAAGCTTGAGCTCGGAGAGAAGAGCTTCACAGACTACGATTCACTCCAGAAAGTGATGAACATCGCTTTACAGAAACAGATGGATCTCTTCTTCTGCTTCTTACTGGGTTGCAGACGGGAGTCCAGTCAGAGAACTTTAAAAGACCTCCTGACACAGAGAAGAAGAAGAAGAAGAAGCTCTTCATCCAGTCAAGAAATAATTCAACACATCAAAACAATGATCATGAATTCCTCTTCAGACGATGCTGTCGAATATAGTCTCCTGTTCGACTGTTTGAAAGAGCTGGATGACCGTTATCTAATCCAGGAGATAAAGACACATCTGAAATCTGGACTCAGACTCTCTCCTGCTGAGTTTTCAGCTCTGATGTTTATGTTGCTGAACTCAGAAGAGAAGCTGGATGACTGTAAATCGTGTTTAAAGCTACAACCAGGGGTCAGAACATCTAGAGAACATGCGTGAGTAAATACTTATGAGCTGTGTATTGCATGAACATTTTATATATTGTAATAACCTAAGTAACAAAAATAAGTTCCTTATCTACTGTGTTCTAGACACTTATGGGCCCTTTTCACTGACTGTAATGATGCATGTATTATATTAGGAAACAATCTTACATTTAGAGCAATTTAGCGAGAAAATAAACTGTGTACCATTTTTTCTTGTCAATACCTGAATGCAGTGTATCTCAGTGTGGAATAGCTGATCAAACCTGTCTCTGAGAGAGCTGGACCTGAGTTAGAACATCATTACAGATTCAGGAGTGAAGCACAGGCATATTTAATCACCTACTTATTTTACACATTTACACAATCCTGTGAACACTGTCCATGCAAGAAATCTGATTTATTTCACACTATAGTATATTGTGTTTCTCTCTCTGTATTTTATTATGTATTTACTTGTTCTAGAGTTAAACTGTGGTTTATTCGTCACACAGGGGATCAGTAGCATATGCTACTATGCTGTTTTATGGTGAAGAAAAGAGAAAAAAACTAAATTCTCTATTTCAGCTGTATTCTGAATACAGTTAACAGTTACGGTTTTCTCTGACTCACAGGTTGAGATCTTGTCGTATCAGAGACAGAGGTTGTGCTGATCTGAGTTCAGCTCTGAGATCTAATTCATCACTCAGAGAGCTGGACCTGAGTGAGAACATCATTACACATTCAGGAGTGAAGCAGCTTTCAGCTCTACTAAAACACCCTCGGTGTAAACTGGAGAAATTGTGGTGAGTTTCTAATTCTGCTATTGTGTATTTTTTAATACACAGGTTAGGTTTAGTACCTATGATCACGCGCGTGAACTCGACAATCGACTACTGTGAACTTCGACCGAAAACAGGATGTAAATACAGGTATGTGCGCTGGCTGAAATAACATCATTTTTATTCATATCTTTCACATCTACTGCAGTCAGAGTCACCCGTGTTCACTCTGAAGGAATCACTCACATTGGCTGTGCACTTGTAATGACACATCAAGGATGTTAAGAGGCTAAAAGCAGGTTTAAAACTTGCCCCATTGAAGTCAACAGGGTGCAAATTTTAAAAAGAGGATAACACGGTATAGGCAACACCGATTTTTGTCGTTGTTCTCTGAATTGACAGCACTCCAAATGTACAAAAAAATTCAAATTCAGCTCAATGTTAAAATTGACCGGAGTTCTCCTTTAACATTGTGTGCCCAGTTTTTCTATATTTTAGAAAGGTATTATTACTATTATAAATAGGTTATGTGTCTTATATTTCGTGTTATTTTAATTTGGAAGTAGATTTATTAACTGAAACATAACACATATGTCACAGGCAGGGGACGCTAGCCACTGCCTTATTTTTCTACTACTCTGAGGAGCAAACCGTTATCCCCACAAACAAGTCAGAACTCGATAGATAGCTTCAAAACATATTTCTTTTTTATTCAATTATTAAAAGAGTCTTAGGGTGGGAGTTACCTTCAGGGGGACTGAGCCATAGGAGGCTAGTCAGTGTAAGCACAGCAGTTTCTCGTTCTCTCCAGCAGGGGGTTTGGGCAGTGGAAGACTAGTCGGTGACAAGGCAGCTGCTGCTTATAATACTCTGGGTTAACTCAAGTTACTAATGTAACCTAGCCCACTTAATGAGCTCACAGGTAAATCATGTTTATAAAATAAACCAGCAGTCAGGACTTTGGTATAAACGCTTTTACAGAGCAGTTTTATTTAACAAGTGCCTTATAGACATAAAAGACACCTAGTCATCAACAGAACAAAATAAACCAACCCAGGCAGTACACTGAGTTACAAGTGGAGTGAAGAAATGAATACTCAAAACAAACCATTAATTCACCACAGCATTTACCTATATGTGACACCCTCACACCAAACCACTGCATCCAATGAAAGTAAACACCACACGTGCACCCACTGTCCCTCAAGTGCACCCGCCTGGGAAAAGAACAAACAAAAACACATTTAAACAAACAACTCCACAATCCTTCATTCCATTCTCATTTCCCTACAAATGTCATCAAAGAGGGACTCACTCGACATTTGCTTGTCACACTTAAAACAGTTTCACGCGAGTTCAAGAACTCATTAAAACCTCATATTAGATAAAGACAGTAAGAAACAAAACTCTAAACAGATAACAATCGGTGCCAGTCCTACAATAAAAATGCACACATTAGTACATTCATAAAACAAACAATTTAATAACTATCGATTCGGCTAATACCTTGTTTTAGTAACTTGTGCTTTCCACTGATATATTAATCATCAGCCCCGCTCATGCAGAATCACAATGCTGCAAACAAACAAGGAACATAACATTACACTTAGAAAATACTAACTAAAACCATAAAAGCAGTTACTACCTTGTTTTAGCAGTTTGCATTATACACTGAATCAGCTCGCCCCAGAACAAACAAAGAGCCCAGCTTCCCATTCACCTTCTCGTCTACTGATCGTTTATCTCACTTTAAATATGTTGTTTCACCTGGTCTTAATTGGTGTGATTATTAATTCTAACACCCTTACCAGTCATGCCCCACACAATTCTTCCCCAGGTCCTAGTGTCCCCCTCTCTGCCACATATCTCCCCCTCAAATTTCGTCGACGTCCCGTCGACAGGACGAAATGAAAAAAAAAAGTTCATCTCCATGGAATAGGGAGAGAGGGGAGCTACAAATTAGCATGCCAAAACCCTTACAGCTCTGTTTCTAATGGACGACTCGGTCGTGGCAAGTGATGTGGGTTAGAATGGTGGCCTGCTGTCACTCTTGAAGTTCTCCTCAACTCTTCTTGCCGTCCAGTTTCATTTTGGACCGTAACTTCAGGTTGGTCGTATCCGCTCCGCTGACCCTCCGATGAGGAACGTGCAGGAAACACAGGGTTATCGGGATGATAATCTGTCACAGTACGGAAAAACACAAAAGAATGGTTAGAACCCTCCGGATCAGGTTCAGTATTTTGACTGGGAAGCCCCAAATCATCCATTTCCAACACTGGAACTGGAGCATGCACTGGTCGCAGTTCTGTCCTATGAATATTCCGCACTGGTCCATCACCTTCTACTGGAACAACAGCATACACAGCGTTTCCATTACTGGGGCACCTTACAACTTTAAACACTGTGGGGTCCCAGAAATCTTGAATCTTTTGGCGACCTTTCCTTCTGTGATCTCTCTTTAAAACTAGTTGTCCCAACTCAAGTTCTGGATTCTTAACGGTCGCATCATGCTTCCTTGCTCTCTGGTCAGCAGCCACTTGGAGTTGACGTCTTGCATCCTGAAATACACACTTCAATTTCTCCTGGTGCTCTGTGATCCACTCACCAATCCTTCCTCCTTGCAGGCTCTCCTGTCCCAGGAGAAAATCTACCGGTAGTTGCGGTTCCTGTCCAAACATTAACATGTGAGGGGAATAGCCAGTAGATTGATGTACCGTTGTATTATAAGCAAACAACATTTGTGGAAGGTGAACCGGCCAGTTGCATTTCTTTTCAACAGGCAAAGTGCGAAGCAAATCATGAAGTGTTCTGTTAAAACGTTCACACTGGCCATTACCCTGTGGCCTATATGGTGTTGTTCTTGTTTTAACTACCCCATACATGTAACAAAGTTGTTGAATCAACATACTTTCGAAACACCTCCCCTGGTCTGAATGGATTTGGCGGGGTACTCCAAAAATATAAAACCAGTGATTTACCAAAGCCTCTGCTACAGTACTGGCAGACTGATCCTTGGTAGGGATGGCTTGAGTGTACTTTGAAAAAACATCAGTCAATATTAAAACGTTCTCTTTTCCATCGGATGAAGGCTCTAAAACAGTAAAGTCTATTGCCAAGATATCAAGTGGTTTTGAAGCCAATAAATGGCCCATAAAACTGCGTACCCTTGGCTGAACAGCCTTGGCCAGTGTGCATCTTTCACAGTTTTTACACCATTGTTCAACATCTTGACTCATACCTGGCCAATAACATCGCCGTCTCACCAGGTCTGTTGTTCTTTCAATCCCTTGATGCCCATGTTCGTCATGAAGACTCGTTAACACATCCTCTCTTAACACCTCTGGAAGTACCAATTGATGAATTTCCTTGCCTCCATCCTGTGGCATAATTCGTCGGTAGAGAGTGTCATCTTTTTCCAGCAGCTTGTTCCATTGCCTACAAAGTTCTAGTAATTGTGGAGATGCAGTCTCTCTCTCCTCACGATTTGGGCCTTTCTGACGCTTCCAAAAACCCAGAAAAGGGCCTATCACCGGATCTGCAACCTGCAACAGTCTCATGTCCCCTTTTGTTCGCGCTGGAAGAGTTGTCACTGATTCCTGAGTAACCTGCATGTCTGGACTACTCGCCTCTTGTATAGCCTGTGTCAACAGAACTGGCAAAGGGGTTAAAGGGGCAATAACTTCCATTGTTGCATCAACATACTGACGAGATAGTGCATCTGCATTGATGTTTGCCTTTCCAGGCTTATATCGAATCTCTAAATCAAAAGCTGCCAGTTGTGATGCCCATCTTTGCTCCACTGCTCCAAATTTTGCCGTTTGATAATGGCTCAATGGATTATTGTCGGTAAAAACAAGACATTTATTTCCCAACAAATACTCTCTGAACTTATCAGCCACTGCCCATTTCAGGGCTAAAAATTCCAATTTCATGGAACTATAGTTTTGCATATTACGTTCAGCTTTTCTCAGTCCTCTGCTTGCATATGCTATAGGCCTTACTTTACCATCTTGTTCTTGCGATAGTACCGCACCCAGTCCATTATGGCTTGCATCTACTTCCAGAATAAAAGATTTCTTGAAGTCTGCATAAGCTAACACAGGAGCGGATACCAACTTGCTCTTTAATGTCTGAAATGCATGTTCACATACCTCGGTCCATTGCTCTAAAGCTTTCTTGGAAGTACCTCTGCGATTTTTAGGCAGCAAGGCAGCAACCAGGGCATTTAACGGCTGCGCTATTTTTTAGAAACCTGCGACAAAGCGGCGATAATAGCTTGCGAAGCCCAAGAATGATCTTAACTCTTGAAGATTTTGAGGTCTTCTCCACTCTGCCACAACTGCGATCTTGTCTGGATCAGTTGACACTCCATCAGAAGACACCACATGGCCCAAGTATTTCACCTTGTGTTGAAAAAACGAACACTTAGTCAACTTTACTCTCAGATTCTCCTTATCAAGTCTGCGCAGGACCAACTCCAGTCTTTGTACATGCTGTTCAAAAGAAGATGAGAACACAATTACATCATCCAAATATAGCAGCAGGGACTGAAAACTCTGATCTCCAAAAATGCGCTCCATAAGTCTTTGAAAAGTACTTGGTCCATTGCATAGGCCAAAAGGCATACGATTAAATTCAAATAATCCAAATGGTGTGCAGAACGCGGTTTTAAAACGATCTGCCTCTGCCACAGGGACTTGGTTATAGCCACTTGCTAAATCGAGAGTTGAAAACCATTTGGCGCCGGACAATGCATCCAAGGATTCATCAATTCTGGGGAGGGGGTATGCATCTTTTCGAGTCTTAGAATTCAATTGCCTGTAATCCACACAGAGCCTCAACGTGCCATCTTTCTTCTGGACCAAGACAATGGGTGAGGCATACGGACTGCAGCTCTCCCTAATAATCTGTGCTTCTAAAAGCTGCCGAATATGTGCCTTTACAGCCTCGTACTGGGAAGGGGGTAGTCTCCTATAACGTTGCCTAACTGGGGCCTTATCAACTAATGGGATCTGGTGTTCTATTAACGTAGTACAGCCTAAGTCACTTTCTCCTTTAGAAAAAAACTCCTCTATATTTAGACAAAAGCTTTTTAACTATTGCCTGTTGTTCATGGGTCAAATTTGTAAGATCTACACCATCAAAACTTTTCAACTCTGGCTCTACTTCCACAGTATGTTGCTCAATAGAGGTGATCCACCCATCTGGAGTCAATCTTTCCTCAAAGTCAATAACTTCAGAATCAAACATATCTGCAAGATACAACCCTCCCAACAATGCTCGTGGTTGTAAATATGCTATCTGAGTGCCAACGTTTACAACAGGGATGTTTGTTACCCCATTATCCATGGTCAATAAAGCATGGGAAAGTAATACTCCGGGAGGCAGATGAGTTTCATCAGAATCAATTGGTTCCAAATAAACTAAAGACCTACTGTCAACTTTACCTTTAGGTCCAGTTGCAGGTACTAACACCAAACAGCCAGCTGGAATTGGAACTGGGGCTTTAGACTGCACACGGACTTTCCCAACACAACTGGAGGACTGGTCCTCCAGCTGCTGGCATCTTAACATGGCTTCCTTCCACAAATTGTTATCCTGCAACTCAGACAAGACAGAAGGCAAAGCTACCCCGTGCTGACAAAGGAGCTGTTGATAACACTGGGTGAGAATGTTCATTCCTACTAAACCCGGGGTACGTTCTTTTTGTTTTGAGAATGTAGGGCAAGGTGAATCTTTAACTACTAGAATCCCACAGTTTGAAATAATCTGCCCTTGCACTACGACATCCAACTCCAAATATCCAATATATGGAATATCTAAACCATTTGCAGCTTTCAATTTTAACCAATGGCAACTCTGTAGTTTTTGTGGGCCCAATCTCTCAAAATTCTTGGAAAAACAGCTTTCTGTAATCGTACTAACCATAGAGCCAGTATCTATAAGACATAATATTGGCACCCCCCCCATAACCACTTCGGTAACCGGACAAGGCGCAAGAAGATTTGGCATTACTGGTACAGGCTCTACAATTGAGTCATGCTCACCCTCTACTACATGACTCTCAACTGCAGCAGCTGGCGATGGTTCTGCCTCAGATTGATTAATTTGCCTTCTCTTTGGTCTAAACTCATTTGGCATGGATGTACGACAGTATCGGGCTAGATGGCCTGGCCTATTACAACGTAGACATTGTCGTGAAACAGGAACTGACTGGTGGCTAATTACAGCCTCAGCCTGGGGACTGCAATGAGAAACTTCAAATCTGGCTTTAAAGGATTCAAAACCTTGTGTAAGGGCACTGATCTGCATCTGTTGCTGTTTAAGAATATTTTTTATCTCTGTCAATTCAACATCTCTTCTATCAACAGCTACCGCATTACAATCACTCAATTCCATGTTGGCCTGCCTAAAAACTGAAGTGGAATTTGTTTGACCATATTCAACTTCGCTTTCTTCTGACCATCGCATTGCTTCCTCTCTGACTTGCCACAGAGACATGGTGGGAGTCTGCCGTACTAATTTTTTTAACTCACGGCGCAAGAACACACTCCTCACATGCTCTACAAATTGGTCTCGAACAACCCTATCTGGATTAGAGACACAGTCCGAGTTAGTATTTACAATCAGCTCCATTAAAGACATAAGTGCATGAGAATATTCACAAAGTGTCTCCCCCTCTCGTTGTTTTCTATCAAAAAATTGTTGTTGTAGCTTCACATAAGATTTACGGCCACTGTACATATCAGTAAGGATCTTAAAAATTCTCTCAGGTACATCTCTCTCACTACGGGGACGTAATTTAATCTCCATTCGTGCCTCCCCACCCAAATGGTCTAATACAAACTGGACTTTTTCAGTCATTGTACAATTTCTGTCATCAATATAAGCTCGTACCTCCTCCACCCAGTCCTCAATAGTAACACTACTTGACTCATCATTACCATAAAACTTAGGACATTTACGTTCTCTAGGGATAAACACAATTTTTTCAACAGGCACATGGTGGCCAGTGGAGGTACTCGGCCGAGAGGCATCAGGCTGCAGAGGAGCGGACCGTTCTCTCAGCAAACGTTCATTAGTGGCTTGAAGTGCCTCCAACTGTTCCCTTAGTGCAGAGAGTTGCTGCTCCATGTCATCAGCCATCAAACAGTCCTTTATGACCAACAACAGTTAGTGGGAAGAAAATTGTTGGGTAGGAAAAGAAAATTCAGTGTCTCAGATGTTACTCCAATCCAGGTTCACCCCAGCGAACAAAGCCTCTTCCTCTTCTTGCACCGATTGTTATCTGTTACATCAACCCTATAATTAAATACAATTGACACTGAATTTACAAAAATAAAACCTTAAGACTGCTGGTTTATCCTGCCGACTACGCCAGATTGTAACCTAGCCCACTTAATGAGCTCACAGGTAAATCATGTTTATAAAATAAACCAGCAGTCAGGACTTTGGTATAAACGCTTTTACAGAGCAGTTTTATTTAACAAGTGCCTTATAGACATAAAAGACACCTAGTCATCAACAGAACAAAATAAACCAACCCAGGCAGTACACTGAGTTACAAGTGGAGTGAAGAAATGAATACTCAAAACAAACCATTAATTCACCACAGCATTTACCTATATGTGACACCCTCACACCAAACCACTGCATCCAATGAAAGTAAACACCACACGTGCACCCACTGTCCCTCAAGTGCACCCGCCTGGGAAAAGAACAAACAAAAACACATTTAAACAAACAACTCCACAATCCTTCATTCCATTCTCATTTCCCTACAAATGTCATCAAAGAGGGACTCACTCGACATTTGCTTGTCACACTTAAAACAGTTTCACGCGAGTTCAAGAACTCATTAAAACCTCATATTAGATAAAGACAGTAAGAAACAAAACTCTAAACAGATAACAATCGGTGCCAGTCCTACAATAAAAATGCACACATTAGTACATTCATAAAACAAACAATTTAATAACTATCGATTCGGCTAATACCTTGTTTTAGTAACTTGTGCTTTCCACTGATATATTAATCATCAGCCCCGCTCATGCAGAATCACAATGCTGCAAACAAACAAGGAACATAACATTACACTTAGAAAATACTAACTAAAACCATAAAAGCAGTTACTACCTTGTTTTAGCAGTTTGCATTATACACTGAATCAGCTCGCCCCAGAACAAACAAAGAGCCCAGCTTCCCATTCACCTTCTCGTCTACTGATCGTTTATCTCACTTTAAATATGTTGTTTCACCTGGTCTTAATTGGTGTGATTATTAATTCTAACACCCTTACCAGTCATGCCCCACACAATTCTTCCCCAGGTCCTAGTGTCCCCCTCTCTGCCACACTAACATAACCCACCCAGGTTACATGTGACTGATTATCTAGAACTGTAGTGGCCTAGGTGCAAACAAAACAATCTAAAAACAGTCAAAGCACTCGTGTGCACACTTCAAACAGCTAGACACTTCCCAATGTGAACACAGCAACAGGACACTTCAAGCAATAAACTCACTGTGACCAGAGAATGTCTAATAAGGGGAGAACTTCCCCTCTCAGTAAACTTCCGGCTTCTGAACTGGTGTCAGTTCCTCTCTGGCTCCACATGAGGGCGCTCACAAGACGAGTGCAGAATGAATGGAGGTCTATGACGCTATACCACTCAAAACCCCTTTTCTCAGGATATAATGTTTTGTCTAGTAATTTGAATGTTGTATTCGAAAGGAGATGCAAAGAAATGACACATTGCTGGGTGTTAGATTTTTTAGAGTCACTTATTTTAATTTATTTATTTTATTTATATTTGCTTTAAAAAGTCTTTTAAAATGTCAATGACGTCATACACATCATACGACCAGAGATACTGTTTTACGGTAATCCTTCAGTCGCTTTGGTGCGTTCGCGCTCTGCACTTTCTTTTCTCTCGAGGCATCAACAACACAGCTGACACAGGCAAACACACAACACAGCTGACACAGGCAAACACACAACACAGCTGACACAGGTAAACACACAACACAGCTGACACAGGCAAACACACCACACAGCTGACACAGGGAAACACACAACACAGCTGACACAGGCAAACACACGACACAGCTGACACAGGGAAACACACAACACGGCTGACACAGGCAAACACACCACACAGCTGACACAGGGAAACACACAACACAGCTGACGCAGGCAAACACACGACACAGCTGACACAGGGAAACACACAACACAGCTGACACAGGCAAACACACGACACAGCTGACGCAGGGAAACACACAACACAGCTGACACAGGCAAACACACGACACAGCTGACACAGGCAAACACACCACACAGCTGACACAGGGAAACACACAACACAGCTGACACAGGGAAACACACGACACAGCTGACGCAGGCAAACACACGACACAGCTGACACAGGGAAACACACGACACAGCTGACACAGGGAAACACACAACACAGCTGACACAGGGAAACACACCACACAGCTGACACAGGCAAACACACCACACAGCTGACACAGGCAAACACACCACACAGCTGACACAGGTAAACACACAACACAGCTGACACAGGCAAACACACGACACAGCTGACACAGGGAAACACACAACACAGCTGACACAGGCAAACACACGACACAGCTGACGCAGGCAAACACACGACACAGCTGACACAGGGAAACACACAACACAGCTGACACAGGGAAACACACAACACAGCTGACACAGGGAAACACACAACACAGCTGACACAGGGAAACACACGACACAGCTGACGCAGGCAAACACACGACACAGCTGACGCAGGGAAACACACAACACAGCTGACACAGGCAAACACACGACACAGCTGACGCAGGGAAACACACAACACAGCTGACACAGGGAAACACACCACACAGCTGACACAGGCAAACACACCACACAGCTGACACAGGTAAACACACAACACAGCTGACACAGGCAAACACACAACACAGCTGACACAGGCAAACACACAACACAGCTGACACAGGTAAACACACAACACAGCCGACATAGGTAAACACACAACACAGCTGACACAGGTAAACACAGCTGACACAGGCAAACACACAACACAGCCGACACAGGCAAACACACAACACAGCCGACACAGGCAAACACACAACACAGCTGACACAGGTAAACACACAACACAGCTGACACAGGCAAACACACAACACAGCCGACATAGGTAAACACACAACACAGCTGACACAGGTAAACACAGCTGACACAGGCAAACACACAACACAGCCGACACAGGCAAACACACAACACAGCCGACACAGGCAAACACACGACACAGGCAAACACACAACACAGCCGACACAGGCAAACACACAACACAGCTGACACAGGTAAACACAACACAGCTGACACAGGTAAACACACAACACAGCTGATACAGGTAAACACACGTGCTAGAAGAGTTTCTAAAAGAAACACACAACACAGCTGACACAGGGAAATAGACAACACAGCTGACACAGGTAAACACAACACAGCTGACACAGGTAAACACACAACACAGCTGATACAGGTAAACACAACACAGCTGACACAGGGAAACACACAACACAGCTGACACAGGCAAATACAACACAGCTGACACAGGTAAACATACAACACAGCTAAAACACAGGTAAACACACAACACAGCTGACAAAGGTAAAGACACAACACAGCTGACACAGGTAAACACACAACACAGCTGACAGAGGTAAACACAACACAGCTGACAAAGGTAAACAACACAGCTGACACAGGTAAACAACACAGCTGACACAGGTAAACACACAACACAGCTGATACAGGTAAACACAACACAGCTGACACAGGTAAACACACAACACAGCTGACACAGGCAAACACACAACACAGCTGACACAGGCAAACACACAACACAGCTGACACAGGCAAACACACAACACAGCTGACACAGGTAAACACAACACAGCTGACAGAGGTAAACACACAACACAGCTGATACAGGTAAACACAACACAGCTGACACAGGTACATACACAACACAGCTGACACAGGTAAACACACAACACAGTTGACACAGGCAAGTCCAGGTGTAAATGCCCTCCGAAACGCATTTGAGACGGATTTGAATCCGATCCCTCAAACCACTTCAGGAGGAGATCTGAGACGCATTCCAGACGAAACTGGACAAGTGTAAATGCATATGGTTGTTTAAACCACATATGTGAATTGTACTCCTCCCCAAAATGCTAAAAAATAAAAATAAAAATAAAAACGTGTGAGAGCGTGTTATAGGCTATATGTTATATCCAGATATGACGACACGCTGGAACACGCATCACCGCAGATGAGCAACTGCATCAAGCCAACGTGCAAACTATCGCAAATCAAAGTGAAAGTAAGTCGCAGACGCTTAACACACAATCATCATCATTAACCCTCTGATGGTCCTCAGTCATTTCTGACCGAATAATTTTCTGTTTTGAATTTTTAAAAATCACAGCTTCATCGGAAGGTTATGATACTTGGTGACTTTTATGGAATTAGGTATGTGAATACAAAAAAAATTGAGGTCATGATCCGAGCATGCTAAGTGGTCGTAAAAAAAATAGTCACACTCGTGGTCTTCGGTCAAAAATGACCGACCCATAGGAAATGAATGGGAAATTTACAAAAATACACAGATTTGTACAATCTACAAATCAGCCACGATTCTAAAAAAAAGTACACCGCAGTAAAGGGGTGACAGTCTACAACATCAAGAGTGCAAAAAATTCAAACCCACCCACACACACACACACACATAGAAACACACTTTTATACACATACACACCAATAAATTCAGATTACAGAAAATCTGTTTTGAATTTTTAAAAATCACAGCTTCATTGGAATGTTACGAAACTTGGAGACTTTTCTGGCATTTGGTATGTGAACACAAAAAAAATTGAGTTCATGGTCCGAGCATGCTAAGTGGTCGTAAAAAAATTAGTCATGATTTTGGTGTTCAGTCAAAAACGACCCCCATAGGAAATGAATGGGAAATTGACAAAATCGGCCACGATGCAGAAAAAAAGTGCTCAGCAATGAAGGGGTGAAACTCTAAAACATCAAGAGTGAAAAACACAACATAAATATATATATATATATATATATATATATATATATATATATATATATATATATATATATATATATATATATATATATATATAATTAATATAATTAATATAATAATTATTAAAATTATTAAAATAATAATTAATAAAATGTTATAAACCTTGGCAAAAAGTATTATTTGAGAATTTCTAAAAAAATACATTCAATCCACATCTTAAAAGTAAGTAATTTGGTCCAAAAACAACTAGAATTCACAAGCATCTCCATTTAGAGCTATACAGGCATCTAGTGGTAAACCCATGCAATAACATGATTTATTTAATTTTATGTTTAATAAATTATTTTATTTTTATTTATTTTTTTCTGAAAGCCTAGTCTCTATTCTAACCGAAAATACTGCATAGAAAAATAAATAAATAAATAATTTTAAAAAATCATTATTTTCAATGGCAAAAAATGGACTATAAATATTGCATAAATATTAATAAGTTCAATCAAATTGTCTCAAAATACTAAATTTAAAAGAATAAATATTATAGAACAAAAATAAATTGCATTGGTTTTTACTGGGATGGAGGAAGTTTCATTTTTAGGCGTCCGGTCACTTCTGACCGGGAAGGCCACGAACGTGACTCCTAAACGAAGACCATCAGAGGGTTAAAAGTAAAGAAACTAAATGATCTTGCCAGGCTTACTTTGATTTTGAAATTTTAGCTGATGATCTATAAAATGCAGCTCATATCTGTTGCTTTCGGTGACGTGCACTCCATTAAATCTGCATATAGCACGAGAATTAAAGATCGAATTTAAATCCGTTTCGCAAAAATACATTTATGTGTGTAAATGGAATCGTTTTGATAAGTCAGATAGCTATGCCTCACGAATTAGTTTGCCAGCTGAACTCAGGTGTTGTGAGGTGTATTTATCACGTAGTCCTGAGGGATATCAGACGACGCTGTTGACGTTGATTCCTGCGATTATCATGAGAACAGCTTTCAATATCTCACATAATTATCAGGACATAAATAAGCCTAACGTAGAGGTTGTAAATAGTGTAAACGAGCACAATTTGCAAACTATTATGATAAATTGCAATAATCATGTCTAATGACATCATAACGGCCAATGTTATGAAATAATGCGACGTACATTTAACTTAATTGACGTTATCTGGCATTCTGTAATGTTTACATTCCAATAAAAACAACACAAATTAAATTATACAGTAGGCCTAGACTATAGACTATTTACTTGTGATTTAGCTGCAATCATGTAAAAACGTTATAATATAATATATTTACGACAGTGCAAGTATTCCACAGCGACTCTAGGGGTCGCTGTTTGACAAAAACACAATTTCTACTTAGTGTGGCTTTAAATGTTCATTTATTGATTCGAAACACTTTTCGGAGCTTTGTTATTCACTGTCTGTCATTTTTATTAATAGGCTTTTAGACAATAACATTGTAGCATTAATGCTTTACCATTTTTGATGCTTAAATATGTAACAGATTATTAAAGTCAAGCATTTTGTTTAATTATCAATAGCACATTACAACATAGATTGTAGATTCCAGTAGATCCTCTGTTGCGCTGTACAGACGACAAATCCCGAAGGTGCTGTTGAAGGAGATTATCAGCCAATCGCACCAGAAAATCACAATGGCTTGAAGATGATGAAACTCGTCTTTAATCTGCTAAATTATTGTTTTGTGAATCATTCACAAAATTGAGATGACCGACAGTGATACCCAATGAAAGAAAAATTTCAGATCATACATTGAACAAATCAGAAAAAGACTCTTAACATTTTGTTGATAATAGACTAAATAAATAGTGTTGCTTTCAATATAAAAACCAATGAAAATGTAGAAGAAAATTAATTCAGTTTAAAACCCCATCTCACATTTCAAGGTTTAAATAGTGTCGGGCCAGTTCATTTTTTTAAAACAGGTTTGCATCGAGTTTAGCGTTTATAAGGGCCACGCCCCGAAGGGGATAGCCCCTATTGTATTGTATCTGTTAGTTTTCTTCTTATTATTATTCTTCCTCCTCTTGAAGTCTATGGCAGCCCTATGAACCGTACATAGGAAAATGATGAAATTTGGCACACTTGTAGTGATGGTAATGAAAAGTAATTGTAGCAATTTTTGAGTCTCTAGGACCAACTCCATAGCGCCACCACCAGTTCAAAAATTCAACATTGAAATGGTTATAACTTTTGAACCCTTTGATCTAGAGACATGAAACTTAGTACACCTGATTCCACTCGTCATGCTGATCACAAACAATATCTTACATTAAGACTCCGCCCATTACAGTAGTAGCCATTTTGAAAAGTACAGTATTCAGTTTTTTCGCTACTCCTCCTTCAAATTTTGTCCACTTTTGTCCAAACATGTGCTCAAATGATTGAAAAGAAGGTTCTCTGCGCTTCTGTAATCCACAAACAATCCGGTGCAACCAGGGCAGGACAAAACAAATCAGACAAAAGGAATCGCCGGTGCAGCACAGATGTCTACTGATTAAAATATTTATTTAAGGTGCATAACAATAAATGACTAACGTTTCGATGTGGTTACATCTTCATCAGAGTCCTTGGAGAGAATGAGCAATGAAGCCATTAATAAGGATCATCAACAGGTGTGATTAAGGGGGCGTTAGCCACCCAAAAAATACACCCCTCTAAACCAAGGTGTCACACTCATAAATCAGTCATTAAAGGGTAAGTGCCCACATACAAAAAAAAAAACAATGGGAGTTCACAATACAATGGGAATAAAAATATATTCATCTTAAACACTGTATTTTAATATGCTTAGGTGTTTAAAGAAAGCATGTTGAACTCAATTCTTCATTTAGACCTAAAGGTTCTCGAGTGTTAAGTGTACGTATCCAAAACGCTTCCCTGCATAGAAGTTTATTAATAATATCACCACCTCTGGGTGAAGGTAAGATTTTCTCAATTCCCCAAAACTTCAAAGATGCAGGGGAACCATGATTGGCCTGCTTATAGTGCCTCGCCATGGCATATGTTAAGTTCTGAGTACGAATTGCTGTTTTGTGTTCAGCTATCCTCAGTTTAAGTTGACGTTTTGTTTGACCTATGTACACCAGTCCACAGGGACACTTTAGAAGGTAGACTACATGAGTACTGTTACAGTTGATAAATGAAGAAATAGAATATTTCTTACCAGTACGGGGATGTAAAAAATCTTTTGCATTGGTCGAGTTGGAGCATTGCGCACAGTTGCCACATTTATAGAAACCCAGAGGTGGGCTAGGAAGCCAAGTAGTAGAAGGTGGGATAATCATATCTGAATGAACCAATCGGTCACGAATATTGCGGGCGCGTCTGAAAATGAACCTGGGCGGCTCAGCGCAGATGTCTTTAAGTGTCGGGTCACTGTTAAGAACGTGCCAATGTTTACGAATGATGTTCTTTATTCTTCCTGCTGCTGGAGTGTAGCTAGTTGAAAAAAATACTTTAGATGTCGTGTGAGGCTTAGGTTTTTTCTTTAACAATGAGGCACGGTCTGTATTAAAAGCCCTATCCCATGCTTTAGAAATATCAGATTTATCATAACCTCTTTGATCAAAAAGACGCGCTAGGTGGGCTGCTTTTGACATAAATTCACTTGTGGTACTACAATTTCTTCTGACTCATAAGAACTGGCCCACTGGTATATTACGAATCAGGTGAGGCGAGTGATTACTGTCTGCTCTTAACAGGGTATTCCTGCTAAGAGGTTTACGGTAGATAGTAGATTGTAAGATATTATTTGCATCCTTAGAAATGGTAAGGTCTAAGAAATCAATGGACTGCTTGTTAAACTCCATAGTAAAAGACAAATAATCTGTAGTAGAATTTACATAAGTCAAAAAATTATTTAACTCACTAAGTGTGCCCTTCCATATTAATAGAATATCGTCTATATATCTGCGCCAAAGTGATATTTTAGAATGGAACGGGTTATTTTCAGTATTCTGTATATATTTTTCTTCCCATAGGCCCATCACCAAACAAGCATATGAGGGTGCAAACGAGGACCCCATTGCAGTCCCCTGAAGTTGTAAATAGAATTTATCATAGTATTTGAAAAAGTTGTTAGATAGAATGATCTCGACAAGATTAACAAGGAATTCTGATGGAGGCAAAACATCAATGGGGCGTTTGGTAAAGTAATAAAACATGGCTTGTAGGCCTATATGGTGGGGTATGCATGTATAGAGACTTTGTACATCCAACGATACAAGGACATCATTGCTTTCACACTTCCAATTGTCAATCAAATTTAACACATCAGTTGTATCCCCAAGGTATGATGGTAAACTGTGAACATATTGTCTTAAAAAAAAATCAACAAATTGTGAGAGAGACTCGGTTAGGCTTCCTATGCTAGATACAATAGGGCGCAAAGGAGGATCATCAAGTCGTTTGTGAATTTTGGGTAGACCATAGAATACTGGACATCGAGGGTAGTCAATAAGTAGAAAAGCCTTTTCTTTATCGGTAATCCAGCCTTTTTTATGAGATGTATCAATAAATTCATTAATCATATTTTTTGTGCTGGAAGTAGGATTGTGAAGAAGGAGCTGATAATGTTTTTCATCATTTAATAATTTAAATATACCACAATCATAGTTCTTTAAGCCCATAACCACAACAGCGCCCCCCTTGTCAGCTGGACGAATAATGATGTCATGTCTAGATTCCAAAGAGCGTAGCGCATCCAGTTCACTTTTTTCCATATTTTTATTTTTAGGAGGAAAGGGCGTACTTATTTTAGCCATGTCTTGCTCAACTAGCTGACTAAAAGTGACAATGGTGGGATTTAAATTAGAAGAGGGCAAAAACCTTGATTTCTTTTTAAAGGGGGTCATTTCTCTAGGGGTCTCTCTAGTATTAGAATCATAGTTTCTACATACAGTATGACCGTTGGATAAGACATTGGACCTAGAAAAGAAATGTTTAAGATGAAGCTGTCTAAAGAATTTGAATGAGTCCACTTTAAGAGAGAAAGAGTCACTTTGATTCGACGGGGCAAAGGAGAGTCCTTTGCGAAGCACTGCTTTCTCTGTATCCGTGAGGTCAATGTCCGAAATATTGATTACAGTCTCCTCTGGAGGTTCCGCGGGGAACCTCCAGAGGAGGTTCCGCGGGGGTGCTAAAATGATCTTCGGACTGAGTCACATAGAAATGACTGAACAGATTTTTTTTATTCATCTTTGTTCAAAAGTTATGGTGTCGCAAACTTAACGAGGTCGACCCAAAATTGGCTAAGAGGCTGTATCTCGGCCAAAAATTGATCAATTGAAACGAAAATTGGTACACTTCATCGGAAGTATGCTCTGAGGGTCCATGCCAAAGTTGGGAACAGCACCACCTATGGGTCATGAGATATGATAAATGGCTATTTTCGTCAATAACGTTTGAACAGTTTATCAAAAAATCATAAATTTGGTATCTATGGATTCCTTGGGTCATGTCGAATCCGTGGATATCTGGTTTTGCCAGGATGGGATGTACCACGTGTCCGCCATTTTGAATTTTGTCATAATTTGCAATAACTTTTAAACTATTTGACATATCTTTACAAAATTTAGTATGGATCATCAACACAATGCCCTGAAGGTACATGAGAAGATTGAACACAGCGCCACCTAGTGTTCCAAATATATAAGGTATTTTGCAAAAACGCTTATAACTTTTGAAAACATTGTTCAAAATTTGATTTCTTTATGTCATTATGTTCCTTGGCTTATGCCGATTCCAATGATATCTCATTTGTCATTTTCCAACAATGTGTCTGTCCGCCATATTGGAGCAAATGAAAAACAGTTTTTTCGCTACTCCTCCTTCAAATCTTGCTCAATTTTGTCCAGAATTTGATCAGATGTTCTTTGGACTAAGCCGCACAGAAATGACTGAACAGATTTTGGATATTCGCTACCGTTCCTGAGATATTTGTCTCCAAAGTTGACCTAGCCTGTGTTTGTTGCCTTATGCTAGTTAGCTTAGCATAATAATTGGTTAGCATGCTAACCAGGTGCCATTCTTTCTAATGTGGCTCTTCAGCTATCAGGATAACCATAAGCTACATTAGCATTATGGTATCTTACCATGCTAATCTGGTTAACATGCTTTTTTGTGCTTATTCTTACACTGAAGCCTCTCCTCTGCAGCTTTGTAATCTGCATCCTCTGAGTGGCACAAGTTGCTAAACCACGTGTCATGAATCCCGAACCATTGCGGTCGTGGGTTCGAATCCTGTGTGACACATGCCCAGACCGCAAGAGGTACTGTGGCCTAAAGTGGTGGAAAAGATGTTTCAGTTCTGCACATGATGTGTATCTGAGAAAGGATCGCCATAAATATCACATGCAGCAAATTTATATTAAAAATCTTCTTTTTGAGTTCATTTTCACTTGTACTACTGAAACTGCTGTTTTTTCACATTTTCAAATTTGGCACACTTGTAGAGATCGTAATGAATAGTAATTGGAACAATTTTAGAGTCTCTAGGACCAACTCTATAACGACACCACCAGTTCCAAAAATTCAAGGCAGGGCAGGGCGGGGCGGGGCGGGGCGGGGCCGGGAGGGGTTGGATGGGATAGAGTTGCTGCTGCTTCAGGGCTTGGCCCCTGTATCGCTGCTTGCAGCTATATTTGTTTTTTTTTGTTTGTTTTTTTCTTGTTTTTTTGAACCTTTATTTACCTAGGAAAGTCACATTGAGGGGGAACAAAAGAGTTCATCGGCAAGGGTCCAGAGTGGATCGGTGAAGCAACGGTCCTAGACTCACTGGACATGGCCGAGGGTTGAGGGCAAGGAAACCGAACAGGTCTGGGTGGGGACACATAAGGTACAGTCTTGGGGAAGACAGATCGGGGTAACACAGTAGCAGGGGTAACCAGGGGAACCACAGGGAACAAAACAGATGACTGTGACCCTGAGACAAACGGTTTAGCTGACGGTTCTGAAGCTGGGACCGGACTGGGCTCCTTAGCTGGGACAGGGCTGGACTCGTTCACCTTCCCATCTACCACAGCATGGACAAGCCTGGACTCCTTAGCTGGGACAGTGCTGGACTCTGTCCTTCTCCCATCTACCTCAGCGTGGACAGGACTGGCCGCAGCGGCCTGGAGAGTCGATGCGGGTCCCAGAAAAAACTGGGACGGAGGACATGAAGCTTTCCTCCTTCTCCTACTTGACCGCGGAGCAGAAACCATATCCGGTTTTGTAATCGGTACTGGGACCGTTACAGCAAGTGAAGGGACCACCACAAGCAATGCTGACTTAGTAGATGCGGCTTCCGATGCAGACTCCCTCGACAACCATCCTCCTTGCTTTTCCGCAAAGGCTTCCAGCTACGGCGGGTGCTTTGGGAGTCGAGATGAAGGGAACATGGTCCCCAAGCGCTGCAACGGCCAGGACGCGACCCTCCGGAACCACCGGCAATGATGCAGATGTCACTGTCCTAGTAGGACCCTGCCGCTCTTCCCGACACACACAGTTCACCACTTCACTGAACGGGCGTCGGATCAGCCCCTCCCGTTCACACATAGGAGGAGGTGCATTGAGACCCGCGATGAAAAAGGAGTTTAGGAGGATTTCTGGCATGAATCTCCTCTTCTCATCCACCCTCTGGGCATATCTCTCCAGGGACTCCTCTCCTTGGGGAGGAAACGGAGTCTTACCTCCCTTCATGTCACTGGTTAGCGTCAGCCACCATTCTTCGTGGTCCTTCGACTGGCCTCTTGCAGGAAAAGACATTGTCTGCTGGTTTCAAAAAATGGCTTGTTCGTTCTGTCACGATATACGGATATGAACCCAAATGCAGACAGTAATAAATAAAAACATGGATTTATTAAACAGATAGAAAACAAAGACCCTCGAGGGGGCAAACGAACATTGACAGGACTAGACTAATAAACTCGACATTAACATGAGACTAGAATTAACAGGCAGGATACAAACTCCGATCACAGGAATAAACAGCTCACAGAACAGGATGACCATGCAGATACAAAACGAATAAACACTGAGTAACAAACACAAGGACCTTAAATAATGCCTCGTTTCCACTGAGCAGTACGGTACGGTACGGGACAGTACGGTACGGTTCGGGTCTGTTAACCATAATCTGGCTAGCGTTTCCACTGCCAACAGTACCCTTACTTGATAGGCGTGGTGTTTCGATCGACGTCATTTTCGCGTGAAGAACATAAACTACAATGGATGACATACAGCAGATCTTGTTCTTGCTCCTCGACATGTTTGTCACAAGAAGACAAGCGCCGACATTAGGCTTTTCTCAATATCAAGTAGCCTACGCAAAGTTTGTACTTGCCATGTGCGACTTCTACATGGTACAGCGCGTTCTTAAAAGCGTCACTCAGCTCGCTCTGCTACTCCGGGTATCTCTGTTAAACTCTGTATGTACATTTTAAGCAACAATAAAACGAATTATGTTATAAAACACCACTCTGCCTCTTTTCGTTTTCATTTAAATAAATTAAACATTATAGGGACACAAATGTGGTTCATGCGCAACGCATATTGATTATTCACTGCACGTTATACGTTATTCTATTTCTAACAAAACGAAATTTAAAACGCAAATCTAACGTTACCTCTTTTCGTTTAAAAAATAAATAAAATAAACATATTCCAGGCAATATATGCATTTGTACAAATGTTGCAATAAACATCAGTGATAATCTTGTAATAAAAAATGACAAGAAGACATATTTCTTTTTGTAAAATTTCAGTTTTATCAATAATAGCCTTTTATATAGCATATAAAAGTTTAAGTAAAGTACAAGAAGCTATACAATAAGAAATAAAGCAAACAATTCAGTCAAATATCCAAATGCAGCGCTCTAGTCTAACATTACAAGTAAAGTTAAACACAAATAACGTTAATATGAAACTAAACTTAGCCCTCAGCCAAAACGATTGACAGGGAACTCATTATTTATTCACGAGACCAAAGATCGCCCGTTAGGTCTACACAAAACGAATTATATCTTATGTTTAACCACTACCGTCGGAGTCAGCGACAAACTCCGAGGACTAGCCGAGGAAAGGCTCATCCAGCCGGGAAACATGAGCGCCGAGCGCCCGCTGAACGCATGGATCTCACAACCGGGGAAAAAAATAATCATCTTTATAAATAAACCACAGATTTGAGCTTTAAACAACTATATTCTCGGCTGAAAAACTCTTAAAATTACATTTCGTGATACAGTAACAGTAGTATTATATTAAACTGTATATTAAAAAATGGCGCTTCTTATGTTGTCATTGCCCTTGTAGCACGCGCAAGTGACGATTCTCTGTCAACCAATCAACGTCCTGCAGTGAGTCTAGCTCCACCTTTTAGTACCGTTCCACTGTGCTAGGTACCCCAGTGGAAGGGTACCTAAAAAGTGGTACGGTACGGTTCGGCATTTTGGTACCATTTATAACTTTTGATAGTGAAAACGCAAATAAATGCGTACCGTTCCGTACCGTACCGTACCGTACTGCTCAGTGGAAACGAGCCATAAGAGACATCATCACCAGGGCACAGGTGACACAGATTAACAATCAAGACTAACGAGGAGAACAAGGGGGCGTGGTAAACAACACAAGACAACGCAATCACATAGCCTAAAACACAGGCCATGTGTTTGCACACACAACATGAGAACAAATCTTGACAAATGCAGAGATGACCATCCTACCAAACTGTAAAGTAAACAATGATGTGTCCTGAAACTAGAATTTGTGATATATCTGAGAGCAGAGTGATAAAGGGGGTCAAGTTTGGACAAGGTGGACAGAGAGGCAAATCTGTAAATAGCAGAGGTGTGGACTCGAGTCATGTGACTTGGACTCGAGTCAGACTCGAGTCATGAATTTGATGACTTCAGACTCGACTCGACAAAATGTACAAAGACTTGCAACTCGACTTGGACTTTAACATCAATGACTCGTGACTTCACTTGGACTTGCGCCTTTTGACTCGAGAAGACTTGCTACTTCCCATGAAAACTGGGGGGAAAAATGTCCACATGGCCGCGCCGCTCTCAGTTTATCTGCATCTGTGAAAAAAATGTGCACCACCTGTATGCATGCAGCGAGCGCGCGCGCTGCCTGCACGACATCCAATCACTGTAGTCCCACGTTGTTTTGATTCGACAGCATCTAACGCCCGTTTCACACATACTCCGTTTGCAGTGCGTATGCGCCAGCGGGTGCGTATTTTTTTCCGTACCCATGTTAACAGGTTAGAGCTTTCACACTGCACGCGGTTGCAGTCCGTCGATCCGTTCCAGGTGCGGTGCGTATACAGCAGTGCCGCGATCGTTTCCGCACCGAGTCTATTTCTGCTGTGCTGCACATGTGCTGCACGCGCTGAATTAAAGTGACAGCGCATGTTTCGTGGTCAAAATGAACACAGATTGACCAAAAAAATTAGTAATTTCACCATAAATGTGATTAATTAAATAAAATGTAGTAATCTCACCATAAATGTATTTAATTAAATACTATTTTCACTTTAAGACCAGGGTAAAGCAAGGAAAACTACAATTTACCTCAACAAGGCGACATAATGAGCAAATCTCGTCTCATTCGTGGAGGTGAAAAACATGTTCCTTGTTACATGCAAGATTTATTGTATTAATTTAAATATAAAATAAAAGGCATGAGAGTCGGCTGTTTTTTTTATATAAGTAGCCTACATGGTTAAATATTTGACCACTTGCTTTAGGAACTTAATATAAGTAAGTAATGCATTGAATAATAGGCCTACGTTGTTTAAATTGTGTTTAAACGTGCATACGTCTATTAAAGAGTGTATATTATATGTGTACAAAGAGAATCGCAATGCTGAGACGTAAGACCGGGGTAGCCTAATCAAGGGAAAATACATATTTCAACAAGGCAACATAACACTCGTCTCATTCGTGGAGGTGGAAAAACAAGTTCTTTGTGACATGCGAGATTTATTGTATAAAGATTTAAATTATGCAAAAGAAAGAGTATGAGTTAATTTAAAATGTAGGCTATGCGATTTTAATATAAGTACATGGTTAAATATTTTACCACTTGTTTGAGCAACTTAATATATAATTATATAAGAGTAATGCATTAAATAATACGTTGTTTAAAATTGTATTTAAACGTGAATACGTCTATTAAAGAGTGTATACGCGTGTACAAAGAGAATCGCAATGCTGACAATTTTTTTATTTTTTATAAAAGATGCTAATAACTTCTGGATTTGAAATACAAATAGTGAGTATGTATTTGTGGTACAGCCGCGGATCACGCACTGCAAACGCAGCATATGTGAAAGCACTATTTCGCGTGCTGGTCTTGCACCGCATACGCACTGCAACACGCATTCCAATTATATTATCAGGTTGGTCCAGTTTTTCAGAAGTGATAATTTTGAGGAGTGAGGATTTTATTGATGACATGTTTAAAAAGGTTTAGGCTAAAACGACCCATGTCTATTTGAAAGTTAAACTGTTTTGCAATATGAGGTTAATACAATACAGGACTGAAGCTGCATGCTGTGCATTGTTCTAGTGCAATATGCTGTTGAAATACAAGCATTTTTTGTGAAAATAAAATTCTGTTTTTTACTGTATTTGATTATAAATCAAAGTATAAAAAGAGGTTTAAATAAATACAAATCTTACAGACGTACATGATTTGTATACATTTTATTTCTGTGGTAAGAGGACTTGAAATGACTCGAAACTAAAATGGTAGGACTTTGGACTCGACTTGAGACTTGTTGGCTTTGACTTTTGACTCGACTCGGGACTTGCCTCATCTTTGACTCGACTTGACTCGGGACTCGAGGGCAAAGACTTGAGACTTACTTGTGACTTGCATAACAATGACTTTGTCCCACCTCTGGTAAATAGTATCCCCATAATCAATCTGTGACAGATAAAGGCTAACAACTAAACGTTTTCTTGAAGCCAAGGAAAAACAGGACTTTAGTCTATACAGAAAACCCAATGTGAATTTTAATTTCTTTGCAAGAAAATCAACATGATATTTAAAGTTTAGGTTTTTATCCATCCAAAATCCCAGATATTTGTAATTATCTACAGACTGGATACAAATTCCATCTAGTGACTTGATGGAGAAGGATGGTAGCTTTGTTCGCCCAGTTTGAAAAACCATAACTTTAGTTTTATGTGGGTTTAACAACAGCTTCAAATCTAGTAGGGCATGGTGCAGGGTATTGAAATCTGCATGTAGATTTGAAAAAGCTAATTTAGCTGTGGGGGCACAGGAATACAGAATTGTATCATCTGCATAGAGGTGATATTTACAAAAATTAAAATTATCACAAGCATTATTAATATAAACTAGGAAAAGCAAGGGACCCAAAACAGAACCCTGTGGAACACCCTTAGTTACAAGGACTGGGTTTGACAAATCATTGCCATATTTGACCATTTGTGAATGATTGGTCAAATAGCTATGGAACCATTTGACCGCGTTACATCCAATGCCAGCTCTCAGCAGGGTATTAACCAATAATGGATGGTCCACAGTATCAAACGCCTTTGTGAGGTCTATGAACAAAGAAACACAGCTAAGTTTACTGTCCATAGCCTTTTTGATGTCATCCATGACTTTTAAAGTGGCGGATATTGTACTGTGTCCCGACCGGAACCCGTATTGCATTTTATTTAAAATATTATGTGAGTGCAAATATGATTTAAGTTGGGTAGCAACTAAAGATTCCAATATTTTAGAAAGAACAGGAAGATTTCTTTGCGATGCACAATAAGAAATACAGAATCTTATTCTTGCGATATTTTAAATTTGTATTGTCAGAGAAATTGCAGCTTTGTTATGTAAAATTAAAACAGTACAAAATGAAAACAGTACAAAGCAACATAAATTAAGAACAGGCGCTTTTCTTTGCCTCTCTCTCGTGGATGCGCTGGATCTCTTTTTAACAAGTTTATTTAGTCTCCCTAACTGTGCAGTGTACAGTCACATCAGTGTAGAAACACCCTCAGTGTAGAAACACATCATACAGCTGATAATACTGTATATGTCACTGCATGTCATCCACACCAATTACAAAAAAATCTGTAACAAATTATTTAGCCTTTGTTGCTTAAAAACAACAGAATGCCTTGTTGAATTCACCTTAACGAGGCTGATCACGAATTAAAGGGTTAGTTCACCCAAAAATGAAAATTCTGTCAGTAATTACTCACCCTCATGTTGTTCCAACCATGTAAGTCTTTCGTTCATCTTCGGATCACAAATTAAGATATTTTTGATGAAATCTGACAGATTTTTCACTCCTCCATAGGCTTTCAGAGAGACCCAAACTCGCCGGCCCAGAATAGTTATTAAAAACATTGTTAAAATAGTCCAAGTGACTACAGTGGCTCTACATTAAGTTTATCATGCGACGACAATACTTTTTGTGCGGAAAAACAACAAAAATAACGACTTTATCCAACTATTAGTGTTCTTCAATGTGGGCCTCTGACGAGAGTTCACGGGAGCGCCAGGACGCATGCGCGAGAACTGAGATTACAATAAATAAAAAACAAACAAGCAAAAATAAGGATAAAACATGGCACAAATACAAATAAACAGGACAATGTGTGTTTCACAATAAGTAAGATATTTTGACCAGGTGAGTTTTGAGTATGGATTTGAATTCTGTGAGCGAGTTAATATTCCTAATGTGAGGCGGAAGAGAGTTCCAGAGTTTGGGTGCAGAGCAGCAGAAGGCTCTGCTCCCCATGGTACTGAGGCGGACAGAGGGAACAGAAAGATGGGTGGAAGAAGAGGATCTGAGAGAGCGGGACGGGGTGACAACATGAAGGAGATCTGATATGTAAGGAGGAGCGAGGTTATGAATGGCCTTATAGGTGAGCAGGAGAATTTTGAACTCAATTCTGTGTTGAACTGGTAGCCAGTGTAGTTGTTGAAGAATAGGCGAGATGTGGTGGGAAAAGGGAGTTTTAGTTATAACACGTGCTGCTGAATTCTGAACCAACTGGAACTTACGAAGGGTTTTGTGAGGTAGGCCAAAAAGAAGAGAATTACAGTACTCAATGCGCGATGTAACCAGGCTGTGAACAAGGATGGAAGCAGAGTAAATGGTAAGGGAGGGTCGGAGATGGTTGATATTACGGAGATGGAAATAAGCTGACCGTGTGATGCTATTAATGTGAGATTGACGGCTGGGAGTAAAACTGAGTGCAGCCTGATGGGTATAACTGAAACCAATGAAAAGAGGTGTTAACAATGCCGATGGAGGATAACCTATGGAGGAGGATGGAATGAGAAATTGTATCAAAAGCCGCACTCAGATCAAGGAGAACCAGGATGGATAATAAACCAGAATCAGCTGCAATGAGAAGATCATTAGTTATTTTAAGGAGGGCAGTTTCTGTGCTATGGAGTGGACGGAAACCAGACTGGAAGGGTTCATAGAGGGAGTTGTGGGTGAGGTGAGTGTGGAGCTGGGCAGCAACTATTTTTTCTAAAACTTTGGAGATGAAGGGTAGATTAGAAATGGGACAAAAATTATTAAAAATGTTTGGATCTGAACCAGGCTTTTTAAGTATTGGAGTGACTGCAGCAGTTTTGAAAAGGGAAGGAACAATACCGGTGGTAAGAGATGCATGTATGATGATGGAGATAAGGGAGAGCAGAGAGGGGAGGCAAGATTTGACCAGATTAGTGGGAAGGGGGTCTAACAGACAGGTAGAAGGCTTTGGCTTACGGATTGTTTCTGCGATTTCAGAGGGACTGGGAAGTTGGAAGATGGATAATAATTGTGATGGTTGGGGAGGATCATATAAAGATGTGGGAAGAATATTTGGATTGATATGACGATGAATGTTATGAATCTTATCATTAAAAAATAACAGGAGGGCATTACAAGTGGCAGTGGAATACATATGTGAAGGAAGGTAGTCTGGTGGCTGGTGAATCTTATTGAGTATGGAGTACAGTGACTTAGTGTTGCCTCTATTGGAGTTAATTAAACCAGAGTAGTAATGTGATTTGGTTTGTACGATTGAGTCCTTATAGTGAGCCATATGAGCTTTATGCATTTCTTTATGAATAGTAAGACCAGTTTTTCTGTAGAGGCGCTCAAGCAGTCTGGATTTAGTTTTCAGAATCCGGAGTTGAGGGGTGAACCAGGGAGCAGACTGAGTGAAAGAGACGGAACAAATTTTAACTGGAGCAAGGGAGTTTAGAATGAGAGCTAATTAATCATTATAGTGAGCAACCAGAGGGTATCAGGGTTAACCCCCTGAGGTCGGCGGTATCGCCGGCGATACCAGCTCGCTTTTTTTTTATCAGTGTAAAAGAAACTCATAAATACTCTGTTGACTTTGATTTTCCATAGGAGTTTCATACATCAATCGATTCTGTTAAATGTGTATTATTTTGTATACTCTTTTTATTCTGTATACTCACAATAAAAACAAAGTGTTGTGCTTTTTGCCAAATTAAGAAAAATAATCACGGAGCGAGTTCTGCCTTCTCTCTGTCCGTGTAGTCCATTCTGAAACGCGTCCGAAAATGAATCATAACTCAGCGAATACTTCTCACACAGGCACGTGATATATGTCTTTATGAAGCTTGAAATCTCTTCTTTTAAATGAAGTAATTAATAAAAAAAACAAATGTTTTCAACTCATGTAATCCGTTTGAAAGCAAGGAGAGGTACCGTTTTTTCCTTCTGCCTAATTATCTCTATAATGAACTGAGGCCGCCCCGCCCCCGGCGCTATTGACATGGTAAATAGTTTAGGTAATCTATGCTTCGCACCCGCCCCCCGATCAATGCCTTGAAAACACGAAGTTTCATCAGATCAGATTCACTGATAGTTCATCGCGTTTAGAGAGGATGGCGCGTTTCTCCGGTAAAGACGCTCTTCAGATGATTCTGGACAGCGAGGAATAACTCACCTTGGCTTTTCCTCAGAGGAAGATTGTAACTCAGACGAACGGCAGCATTTTCAAGAGCGAATTGATCACGCCGAGTAAACACTGAGTTTTCACATGAGTAAATACGTGAACTCAAGTGGTCTAGTGGTAGAACATTTGCCTAGCGTGTCAGAGGTTCTGAGTTCGAATCCGCACTCATATACTTTTTTTTTTTTGTCAAATCAGATTATGTTTATCAGTGGTTGTATATCAGGCCTCTGCCTGATATACAACCACACATGTTTGTGTGTATTTTGTTTTGTAATTTCACTGGAACGAAAAGAGAGTCTCCACAACGGATTGAAGCGTGCGTCCGAGTGAAGACTGCGCGAGCCTAAAACAAACACAGTATCCGCGTCTGACTCGCGTCTGAATTTATATTCCTTATAATAAAAATGAAAGACCTATGTTACAGACATATGAAAGACAACATTTCGTTGATTAGTTTTGGATAGATTATACATTTTTACTGTAAAATATCTGCCACCTCAAATAAGCTTTTATTTGCCAATTTTTTTGTCAAAAATAATCAAATAATCAATCAAATCCTTAACTTTGAAATATGTATGATAAAATGTATACTTTAGTTTGTACAAAGAAAGATTACACTTGAATTGTTGTTTATTTAAATATTTACAAGGTAGATGTAAACAAACTATTAAAAGGTAAATATAAGCCTTTTCTTTAAATAATTTTTATTGTGTTTTATTAGTGACAAATTTGGGGAGAGGATAAATATTCCAAAACTGAAAATACAGTATGAGAATTAACTGCACAATTACATGTTTTCCTTGGCTATTATAGGCCAAATTGCAAGCACAATATGTGGAAAAATAAAAAAAGAATTGAGATGCTTCCAACTGTTGCTCTTGCATTCTTGTGGCTCAGTGACTCACCTGAATGAATGGCTAATTAAGTATGCGGTCCTCAGGTGTGAACCACTACATATGCATGATCGACGTCGACGCCCACTCGAATATTGCCTTTCCAAACAGAAAGTGCTTTGCAAAATTCAAATCAATGTATTGTGTTATGTGAAGGATTAGGCAGGGTGATTTTCACATAATTTTGAAGAAAAAACACTAGGCGATGACATCCATTAGACAAAAGTCTTATTGGCACATATTTAGTGTGTGTTTTGTGGTCTTATTTCAGAAACTTTAGTTTTTAGTTTTTTCAATAACCACGCATAAACATTATTCTCTCAAAAATGCAGACATGTACATTCTTGTTGCTCACATATTATGGTAGCCCTGTTTGTGCTAAATAGTGTGTAATTTTTTTTTTGCCATTACTATGTTTTATAAGCAACTGAAAAAAGCACAAATGTCAGGGCATGTCAGAACATCTCAAGGACCCCAAAAACACCTCAGACCCCAGAGGGTTAATGTCCTTGATATTCCTAAAGGAAATAGACCGGGTTGGTTTGGTTGAGGAGAGCTGAAGTATGACACTAAAAGAAATGAAGAAGTGATCAGTGATAAGAAGATCATCAACTGCACAGTTAAGAGGAGTAAGTCCAGAGCAGCACAGTAAATCCAGGCAGTGGCCTTTGGAATGAGTTGCACAGTTAATGTATTGATTAAATCCAAAGCTGTCCAGACAGGATGAGAAGTCTTTAGTGAGAAGAAGATTACTATTGTCCAAATGTATGTTAAAGTCCCCAAGCACTATTACATTTGATGAGAGTGTAGATAGGTGAGTGAGTAATGTTGAGAATTCAAGCAAAAAGTCCTTGTGTGGCTTAGGGGGACGATAGACTGATGTGATGATCGTTGGGGTTGGTCCGTGTAATTTAAAAACCAAACACTCAAAAGAATTAAAATCAGGAACAGACACTGGCAAGACTTTCCACTTCTCGTGATGAATTATCGCGAGACCTCCTCCGCGAGAACCGCGTGGTTTGCAAAGGTAAACAAACCCCGGAGGAGTAGCGTCATTAACTTGGGAAAAGTCATTTGGCTGTTGCCAAGTTTCAGATAAACACATGAAGTCAAGATAACGATCTTTGATAAGATCGTGGATGAAACGACCCTTTCCAGTGAGAGAGCGGATATTGAGGAAGCCAAAGTTGACGGTAGTGTTGCCACATCCATTAGTGGTGTTAGCTAACCTGGCTAGGCTGGCCAACGAGGAATGATCAGCTGCCCGGCTGGAATTCCTATGAGGACGACGGCGAGAAGTGGACCAAAAGGATTTAATTGCAGTGGAGTTTTCATAGTGAAGGTTCCTACGTGACCCGCGGTGGATGTATCTCCGGCGGAAAAGATGAGCGCGCTGTCCGGATCGAGGTGCAGTGAAGCCGGTCGAGATCCAGGTAGGTGGCGGATCCAGAGGAGCTCGGCGGCTGTGTACTGGTGCAGACCAGCAACAGGTTGGTGAAGGACTATTGATAGAGTCCAGATGAGTGCAGACCAAACGTGAATAGCGTTGGTCCACATAGTAAGCAGTTACAGAAGCAAAGCAGAGTAGAAGCCGGAGGTAAATACGTGTTCACTCACGGTAAAGCAAAATAAACTAAGTGTTAATGGTTGGATGAGTGAAAATCCACAGTCCAGTATTACAAGTAGACAATCAAAACATTAAAACTTTAAAAATTCACCGGTGAATAGCGGCAACTAGGTGCGCCAGCGTGCACTCAAACCGGAAGGCCAATATGGCCAATATTACATAGCCTACAGCGCGCGTCTTCTTCCTCTGCTTATAAACAGACCGTTTTGCTCTTCCGGCAATGTCGGGACGTCATCTAGTACAGTAGATGGCGGTAATACTCATAAGGAGTGAACAGCCAGTAACAAGTAGTAGAAGAAGAAGAACGCCGTGATCTCAGTTCTCGCGCATGCGTCCTGGCGCTCCCGTGAACTCTCGTCAGAGGCCCACATTGAAGAACACTAATAGTTGGATAAAGTCGTTATTTTTGTTGTTTTTCCGCACAAAAAGTATTGTCGTCGCATGATAAACTTAATGTAGAGCCACTGTAGTCACTTGGACTATTTTAACGATGTTTTTAATAACTATTCTGGGCCGGCGAGTTTGGGTCCCTCTGAAAGCCTAAAGTGAAAAATCTGTCAGATTTCATCAAAAATATCTTAATTTGTGATCCGAAGATGAACGAAAGACTTACATGGTTGGAACAACATGAGGGTGAGTAATTACTGACAGAATTTTCATTTTTTGGGTGAACTAACCCTTTAACCCTTTCATGCATAGTGGTCACTACAGTGGACAGCTATTAAAAAAGCATTTTTTTCTATTTGCACGGGATTTGATGGCATAGTTGCACATCATCCTCTTCATTGGACCCTGGTTCATCATCCTATACATTCCAACCAGGTGGCAAGCCATTGTGTTTCGATTTTTTCCCCCTCCAAACCAAGATGGCCAATAGTCAGTCAGAAATGCCAAGTTGCTCCAGAATATCCACCCATTCCTTCTATCCTAGGAGACTCTTGTAGGTAAAAAAAAATATATAGCAGCATCAAACGACATCTAATGAGTCCTATCACAGTTACATTTTCAAAGTTTTGATTTTAGATTGGGAGAAAATTATGATTAATCATCTGTCCACTATAGTGGACGTCATGCATCAATGGCTATTTTTCAGCTATAATTCATACTTATACTGTGAATGTTGTTTTTGAAAATACTTAAATTTGCTGTAACTTATTTTGACTGTAAATTAATGTATTTGTATTATTAGAATGTAATTTTCACTGACATCAAAAAAGTAATGTGATTACATAATGTATGTGACTTGTAATGCATTACTTTACTTGTTAGATCAAAAAGTAATCTGATTACGTAATGCATGTTACTAATACATTACCCCAACACTGCTCATTTCAGATGAGATTGAAAACACCTGAACGCTAGGTTTTCTCAGAAGAGAGCTATGCTAGAAATTTGTCCATCTTGAACATAATCAGAATTATCAGCTAATAAGGGTAAATAGCTTCATTATTCATAGGTGTGGTTGGGCAGTAACGTGAAATAAACCAATCAGAGCGTCATCTCATATTCCCTTTAAGAGCAGGCGCGCTTGTTCCATGGCGGGTTGATATTATAACGGCAGATTTGCCAGGAGCGGTTCACAGCCGAGGAGAGCGACGTTCTCGTCAGGGACGTTGGGGATGGAGAAACACACCCAAATTAACTTCGGTTAAACAGGTGCATGATAATTTTGGGTAAATGTGTAAGCTAGATGTATGCTTTTATAATAAACTATCTATCTATCTATCTATCTATCTATCTATCTATCTATCTATCATAATAATGTAGGCTATGATTGGCAAAAATGAAAACTGCTGCGTCTGTGTGTAGATGAGAGAATCAAAGTGTATGCGCGTTGTGCACACGCTACATTGATTATGGCCAAGCATGCGCCCTTAAAATAGCATACGAATAACATGCGCAACGCGCCACTGACTTTAAACTGTTTTTTTTTTTGTCAATGGCGGAATTGTTTTCTAAACCTGCAAAATAGCATGAAGGAAAGTTTGCGCCGGAACATGCCTCCTCTTTGCGCTGAACCGGCCCCACGAGCACAAGTGTATTTCTTAGTTAACCGACGTGCTTCTGTGGAGGGAAAAGTCCGCTGTGCGTGGGTGCAAAATAGGAATGATACACGCGTCGTTGTACAAAGTCAATTGCGCTGGGTGCAAGATAGGGCCCTATAACTTTTATGTGATTGTTTGTTTAATCAACATTAACCAAGTTTTCTTTAATTAATAGTAAAATTATTACTTTATAACCTTATAATGCAGTTTCAACTCCACCAAATCTTTCTTTGTTTCATTACTGTACAGCAAATGTCAATAGCTCTTGTTTTGATTTTTCATGTTTGATGTAGGCTTATTTGGAAATTACCATAGTTGTAGTATTTCATCCTTACTGTTAATTGACATCAGCTTCACTTACCTTTGCGCCACCTGGTGGTCATATCGCGAACAACTTTGAAATGGGACTGGCTTATTTTTCTTGCAGTGGTAATAGGCATTCTGGTTGACTACCAACTGTACAGTCATATAAAATGTGTGTGTCTGTCTTTAGTGAAGCTATGTAATAAAAGTGATGTGTGTGTCAGGTTTTGTTTACATTTGTATATACAAAACAAGGGTGGTAAAAGCTGAAATCATATTTACTTTGTTTAGTGCTGTTTTTTTTAACTGGTTTTCTCTGACTCACAGGTTGAGATCTTGTCGTATCAGAGACAGAGGTTGTGCTGTTCTGAGTTCAGCTCTGAGATCAAACCCGTCTCATCTGAGAGAGCTGGACCTGAGTGAGAATAAAATTACAGATTCAGGAGTGAAGCAGCTTTCAGATCTACTAAAACACCCTCGGTGTAAACTGGAGAAACTGGGGTGAGTCATTATTCTGCTGCTGATTGATTTAAGAAACACTCAGTGACTTTAAGGTAATGTACATTTGTGTAGCCCAGGTGGGAATCTGTTAGAGGTTTTAGATCTAAGGGGGACGAGAAGCGGAAGGAGAGGCAGAGAATGCACGAGATAGAAATGAAGACAGTTGTGGGATGTCGGCGAGACAACTCTCTGGAAAGTGTGAATTGTGTGTAAAAATGTATGCATTATAGTTCATCTCAAGGATATTAGAGTGGACTTTGAACTGAGTTACTGCTGGCTAAGCGTGACAGCGAAGTTCGAGTTTATTTAAAGTGCGTCATAGACATGCACAGACGAACTACTGGCGGCGAGCCAGTACATTCGGAGTGAACTGTCTATGGTCGCGTTTGTTGTGAAGGAGAACGACAACGAATGTTATTTCGGAGACTTTGGTGACTGGAGTCCCGTGCACTGCTGAACAGAGCGAGATATCGTGTTGGTAAGCGTCCGAGCCGCTGGATGAATGGCAAACTGCTGACGGCTGTTGAGTGCGACGGTGAGATGGATTCCGGTTCGGAGCCTAATGGACTGTGACCAATCGTGATTTAATAGATCCAAATCTTCAGCAAAGGTACCCAAATTTTTTTTTTTTTTTTTTGGCTCAATTGAGTGAAGCGGCCGTGTGTTTTTGGCCTCTACGAACCCAAGCAGCGGAACAGGCCTGCAACAGAAACTAAGGGGTATTTAAAGTATTATTTGCCGGCTTAGGAGGTTATTCTATTTGTTTGAAAACTTTTATTTGTCTCCTTGATTTTATTGATTGTTGATTCACATGTGAATTTCATTTGAAAGAGAAAAGGACACACATTTTTTTGTCTTGACAGAAGCTTTATTGAAAAGAATAACACAGTATCAAAGATATTTTTTGTTTGTTTGTTTACCCAGTATTGACAGATAATTCATTTTAATTAATTAAATTTAATTTGGAGTTAATTCTTTGTATTGTGTTGAATTACATTTAATTTTCCCTTTTGATTTGAAGTAAAATAGATAGCAGCACAAATTAAACTAAACCCATCATACTAAAGAACTTGGGCTTAACCCATAAAAATTCCCATTGGCAGGAAGGGGGAGTTACATTTGCATAAACATTATGTGACAGAAATTACATTTACATACAACATAACAGAAAGGTAAATCCCCAAGTCTCTCCTTCATTTGTTCATTCATTCATGCACTAGATGTCCAACAGAAGTCTTCTTAAATTCATCCTGTGCTCATATTACACAGGCATATTTAATCACCTATTTTACACATTTACACAATCCTGTGAATGCTGTCCATGTAAGAAATCGTCTCGGTTACGTATGTAACCCTCGTTTCCTGAGTGGGAACGGAGACGTTACGTCGGATGACGACAAATGGGGTTTCGCTTAGAAAGCCTATCATCTTCGAGTATATAAAAACGAGCCAATGGCAATGAAATGCCATGGGTCTGCGGAATTTGCAAAGCGTAACTCCGCCCTACCCTGGGGGTATATAAGGAAGTGCGCGAGCAACATGCAGATATGTCTTCGCTGAGGAGCCGAGACTGAACTCAAGCGTTCCAGCGGTACAGCGGAAGTGGCAGGGAGACGTAACGTCTCCATTCCCACTCAGGGAACGAGGGTTACATACGTAACCGAGGCGTTCCCTTTCGTTGTCACTCCGAGTTACGTCGGATGACGACGAATGGGGTTCCCAGTGTAATCACATCACCTCTCGACTGTCTTCCAGTGCCCTGCGTAAGTCTGAGCTCCCTGTCGTGAGACTGGCACGGACGAAGGACTACTACTTAACACAGGAATACCAAGGTACACTGGGAAGCATATCTCAGTGGAAATATGCAATCATGCCCAACCCGAAGGGGGGGACTTAGAATACACATATGACCCCGAAGGGCTGCATACGGAATAACACTGGGGTGTCCAGCCGCAGGTGGAATATTTCAACCCCAGGGGTGGCAAGGTGGCTTGCCAAGGGAAAGACACATGCTCAGAGAGGCTTACAGTGGAAATACACATGTGGGGGTCGCCCAGGGGGGGGAACCATGCACATGGAGGCACATAGCCAAGCGCGAAAGCTGCCAGTGGCATAACTCTGGCGTTGACGTCGACAGTGCTGGAGGAGACTCAGGGCTTATTAGGCTCACCTGAGGAAATATCGCACGTATCCCGTCCGTGGAGAGGAATGGCGAGCAAGCGAAGACACCTGAGCAGAATCTATTACCGGCTAGTTGAAGCGAGTACATGAGAAGAAACTGGCTCAATTCTGAGATTGTAGAATCTCGCAAAAGTGTTGGGTGTCGCCCAGCCTGCAGCTCTGCAGATGTCTGTTAGCGAGGCGCCATGCGCTAGAGCTCAAGAGGATGCCACACTCCGGGTGGAGTGGGCCGTCACACCAAGGGGGCATGGTCGACCTTGCTGCTGGTAAGCCAAAGCAATGGCGTCCACTATCCAGTGAGACAACCTTTGCTTGGAGAGAGCCTTTCCCTTCAGCTTCCCACCATGACAGACAAAGAGCTGGTCTGAGGTCCTGAAACACTGCGTTCTGTCTACGTAAGCACGGAGGGCGCGTACTGGACAGAGCAGTGCCAAGGCTGGGTCTGCCTCCTCCAAGGGCAGCGCTTGCAGGTTCACCACCTGGTCCCGGAAGGGAGTGGTGGGAACCTTGGGCACATATCCAGGCCGGGGTCTCAGGATCATGTGAGAGTTAGCCGGCCCGAATTCCAGGCACGCTTCGTCAACCGAAAATGCCTGCAGGTCCCCTATCCTCTTGATGGAGGCCAATGCAACCAGGAGCGCTGTCTTCATTGACAGGAACTTAAGCTCAACTGATTGCAGAGGCTCAAAGGGAGCACTCTGCAGGGCAGTTAAAACCACTGAGAGGTCCCAAGAGGGAACGAGAGGAGGGCAAGGAGGATTTAGTCTCCTCGCTCCTCTCAGGAACCTGATGATCAGGTCGTGCTTTCCCAGAGACTTACCATCAACTGCGTCGTGATGTGCGGCAATAGCGGCAACATACACTTTCAGGGTGGAGGGAGACAGCCTTCGCTCCAACCCTTCTTGCAGGAAGGAAAGCACGACACTGATCGGGCATTTCGTGGGTTCTTGATGTTTAGAAGAACACCAGCTGACGAAGAGGTTCCACTTCAACGCATAGACATGTCTCGTGGACGATGCTCTAGCGGAAGTGATGGTAGCCACCACCGCTGGTGGTAGGGTACTCAAACCTACCTCCTCCTGTCCAGGAGCCACACGTGGAGGTTCCAAAGATCGGGACGAGGGTGCCAAAGGGTGCCCCGTCCCTGAGAAAGCAGGTCCTTCCTCAGAGGAATTGGCCAGGGAAGTGCTGTCACGAGGAGTACTAGTTCTGGGAACCAGGTGCGGTTGTGCCAATACGGGGCAACCAAAATGACCTGCTCCTCGTCCTCCCTGATCTTGCGCAAAGTCTGCGCAAGAAGGCTCACTGGGGGAAACGCATACTTGCGTAGGCCCCGCGGCCAGCTGTGCGCCAGTGCATCCGTGCCGAGCGTGCCCTCGGACAGGGAATAAAACAGGTTGCAGTGGGACGAGTCGTGGGAGGCAAACAGATCTACCTGTGCGTCCCCGAACTGATCCCAAATCAGCTGGACCGACTGGGGATGGAGTCGCCATCCTCCAGCGAGAGGCCGAACTCGAGACAGCTCGTCAGCCGCCTGGTTCAGGTGTCCCGGGATATAAATGGCTCGAAGCGACCTCAGATGCTTCTGACTCCATATGAGGAGGTGGCGGGCGAGTTGCGACATACGGCGGAAGCGTAGACCACCTTGACGGTTGATGTACGCTACTGTGGCGGTATTGTCTGATCGGACTGGTACGTGTTGACCCTTGAGCAACGCCCGGAAGTGGTGCAGGGCAAGGCGTACGGCCAGCAACTCGAGGCAATTGACATGCCAAAGGCGCTGAGGTCCTGTCCAGGAGCCCGCGGCAGCATGTCCATTGCACATGGCACCCCAGCCCATGGTGGAGGCATCTGTTGATACAACAACATGCCTGGAAGCTCGTTCTTAGGGCACTCCGGCCCGTAGAAAATTGAGGTTCGACCACGGGGTGAAGGTCTGACGGCAGGTCGGAGTCACTGGGACTCGGAGCGTGCCGTGTTGCCATGCCCACCTCGGGATTCGATCGCGAAGCCAAAGCTAAAGCGGTCTCATATGAAGCAATCCGAGCGGCGTTGCTGCGGATGCCATATGCCCCAGGAGCCTCTGAAAATGTTTCAGTGGGACCGCACTCTTGCCCTCGAACTGACAAAGACAAGTCAGCAGTGACTGCGCGCGCTCGCTCGTAAGCTGCGCGCACATGGCGACCGAGTCGATTTCCATACCGAGAAAAGAGATCCTCTGCACGGGGCAGAGTTTGCTCTTCTCCCAGTTGACCCGAAGGCCCAGACGAGCTAGGTGCCGGAGCACAAGGTCCCTGTCTTCGCAAACCTGGTCTCGAGAGTGAGCTAGGATCAGCCAGTCGTCGAGATAATTCAGGATGCGAACCCCGTGTTCTCGTAGGGGAACAAGGGTTGCCTCGCTGACCTTCGTAAAGACGCGAGGAGACAGGGCTAGCCCGAAAGGGAGAACCGCGAACTGGTATGCCCGCCCCTCGAAAGCAAACCGAAGAAACGGTCTGTGTCGAGGAAGAATGGAGACATGAAAGTAGGCGTCCTTCAGGTCGATCGCTGCAAACGAATCCTGCGGCCGTACGCATTCGAAAAGGCGTTTGGCCATGAGCATCTTGAACGGCAGCCTGTGAAGGGAGCGGTTCAAGACGCGCAGGTCCAGGATAGGTCGTAACCCACCGGATTTCTTCGGTACAATGAAGTAGGGGCTGTAGAAGCCGGACCTCATTTCGGCTGGAGGGACAGTCTCGATCGCACCCTTCGCCAGTAGGGTGGCGACCTCCGCTCTCATGACAGGGGCATTGCCACCGACCATAGTGAAGCGGGGTGGAGACCACGCGAACTGAATTGCGTAGCCAAGCCTGATGGTTCTCGCGACCCAGCGGGACAGTCTGGGGAGCTCTAGCCAGGCCCCCAGAAACTGCGCCAGCGGGGTCATACGAACCACAGACGTACCCTCGGTGGTGCAGTGAGGCAGAATGACCGGCCCAGGCGAGGGTGGCATAGCGGCCCTGTGCGGGGGCGCGGTCATTTGCCGCATCCTGCCAGAGGAGGCCAGGGGAGGACCAGCGTCCCATGGGGGCGTGCTCTGGCAGGGGACTGGTGACAGAGGGGGTTGAGAGGGGCGTGGCCCGTGGGCGGCGTATGCTGTCATCCGCGAACTCTGTGTGCTCAGAGATGAGTGTGTCAGTTCTGTCTTTAACCACATTAGGGTGCTGCCCGTCGAGGGACGAGCAGCGGGAATGGGAAAACCAAGGATTCTCCCCCGGCCCTCCACCGGGGGAAGGAGCGGCCCTGCTACCGTCTCCTGCACAGAACTGGATCTCATCTCTGAGCAGCCACCCTCAGGAACGTCGCTTGGCCTGGCGTTTAGCAGGGCGCGGGGCTGGAGGGGGCTGTGACGCCTTCCTGCGGCTTCCTCCACGACGCGACCCGGGAGCAGTGGACTGCTGGGGCTGATCGGGAGGGGCGGGAGCCGCAGGAGGGCGTCCCCGGAGCAGCGGGCCGCCAGGGCAGGACGTGTTTTAGAGCCTCAGTCTGCTTCTGCGCAGTCGAGAACTGCTGGGCAAAGTCCTCGACTGCTCCGCCGAAGAGGCCAGCCTGGGATATGGGGGTGTCGAGGAACCGGGTCCGCTCAGCCTCCCGCATATCAGCCAGGTTGAGCCACAGGTGTCGCTCCTGGACCACACAGGTGGACATCACCTGACCCAGGGAGCGTGTGGTCACCTTCGTCGCAAGTCAGAGGACTGTACTGCGGTCACATTCGGAACACTCGCGGGTTGCACGGAGGTAGAGGGGGGTGTGGAGTAGAGTTCTCAACGGGCCTGAAAATTAAAACCCGACCCGACCCGGCCCGTGGCTTTTAAAGCCCGGCCCGATGTAACCCAAAACATCAACATGACTTATCAGCCCGAACCCGGCCCGCGGCCCGACGCGGCCGTTTTTTTTTTGTTTTTTGTTTTTTCTCATACACGTATTATCATGACCAGCAGACGGGAATTCAAATCAACCTTTAATGTTCACGTCTTTTAACAATACAAACAATACAAACAACTGAAACAATAAACTTTAAATATATAAATAGGCTATATAATGCCTTAAATAAAATCTTCACACAATAATAAATAAAAAGAACTCAAACATGTACCCAACCAGCGGGCGGGCTACGTTTCACACCACACAATTTTTGAAGAGTTTTGAAACATAATCGTATGCTTATAAGGCATCATGGAGGAACAGTAGTGCGTCCACAGTGGATGGACTGAGGCGTGTTCTCCTCTCTTCAATGGTACGGCCAGCCGCACTGAATACCCTCTCGCTGCTGCTGCTGGCCGGCACACAGAGCACCTGCCGTGCCAACTGAGACAGTTTGGGATACACGGTGCTGTTGGTCTTCCACCAGCCCAGCAGGTCCTGATCGTCGGTCATTGTTGGCCTTTGGCGGACGTAACTGTCAACCTCATCCTCTACTGATTCGGTCTCCCCGACCCCAAATACATTTTCCCATTCATCAAAGCGCGGTGTTTTCTTTGCAGCGGGTGCCGGTGCTGCTGCCGACAATGAAGCACTCGTCTCCTGGCTCGCTTCACCTGGGCCCTCGGGTACCGGTTGCTGTGCAGCTGACAGGCGGGACTTGACATATTGTTGCACATTTTCCCTTTGGTCAGTGGGCAGCATCCGCAACTGATTAAATTTCGGCCACAGGAATGTTGCAGCTTTGTGGAGATCAGTGACAGACTTGGCCATTTTTTCCTGCAACCAGTGCGCATGGCGTTGACGCACAGCCGCCAGCTGGGCAGTATCATTGGCATTTTGCTGGCAGTGGTGTCGAAGTCGCTCTACCCATAGCAGCGCAAGATGCAGTGTGGGATATTTGTCTCCCTCCAGTTCACGCTGAGCATCATAAAAGGGCTTCAAAAATGACACCAGCATGCCAAAAGTGTCGGGGGTTATTTTTTCAATCCTGTCACTCTCTCCACGTGCTTCCAGTTTGTCCTGCAGCTCCGCGTAAATGTCACTGATGGATTTAAGGGTCAAATACACAGTGCTGAAGCGTGTATCTACCATCTGCAGGATGGTCTTTGAGAGCTGCGCTGTCATTCCCGACTGCTTTACATATCTATAGAGACAATAAGAGAGCGTGCTGCTGTTACACAAATGAGTAGCCTAGTGATAATCATCAAACACAAACTAAAGACTCAGATTTTACATTACCTATTATATTATATTATTATATATGACTGTCTTATACATGTTTTTTTTTCCTCTCCATGACAAATTTTTTGACTGATGCGACATACTCCAGAGCGACTTATAATAATAATAATAATAATAATAACTTTATTCAGGACTCAAAATGGAAGGTCCATAGTACAGGTTTAAAAAAAAAATAATTATAGATATAGATTTAGGTTATAATAGGATACTAATAATATTATAAGATACTTTACCTGACAAGCGCCTTTGATGCTGTCACTGTTTCAGCAAAGTCAGGGGCCACCTGCATCAGTGCGTCATTATCAAGTCCATGGCGAAGGACAGTGTTGAGGACGTGGTCCATGCAGTCAAGTCTTGTGTATGACCTGAGAGCATTAATTACATTTGCTCCCTGGTCTGTAACCCAAACAATGTCTTTTAAAGACAGTGGGTCGAACCCGAACTTGGTGACCAAGAGCTTGACCAGCTCCCTCTTGATGTTATCGCCCGTTTTTTTCTCATCCACGGGAAACATTGCCGTGGTCAGATTCTTTCCGATCAATTCAAAATCTTCTGTAACATAGTGGCACGTTATTGACAGATAGTGAATCTTTCTGAAGTCGTCTGTCCACATATCTGTAGACATTCCCACTTTTCCTCCTTTGTTCAGGATCTCTTTCACCTGCTTCGCAAGCTCTTCTCTTTTTTCCTCTGCCAAATTCCGACAGTGTGTTGCTACTGTGTTGGGAGATGGGAGGACAGAGCTTGCAGCAACTCTGCCATGTGTTGCACCAACATTTATGAGTTCCTGTGCAAGTTCTAAGAAGCCGTCTCCTTGAACAAAATAAAATGGCCTAATGTCCTTGGCGCACATGTAAACACATTTTTCTGTTACTGCCTGTTTTGTTTTAAGGGGGACATTTTTGGCAAGGAACTTCGTCATTGATTGCTGCTGCTGCGTCGTGGTGGTGGTCGAATCATGCCCACAGTTTAATGTATGGCGGCTCAGGCTGGACGACCCTGTTTTTTTGCTGTCATATTTCATCAGCACCTTGCATTTTGAGCATTGCACATAACCTGTTGAATTTCCATTAGAATCCAGCACCACTCCAAACACTTTCCAGACCTCTGATTTTCCCACTCCTCGACTGGCGACGGTGAATTCACCTGCGGCAAGTTTTCTTTTCACCAACGGCAACTCCATCTTCTTCGTCCAGGCTAAAGGCGTGCACGCAGCGGCGTCAGGTGGTCTGACCCCGCGAGCCGCGATGCACGTTGCACGCAGCAGAACCCGTTGAGAACTCTAGTGTGGAGCGTGGAATAGTCGGCGCTTGGTTCCACACCGTCACCCTCAGGTCACCCTGGCCGCCAGCCGAAGTACCAGCTCTTGTGGAGCTCGTAGATCAGGGTGCGGATGAGGGGACTCTACTATACAGATCATTGAGTCTCGACCGTAACCGTGCGATGGGCATGTTCCCACAGTGGGAACATGACTCATCCACAAACGCTGCCTTAGCGTGCTCGACACCCAGACACACAAGGCAGAGATTGTGCCCATCAGAATCAGAAACAAATAGACCGCAACCAGAAGTACACGGGCGAGGCATCTTTAAAAAGACGTGCACCGTGTAAGCTCTTTTAGAAAGGAGATTTCTCCGCAAATGTTGAAGCGACCAGGGAGAGAACACACACACACTGGCAAATCACTGCACAGATAAGCAGGGAATGTGCACTCGCTGGAACTCGCTGTCACACCAACACCTGGAGAGAGGCTCGTCTCGAAGAGAAACAGTGATGAAAACTCAGAATTGGCTGTGGAGTGAAGTAATCAACTTGGCTCCTCAGCGAAGACATATCTGCATGTTGCTCGCGCACTTCCTTATATACCCCCAGGGTAGGGCGGAGTTACGCTATGCAAATTCCGCAGACCCATGGCATTTCATTGCCATTGGCTCGTTTTTATATACTCGAAGATGATAGGCTTTCTAAGCGAAACCCCATTCGTCGTCATCCGACGTAACTCGGAGTGACAACGAAAGGGAACTGATTTATTTCTCTCTCTGTATTTTATTATGTATTTACTTGTTCTAGAGTTAAACTGTGGTTTATTCGTCACACAGGGGATCAGTAGCATATGCTACTATGCTGTTTTATGGTGAAGAAAAGAGAAAAAAACTAAATTCTCTATTTTAGCTGTATTCTGAATACAGTTAACAGTTACGGTTTTCTCTGACTCACAGGTTGAGATCTTGTCGTATCAGAGACAGAGGTTGTGCTGATCTGAGTTCAGCTCTGAGATCTAATTCATCACTCAGAGAGCTGGACCTGAGTGAGAACATCATTACACATTCAGGAGTGAAGCAGCTTTCAGCTCTACTAAAATACCCTCGGTGTAAACTGGAGAAATTGTGGTGAGTCATTATTCTGCTGCTGTATGATTGATTTAAGAAACACTCACAGAGGAAAGAAGTTTTATACCTGACAACCAAAAAGAGAAAACACACATCTCTAACTAAAACAACTTCTAGTTGTTTTGATCGCAGTTGTATTCTTGAGGATGTACAGACAGACGCATTTAAAATATAAATTAAGCATTTGCGATTTAGCTTTCTAATTTTTGCTTGCAGTGCTTGTGTGTTTAAAGCTCAGATTATTTAACAGTTTTTAAAATAAATAATAATTAATTGTTTGGTGAACAAAGACTTTTTTCCTTGTTTTTTTTTTTTACTATCTCTCACAGGCTGAAGAAATCCTAATCAACTTTGATTCCTAATGTCCTGAAGAGACTGTCAGAGTGTCTGACTGAAGATCTGGAGATTCAGTTTGGAAAACTTATAATCAATGATATGCGTGTGCTCGTATGATCTGCATGTGTGAACTTTTGAAAATTTTGGTTTTGTTTTAAGATGTAATCTCAGAATTTGTGTTAAATACCTTAGTATACTTAGTCTTAACAATTACAATTAACTTTTAAAAATTAACTCAATTAACAATTAACTCAAAAGAAATCAACATCAGTTGGATAAAGTTCACATTTTAAAATATTTCTCAGATGTACAAATGTTTGCCTGTGAAAATACATTATACATGATACATGAAAATGCAATTAATTAAAATAGATTTTTGATTTATGGTGCTTTTCACAGAACAGACTGTCAAGTAAAGTCACCTTTATTTATATAGCGGAAAATAATGCAACAAAGACAGGAAGAGATTATTTTTCTTGCATATTTTTCAGCTGATTTTATAATGTGGTTATATACAATTTGTTGATTAAATATATATAAAGTATTATATATATAAATTAGGGCCGGGACTCGATTAAAAAAATTTATCTAATTAATTAGAGGCTTTGTAATTAATTAATCGAAATTAATCGCATTTTAATCGCATATAAATTAGGGCTGTCAATCAATTAAAAATAATTGTGTTGAACATGTTATTGAAATAATGTTTAAATGGTGAGCATTGAAATAATTGTGCCTAGCAAATAATCAATACAATACAATTGAACATTATTAAATTATTGAACATTATTAAATTATACATTTAATATTAAACATTAAATTATAAACATTATTTACACTTGCTTTACAGGTTTTTAACATTAGCCTACTTCGAAAATGCTGCAATTTAAAGTTTGAGATGTTTTTCATCTGTTTTAGAAAGTACGCTATTTTTAGACTTTTGTTTTTTCAGAATAAAACTTGTTTTACAATCTTGAGCATGTGTTATATTTTTATTAAATGTGTTTAATTAAGCCATTGCTGCAAGTAATTTGACAGTTAACAATATTTTAGTGGACAGTTAATGACAAATTCAGTCAGCATTTTCATGACTCATTATCCCATGATGAAGACGGTGAAACAACGTCACGATATCAACGTTGATTCAATTTGCAAAACCGAAGCATAATTCAACATTGGTTCAACGTCGACATACAATCTTTATTCACCCATATTGAAAGAAGAGACGGTGAAACATCGTCACGAAATCAACAATGAAACAACGTAACGACATCAACAGTGAAACAACGTCACGATTTCAACGTTGATTCGTTTTGCACTATCGAAACATAATCCAACATTGATTCGACCTTGGTCCCTTACGTTCACCGGTGAATCAACGTTGAAATGCCGGCTGTTTTTTATATGTAAATGTTCTAATCAATGATCCAGGCAGCGCCAGCGCGTTCTCGTCTCCCTCCTTCATTTTACAGTCGAATGGTGGATAGAACAGCTCCAGGTTCAAAGGTCAATACGGAATGGATTAATCTGCGTTATTTTTTTTAATGTCACAGCTCTAATATAAATATAATACTTTAAAACAATAGGTTATTAATTGTAACCCCAGCTCTCTAAAACATCAAGTGGAGAGATCAACCTATGGGCATTCGCACCTGACCCCTGCAGAAGCATCCAATTACACCAAGTCTGGCATGACAGAAAGGAAGGCGTACCCATTGCCAGAAAAGGGACCCGCCCCTTTCCAAAGTGCATAAAGCACCTGTATACGCTACCTTTCCTCAGTGAGCATATTCACTTCTCATGCAGCAAGTGGACCAAACTTGGTGTAATTGATGTTTAAGAGAACCGGGGTTACGAACAGTAAGCTATTGTTCTCTTTTAATCATTTCGTGTTCGAGATCCAATCCAATCCGCTTTATTTATATAGCACAATTTAAACAAACACAAGGTTTCCAAAGTGCTGTACACCACAACAATAAAAGACACAATAAGATAAAAAGATAAACACAATAAGATAAAAGTAATAGCATAAAACAAACAACATAAAATGATATAAGTCAAATCAAATAAATAAATAAAATGCACTGCCCACACAACACATTTAAGGGTTTTAAGCAGAGATTTAAAATGAAACAGTGAGGAGGCTTGTCTGATGTGTAGTGGCAATACATTCCATAGTTTTGGAGCTGCAACAGCAAAAGCTCTTTCTCCTCTGAGTTTTAGCCTAGCTCTAGGCACTGTCAGGAGCAGCTGGTCAGCTGACCTGAGAGAGCGGCTGGGAATGTAGGCAAAGAGTATAGAAGCCCAAGAGGCGAAACTCAATAGAACGCCCCATAGCAACAGTTGCCCCCATGACTTGACGGCGCGGCCGCCATTATGGACTGAAAACTGAAGGAAAACGCCGAAAAATAAAGGGAGTCAATGGCACTGAAAAACTTAAAATAACAAAAACTTAACATAGCTTATTTTTTTCTGGTCGTCATATCTAAATATGAAAACAATTTAAAATACATTAATGAGGATGACCGACGTTAAATGACGTTAAATGACAGAAAATATACGTATATGTGTTGGTTAGGAAAATAGTATTTTGGGACAAAATATTACTATAGAAGTACTATAAGACTACTATAGAAATACTATAGCGGCTCTAGGATATTATAGAGGTATTACAGAACATAACATACTTCTGTGATGTTCTGTATAGCCTCTCTATAATATTTTTAAGCTGCTATAGTAGTCTTATCGTACTTATGTAGTATGTCCCAAATTACTATAGTATTCCTATAAGATTACTATAATATTTTGTCCCAAAATACTATAAATATGAAAACAATAATAATAAAAAACATTTATTTTGTCCCAAAATACTATAAGATTCCTTAGTACTTTTTAGTAAGGGTATCCCCACCGAATCGGCTTCATTAGCCTACCACTTTTTGCAAAGATACAATTATAAAATTACTGCAAAACTTTAATCTATCAATATTTATGTTCTATTATGCATTTTCCTTGTTATATGACTAACAGAAATTCATGAAATAATATATGTTCGCTTGTCTATAGGCAGATACACAGTAATTAGATATAAGTAATAAGATATTTATTCAAATGTTGATTTTGAAATTAGTAAACATCACCATATGATTTGGAATTTTTTTTTTATAAATGAACATTTCTAAAGACAGTTAATATTTTACACAGTGAACGTTTCAATGGCAAGAAAAAAAAAACTATGAATGTCCTATTACAGGCGGAAAGGTACAAAAAAGATGTGCAATCTAGCAGTGCACACATGAACTACTAACACATACTAAAATGGATTTTGCCATTGACTGGCGCTAACGATTCCAGCAGCTTTCAGTCCATAATGGCGGATTCGCCTCCGCAGCGCCATCTACAGACTGTTACCCATAACACAACAGAGTTTCGCCTCTTGGGCTTCTATACTCTTTGATGTAGGGGTGCAGCAACTCGGCGAGGTACGGTGGGGCAAGGCCATTCAAGGCTTTAAAAGCAAATAAGAGGAGTTTAAATTGAATCCTAAAATGAACAGGCAGCCAGTGGAGTGAAGCTAAAATAGGTGAAATGTGCTCATACTTTCTTGTGCCAGTTAAAAGACGAGCAGCAGCATTTTGAACCAGTTGCAGACGGGCAATGGAGGACCCATTAACCCCCAAATAAAGTGCATTGCAGTAGTCCAGCCGAGTGGTCACATAGGCGTGAATTACTGTCTCAAAGTGCTGTCTCTGAAGGACTGGTTTAATTTTTGCCAGCTGCCTTAACTGGAAAAAGCTGGACTTCACTACGGCTTTAATCTGATTGTCAAACTTAAGGTCAGTGTCCACCTTTACCCCCAGATTAGTAATGATTTGCTTGTGATACTGTGCTAAGGAACCCAGATCAACCAACGGGGTCACAGAAGTGCCACTACCACTAAAGACCATGACTTCTGTCTTTTTTTCATTAAAATTAAAAAAGAGACATCCAGGCCTTAATGTCATATAAACACGCTAGCAATGGAAAATAAAAGAGGGCCAAGCACAGAGCCCTGTGGCACCCCATCCCTTAAAAGTGCTGATTCGGTGCTATGTAATGTTTTAAAACCGGATTGGAAAATCTCAATAATATTATGTTCATTTATAAAGTCCATGAGCTGGGAATAGACAATCTTTTCCAAAATTTTAGAAAGGAAAGGCAATTTGGAAATAGGCCTAAAATTAGCCAAAACAGTAGGATCCAGCCCAGGTTTTTTCAACAAGGGCTGCACAACGGCATGTTTAAAATTAACAGGAACCACTCCCGAGGACAGACTGCTATTAATAACTGTAGTAAATGATGATCCATCTATGGGAGATATGGACAGCTCCCCGATTGCCCAATACACTCACACTGAGGCCCTGAAAGTCAGAGGACTGTCACTGGGAAGGTGGTGCTTGACACGTTACAAAGTAGCAAGGCTCATGTTTATAACAGTAATCTTGCGGGGTGGACTCATTTAAAGTAATGTAATCATTTGGTTTTAGCCAGGTTTCTGTCAAACACAGCACATCTAGGTTATTATCTGAAATCATATCATTAACAACGAGTGCTTTTGAAGTGAGCGATCGAATATTCAGCAACCCAAGCTTTATCATTTGTTCATCTGTATTATATCTGTTTTTTATTTGTTGAACATCAATAAAAATTTTAACCTTAGATGGGTTTAAACGTTTTTTGTATTTACAAGTGCGGGGAACAGACAGTCTCTACATGATGATATCTAGGTGAAAGAGGCTCTATGTGATGGGATTTATCTGACCTTGGTGACGCGAGGCCGCTAGCAGACGGTCCTGACCTGGTGCCCAATTTGTCATTTTTTATCTCTAAGACTATGTGACATATTACTAGAGAGAAGAGAAAGAGATGAATACCATCTCTTTTCAACAGGTCATGTTTGCCCCAAAAACTTTTCCAATTGTCTATGAATTCTATATTATTTTGCGTGTCATACCAGGTGTACATATCAGGTGTAAGGACCACCTGTCGGTCCAAATGCGGAATCCAACGGTGTGGGCGAAGGTATAATGCGTGTATGTCTTTTCAGCGCTCACTTAATTTGTAGAATTTAGTTTCGATTTTACTTTAGCTCTATGCTTAATCTGACTCCAATTGCAAATGATTATTAAATTTAGACAGTGTTTCTTATTCGAAAATATTAATTTAGATATTTATTTACAGCTTATTCTGGGTATCACATACTTTCAATTATTCGTTCCTTTGAAACTGCATGTCAGCCGAATGTCTCGAGCTCATGGCCACAAACTTGCCAGTTCTGAAGGATGCAGTGTGATCTATTTTACCCTTAAGCGGTCGCTCACTGCTGACTCATGATGAAGTGCTTTGAGAAACTGGTCCGTAGTCACATCATGTAATTTTATCCTCCCACCTTTGACCCACACCAGTTTGCTTACAGGGCGAACAGATCGACTGACGATGCCGTGGCTATAGCCCTCCATGCTGCACTGTCCCACCTGGAGCAGCAGCGGAGCTATGCCCGGTTACTCTTCATAGACTTTAGCTTTGCTTTTAATACCATCCTCCCCTACAGACTTGTGTCCAAACTGTCCAACATTGGAATACCACACTCCACCTGCCTCTGGATTAAGGACTTTCTGTCAGACCGCACTCAGCGGGTAAGAATGGGCCCCCATACATCTACTGCCCTCAGCCTCAGCACTGGCTCCCCGCAGGGCTGTGTGCTGAGTCTCCTGCTCTATACCCTCTACACCCACGACTACACCCCTGCTCATCAGAGCAACACCTTTGTCAATTTGCTGATGATACCACGGTAGTGGGGCTCATCACAAGGGGGGATGAGTCCAATTACAAGTCAAGTCAAGTCAAGTCAAGTTTATTTATATAGCACTTTTCACAATACAGATTGTATCAAAGCAGCTTCACAGTATTAAATTAAAATAATACATCAATGTTTGTTTCTAGTGGAAAATGTCCACGTTTGGTAATGCTGATCAATAGTGTTGTTGATTGATTAATTAAATGAAATATCCCCAAATATCCCCAACTGAGCAAGCCAAAGGCAACAGTGGCAAGGAACCGACAAACTCCATCAGGTGATCTAATGGAGAAAAAAAAACCTTGGGAGATTACAGAAATTACAGGTGGAGAAATTGGTGGGGTGGTCAGTGCCGTCGCAGGTGGGGTGCGAGGCCCTGTGCGAACTTGAGATGCGAGGCCTTGCTCTTTGATGTGGATGCTCAATTGCTCATGAATAACAGTCACACAGACGTAGCTGTTCTAGTTCTATTGCACGCATAATCTCGCTGCAATACGTTTTTAACAAGTAGAATAATACAGCATAATCATGCACATAGTCTCTGCTATGACTTTTTACTATTTATTTCATAGGGAAAAAAATCAACTGTGCAACGAGTGGCTTTACATCAAGTCAGCTCGAGAATTTTCGTGTGAATACATGCATAGATCCGCCTATTTGACCAACGTGTACCTTAATGGTCCAGTGGTAGAACTTTCAGCAAGTATGTCAGAGGTTCTGGGTTCTAATCCGCACTTGTATAGGTTTTTTTTTTTCATCAAAAACGATTATGTTCATCACACGTTTGCGTGCATTATGTTTTGTGATTTCACCAGAACGAATAGAGAGTATCTGCAAAGGATTGAAGCGCTCGTCCGAGTGAAGACAGTGCGGTGTGTGCGCAAGCCACACGAGAAAACACTGTATCGAGAAAACACTGATCGCAGCAGCTACAAGCACTTTGATCACTTGATGTAAAAAACACATTTGAGCACCTGCGTGAAGTTGGCCCCCCACCCAACGCAAAACGTCGTCAAACTATGCTCAATCGTTTGTGCTCCGTTTGTGCTGGTTTGTGCTGTAAAAAAATTCGTTTGTGCTGTTTCGGTTTTTTAGATATTAAAAGATTATTTTTAGGTCATTCTGAGGTCACTCAGCCCCCCACATGCTCCAAATTCACCCAAAATAGTCTCGTTCGTTTGTGCTTCGTTTGTGCTGGTTTGTGCCGTAAAAGTTTCGTTTGTGCTGCGTTGGGTTTTAAAATATCAGAAATTGAATTATAGGCGATGACGTCACCAGCCCCCCCACATGCTCCAAATTCACCCAAAATAGATGCAATCGTTTGTGCTCCGTTTGTGCTGGTTTGTGCTGAAAAAAGTTTCGTTTGAGCTGCTTCAGTTTTTTAGATATTTAAAATAATATTGTGTGGTCATTCTGAGGTCACTCAGCCCCCCACATGCTCCAAATTCACCCAAAATAGGCTCGTTCGTTTGTGCTTCGTTTGTGCTGGTTTGTGCCGGTAAAAGTTTCGTTTGTGCTGCGTTGGGTTTTAAAATATTAGACATTAAATTATTGTTGATGACGTCACCAGCCCCCCCACATGCTCCAAATTTACCCAAAATAGGCTCGTTCGTTTGTGCTCCGTTTGTGCTGGTTTGTGCTGTAAAAAGTTTCGTTTGTGCTGTTTCGGTTTTTTAGATATTAAAATAATATTTTTAGGTCATTCTGAGGTCACTCAGCCCCCCACATGCTCCAAATTTACCCAAACTAGTCTCGTTCGTTTGTGCTTCGTTTGTGCTGGTTTGTGCCGGTAAAAGTTTCGTTTGTGCTGCGTTGGTTTTTAAAATATTAGACATTAAATTATTGTTGATGACGTCACCAACCCAAAATAGTCTCGTTCGTTTGTGCTCCGTTTGTGCACAACTAACTGAATGGGAGAGACACTGAATGAGAGAGAATTCTAGACGGTGCACCAGCCCACTTTTTTAACAGTAGACTAGTTAAAGTAACAAGGTAAGACCTAAAGAATCGGCAAGCCAAATCATAATATTCACTTAGGTTATATGTTGTCCTGTGCGTTTTCAACTTTTAACGAACACTGCGGATCACAGGATGTGGATGCAACACAAACTTCAAGGTAAGTGTTTTTACTTACTATATGTTGTGTTTTGTTAATAACATATGAAAATTGTCACAAATACATGCACCATAATCTGTTTGCTGCGTTTATACTCGTGTGTAAAGGTCTATAGGCTACAGTAGGCTGGGGTGAACAGTTTGGATTCTTCTTTTTTTGTGTCTCTTAAGCTCACTAAGGCTATTTTTTTTTTTTTTTTTTGGATGAAACATACACTGATATTGTGAAATATTATTACAATTTAAAGTAGCTATTTTCGGTTTTAATATAATTACAATGTCATTTATTCCTGTGATGTAAAAGCTGAATTTTCTGTATCATTAGACCTACTCCAGTTTTCAATTTCACATGATACTTTAGAAATTATAGTAAAATGTTGATTGTATGCTCAATAATTATTGGTGCTCAGTTAAGAAAGGCTCTTAATTTTGATCAATGTTGATCATCCTTTTTTTTATTATTATGTCCTTGCTAAATAAAAGTATTATTTTTCATATTACTTATCCAAAATCTTTGAATTGCTGTTTATATTGGTTTTCAGAAGAAGAAAAGAACAAGCAGCACAACTGTTTTCAACATTGATGTTTCTTGAGCATCAAATTCATAACATCAGTAGCTATATTAGAATGTTTTCTGAAGGATCATGTGACACTGAACTAATGATGCTAAAATTCAGCTTTGATTACAAGAATAAATTACTTTACTATATATTCACATATAAAACTGCAGTATTACATTGGAATAATATTTCACAATATTACTGTATTTTTGATAAAATAAATATTGCCTTAGTGAGCATAAGGGAAAATTCAACTTTGAGAAACATTAAAAAATATATTTTTTAAATCTTCTGACTAGTAGGCTACTGTGTGTGTATCTATGTGTCTGTGTGTATATATCATTTAATTACTACTACTACTATTATTATTATTATTATTATGTATGTGGAAACTCATGACTCAATTAAATCAAAATGATTTAACTTTTGAAATTTAATTATGTACTATCGAACATCCATTAACAAAAAAAAACCTTTAAAAACTTAAACTTAAAAACACTTAATACTGACAAGTTACAATCTGTCTTCAAACCAAAGATACCACACAAAATAATAGACTTGAGTGCAAACTTCCATAAAATAGCACACTACTTCTCCTAAGAGTAAGAAAACCAGGGTGTGTGGCATACAAAAAGTCCAACAAAAATAATTTAACTTGTGAAATTAAATATAAATAGTGCAATCAGTCTTTTGTGTATAATACAGCATGTGGGCATATTTTGTTTTTATCTGACGCTCCTGTCACTCCACTTCTCAGGTCGTCATACATCTCCCAGACACATGGAGACCTCCTGCAATAGGCCACATAATGTCCAAGAGCATCCTGGGTTAAGCCTCCTCTAAAAGCAATGACTGCCCGTAAAGTATATCTCTTTCCCTGGAGCATCAGATCGGAGGGAAATTCACTCAAAGGAAATTCTGTGGAGTTGCTTCCCAGGTCAGTGTCAATCCACATAAGTTCTCCCAGACTGTAACTGTGAGAAACTTTCCCTGCACAGAGCACTTTTTCTGAGGTATCTGGCTTGATTGCAGAGGGACACTGTGACGGACTTTGGATCGGCCTGAGGCAGGGGGACTCCGGAAGGTCAAGGCCTTCTTCCACTGCGGTCTGAAGATGAGCCATGCCAGAAGCCTGCAGTACAGCAACAGAAGTACAAACAAATGCAATTTCCCTTGTAACTTGTTTGCTGAGACCACAATACTGTGAAGAGCACTGTTTTGATAATGAAACACAAGTGCGTTTTGTCATTGACTTTTCAATGATAGTGGAGATGTGGCATTGTGCATCGATTTGGAGGGCACCAGACTTCAGTCGGACAGCTTTGAATATTTCGCTTAGCAGTTCTGCCCTCTGCATGTAGGCCTGTGCATTCAGACCCTTTGTGGTGATGGATTTCACTAGCTGGAGGAGGTTGTTGGAATCCTCATTGCAAACTATATTTTCAAAAGTGACACTATCACAGTAAGCACAACATAAGCATTGACAAAAAGCATCAAATGCACATGTGTTCAGCAGAGAGATTCTTGATTTCCTGAGTTTAACAGGCTGTTGATTGTTTCCATTTTTCAACAGGTCCACTTTGAGTCTTTTCCCTCTCACAGATGGATCTGCATGGAGCCATTCAGGACAAGGAGAGAGGTATGAACTCCTCTTCCTCTTTTTGGGTGGAACTGCTAATCCTCTCCAGTTTTCAACAGCTTCTTCATCTGTTGGATGGATGTTTGTGACAGTGTCAAACTTCCCAGAGCAGGAAGCATCCATTTCTGGCCTTCCATCTACACTGGAGGTTGTGGTTGGTAGTGGATTGACTCCTGTGTCGATAACTGTCGCAACAGCCTTATCCTCTTCACCTTTTTCTACACTCTTTTGTTTTGCAGAAAAAATACGCATGTTGCCTTCAATGAAGGACAGATGTCGAGCAATGAATCGATCCACTCGAATAGGCAAGTGTTCATGCTTGAAAAGGCCGCGTTTGATGTTTTTAAACTCGGCTTCGACATTGGCTGAACTTGCGGTGATTTTGGAGCTCTGGAAGTGAGGGATCATTACCCCTGTCCAGAGAGGTAAGTAATTTGCAAGCCAGATTATATGTGGAATAATCTCAGGGAGGAAGTGCATATTGTCATGATCACCATTAGATGTGGCAAGTGACCTGCTCTCCTCACATATATCTGTTACCCACTGCTGCAGGTCTGTCTGTGTTTGGTCACATGGATCCAGTTCCTCCAGGTCCGCACCCTCTACATCTGGAATGATGACACACTCTTCTGCAATTCGGGCTTTTAGGTATTTCTTGCACCTTTCTGAAATGAGGGGGGCTCCAGAGCTGTCACTGCCCTCTGTTTCGCTGAAAGCCACAATAGTAATGCATCTTAGTAGCTCTCTTGCATCGTCCATGGATTGTGACATGAGAAGCTGAGCTATTGACCTAACAAAGAAATCTTTAATGCGATGTGGTTTTTTTTTCAAGCAGTCCCACCGGCAGATCATCTTGATGCAGTGTGCAACATCAACCCGCACAAAACAAGGTGGGATTTTTGCTGACTGTCTACCGAGTAAGACACCACAACACTCATTGATGTAGGTCTTAAGATCAGGATGTGAAGTAAAAGCCTTGACCAAAGCTCCGAGCAAAGCCAGAGAAAAGTCACTAACAACCTCTTTTGGAGTAGGTGCACCTGCGCGTATCCATTCTGTCAGCCAATGTGTTATGGCATTAATATCATGTCTCTCTGACAGCATTTGCACCACTGGGACACTTGAGCTCTCACCCCCTGCCACAACACACTGATATAGGAATATATGGCCAGACTTGCCATTTGGTCTCTGTAGTTTCCTCACCACTGAGCCAGTTGCATCAAAACTCACAGTGGGGTTAGTAGATGTCTTTGATAATGTCTTGTACATATACATTTGTGTTTGACTCCAATAGTGACAGAAAAACTTGTCTAGTCCAATGTCTTTAATGCTACCACTGTGAGGTGCACTGTATTTTAACATCTGCAATGATAGAATAGGATCCTTGTCGCCTAATTCTAAATCATTTCTCTCTTGCTTTGCTTTGCGCAGGGTGGCCAAATTTGGCAGATGACTTGGCTCAGGATCTCCAAAATCCATCAGCTTTGATGCCTCTGATGCCCTCCATACATGGGGTTCCTTTCTTCCCTCACACAGTTCTTTAGATATCTGCACACGCAAGTTACCAGACATCGCACGCTTGGAACAGCCAGTGTGCAGGGAGTCATCAGTGTTTTTCAGCGAACACCTGAACATCATTGTGCTGTTTATTTCAGGCTTTTTGTCACATTTTATGTGAATGTGGCCACGACACTCCTTACAGTTGCCTCTGATAACAATATATTTGTCTGTGACTGATGGATAGACCTTGGCTCTTTTGAAAGCAAATGTGCAGGGGCATTTCACTTCTTGCCAAATGTGATGATTTATCACATGCGTCCAGATACCAGGCTTCAAAACTGTGTATTCCCTTTTTTTTGTTTTAGAGAACTTGTTTTTGTATGTTACAGTTTCAGGCATAAATTCAATCCATTTCTGAAATGGAACTTCAAAATCAAAAGTGCAGCAATCTTTTGGACTGGAGGAAAGGGACCCTGGCTCAAAATCAGTGTCATCACTACTTCCACTTGTTTCATGATCACTTTCATGAGTAAACCCTAAAGCATTCCAGATGTTGTGTCTGTTTAATTTAACAAAAGTGTATAGTGCCTTTGCAGTGATCTTGTTGTCTAGCTGTTTACTAAGCTCTGTCCAGATGCTCTGATTAGGAGTAGCTATGTTGCCATTTTGGACTATGGCCTCTTTCGATGAACACAGGACTGTGAAAATGGAATCCCTATCGACTGCTGGTTTCTTGGGCATCTGGCATAAGCAAAACATAATAACCCTCAATTATCCTGAATCCAAAAAATATGTACAGCATAAATTTGTTTTAATATTACTGTATTGGTCTGAATATAAGGATAATATAATATAGTTAGGATAATGTAGATGGATAATATATCTTATATTAGGACCAATATGGTAATGTTGTTGACCCAGATTGTCAGTGTTTATTAAACCGAAAACTCATTGCTAACACTAATATCACTAATTTAGATATGAAATGTTAAATACAGTTGCACATGTGACCCATGGTCGTTTTTTAATACTAAAAAGCAACTTTGTGCAACTGTAATCAGCATTTCATGGCTAAATTAGTAACATAAGTGTTATTAATTAGGTTTCTGTTCAATAACAAGTCTTAGCTCTCTTGAATGTTGTACAATTTTTCTTGAAGCTACTAATATTGTAACTGACAGTTTTAAAACAATGTATACTTACATTGGCCAGAAATTTGGATTAGTAACGACTTTTGTAGTTTGATTTATATCGACCTTTTCTCCACTAACTCTACACCATTTTATACAAGAGCATTCTTGAACAGAAGTGTCACTTGGCCCTAGTGGTGGCAGTGAAGTGTAGCAGATGAGACTCGTAAAAATAAAAATAAAATACAACCAGGAGAGACTGAAGTGAAGATAATTGTTTATTGAACACATTATATGATGACAGGATGTCTTCGTCAATTCTACTTCAAAAGTGTGCTCACCTCGAGGATAGGTTGCTGTTCTCTTGCCCAAAAATGCTGAAGTTACATTGGCACACGCGCACAAATTTTGCTCAGAGAGAAAGAGAGTGGTGACGCCATCAACAATAATTTAATGTCTAATATTTTAAAAACCAACGCAGCACAAACGAAACTTTTACCGGCACAAACCAGCACAAACGAAGCACAAACGAACGAGACTAGTTTGGGTAAATTTGGAGCATGTGGGGGGCTGAGTGACCTCAGAATGACCTAAAAATATTATTTTAATATCTAAAAAACCGAAACAGCACAAACGAAACTTTTTACAGCACAAACCAGCACAAACGGAGCACAAACGAACGAGCCTATTTTGGGTAAATTTGGAGCATGTGGGGGGGCTGGTGACGTCATCAACAATAATTTAATGTCTAATATTTTAAAACCCAACGCAGCACAAACGAAACTTTTACCGGCACAAACCAGCACAAACGAAGCACAAACGAACGAGCCTATTTTGGGTGAATTTGGAGCATGTGGGGGGCTGAGTGACCTCAGAATGACCACACAATATTATTTTAAATATCTAAAAAACTGAAGCAGCTCAAACGAAACTTTTTTCAGCACAAACCAGCACAAACGGAGCACAAACGATTGCATCTATTTTGGGTGAATTTGGAGCATGTGGGGGGGCTGGTGACGTCATCGCCTATAATTCAATTTCTGATATTTTAAAACCCAACGCAGCACAAACGAAACTTTTACGGCACAAACCAGCACAAACGAAGCACAAACGAACGAGACTATTTTGGGTGAATTTGGAGCATGTGGGGGGGCTGAGTGACCTCAGAATGACCTAAAAATAATCTTTTAATATCTAAAAAACCGAAACAGCACAAACGAAATTTTTTACAGCACAAACCAGCACAAACGGAGCACAAACGATTGAGCATAGTTTGACGACGTTTTGCGTTGGGTGGGGGGCCAACTTCACGCAGGTCATTTGAGCGCTAGATCGCCTCTTATTTAAAAAGCGAACGAAATGAATGCTCTGCCAGTTAACTGGAGATGTTTTATTTATTTGTAGAATTGGTACATTCGTGCCGCAAAATGTTTTAAAAAGTGGTGGGGACAATATCGACCCTGGCAAAAAGTGGTGGGCACATGTGTGTTTCACCCGCCCCACCCGCAAATAACGCCTATGACCACAGATATTTATCCTCATCCCTCACCTTGGACTTCACCATCGTCCTCGGTGCCCACGTTCCCGTCCTGCTGTTGATGAAGCCCGCTAGGCTCTACCACAGTGTCGGCATGGGTTATGCAGATGCTAGCTGTTGCCACCGCATCTCTGAAAGTGCTGATAAATTTATCCAGCGTGACTTAGCCTGGGTTTCCCCATGTTGCCTTGAGCGCAGCGCGATTTTATTCACGCTGATAGGCAGCCTGGATACCATGGACAAGATTTTCGCCTCAGCTAGGGAACCAATCACAGAACAGGGAGGGAGCAGCAAGATGATGACGACATCTATGCGACACACCGAAGCAATTTGTTTATATCTATGGTTCCAACATGACAGACATAAAAATATATGCATATTTTTAGGAACACATCTACAAAAATATGCCTGTATTTCTAGTTGATAAAATAATTTAAAATCCACATCAGTTTATTTGTGCTGACGCGCCACGCCCTCCCAGGATCTATAACGTTCCCTAGGCTACTTTGTTTTAAAAAAAATCCTCATAGCCGCGCGCGCGATCTGCTTGCAGTCGTCGAGATGGATGCTGAGGAGCTGAAGAAAAGAATAGCTAGTGGAGATTGTAAAGTTGTCGACGATACGTCATCAAAAATCAAGTCCAGTGTGGGAGAAATTTGGAGTTATCTGAAGAAAATATTGTGAAAGGCATTGCTGCAAACATTTTCGTGTCGGATAGCCGCACATGTGGAACTTCATCGCCGAGGAAGCACGCAGATAACTGGTAACAAAGCAGTTCTATCGAACAGTATTTTTCATATTTAACACTGTTCAGTATGTGTGGTGTGCAGGGCGTGTTTGAACCCAAAATGGTCAGATGTAGGCTAGACGAAATTGCGTGGCATATAGTGTTGTAGCCGCGTCTGTTCGACTGGTAAAATGTCATAAGGCTACTCAGTTTTGTGGTAACGTTAGCCATGTTCTTCATGTACCGGCCTTTTGACAGCTTCGGCTGAAGTTGTATGGAATTAATTTTGTGCCAATAATAATGAACGTAACTTTTCAAGAAACTAATGAAAATATAAATTGAAACTGAATAAAATATCTTTGAAACTGAAAAAGCATAAATCGCATGCAAATTCTTTTACTTCGTTTTTAATACACTGCATGTTTTGCTAACTATTTCTCATATTTCAATCGCTGATCTGAACTTACAAATGCGCTTCCAGAGTTTTCATTTACGCTTCTGAAGTTTTCGTTTACGCTCCCTGAGTTTTCGTTCGCCGTTCTGACACATTTCTCTTGTGGGGGCGGGGCTAGAAGCAGTGTGTTCTCATTGGTTACTGAGCTTTTGATTGATGGCTTCGTGACCTGGAAGTGAAGACGTCAGTGGTGTGTTTATGTGTGGATGTGAGCGTCTGTAATCGCAGTTTTATATTTCATTTTAGTGATATTAAGTTTATATCTGTATTTATTTGCTGCTACACTATATTGTTGAGATCATCTCTTATAGAAGGAATAGCACAGACGATTGATATTTATCATTAGTCATCGTCGCTATATCGATCAGGAGGATACTTGCACTATGTTTGGATACTTTCCAAACTTGCACTTCTATCTACTCCTCAACCAGACCACCTAGAGACTTCGGGTTTTCGGCATTATGTTAAGGAAGGTCTAATCTCGGGAACGCACAAAAAAAATCCAGGAAAAGATTTACTATCTCTTACGCCGCCTTCACACTGGCAGTTGAAATCAGCTCCGTAATACGCAATACGCCCCCAGCGGACGTCGTACACAATGGTGAAAAGCGTTGGAAGCACTGATCTATATAGAATGACATTATATATATATATATATATATATATATCCCCCTGAGGTCGGCTATCGCGCCGGCGCGATAGGCTCGTTTTTTTCCGTATGAGTGCAAAAAAAAAAATTTTTTTTAATTTTTATCTTATATGCTTGTGTTATACATCAATCTATCCTGTTAAGTGTGTATTATTTTTGTGTACACTCACAATAAAAACAAAGTGTTGTGCTTTTCGCCAAATAAAGAAAAATAAACATGATGCGAGTTCTGCCTCCGCTCTGTCAGTGAAGACCATTCTGAAATGCGTCCGAAAATTAACCATAACTCAGCGAATACTCAGTCAAACAGGCATACAGACACACAGGCATGAAGCTTGAATTCTCTCCTTTTAAATGAAATAATATATATAACAAAACAAATATTCTCAGCTTGTGAAATCTGTATTAAAAGAGAGCGATTCCAGTCGAGCTAATTAGAGCTCATTCAGATGTAATGTGACCCCGCCCCAGAGCGCGCGCGCTATTCAAACGCAAATTACTCAGGCAATCCAAGCAAACTTGTGAACCCCCATATCAGCTCGAGAAAACACATCAGATCATTGTACTTGTTTACACCGTCTCGCAGCGCTGTGAGGAATAATACTATAATGGAAAATTTACCTCAGAAGTACGAGGAGCAACAGATCCGAGGCTATGGAATAATGTAGTAAGTTTTTTTTTTCATTCTCAAGTGCGGCGCGTTTCTGTGCATGGATGAATGAATGAACGGCAGAGATGCCGCTGTTTACCACAACTAAAGACGGTTTAAATTTGAATCGTTTCTGTCTGTGAATGTTTCGCTTTTAGCAAACTGTATTGCTATAGGCTACTGAGTAAAAATCGAGTGAAATATGTTGAAATATGTGGAATTTATTGATTGATAGAATAAAATTAAATATCCCCAAAATATCCCCAACTGAGCAAGCCAAAGGCAACAGTGGCAAGGAACCGAAAAAACTCCATCAAGTGACCTAATGGTGTCCTAAAACTCCATCAGGTGACCTAATGGAGAAAAAAAAAAACCTTGGGAGAACCCAGGCTCAGTCGGGGGCCAGTTCTCCTCTGGCATTTATGAACTAGAGGCCGGATTGTAGTTTGAAACTGTGAGATTAACAATATTATATGAATGCCTGGCTGAAAATATGCGTCTTTAATCTAGTTTTAAACTGGGAGAGTGAGTCCGAGCAACGAACAGTATCAGGAAGGCTATTCCAGAGTTTTGGAGCCAAATGTGAAAATGCTCTCCCTCCTTTGGTGGATCTGGATATCCTAGGTATGACCAAAAGCCTTGAATTTATTGATCTTAAAGAGCGCGATGGATTATAGGGTGATAGAAGATCCGCTAAATAGACTGGAGCTAAGACGTTTAGGGCTTTATAAGTCAGTAGCAATACCTTATAATTAATACGTAACTTTATAGGTAGCCAATGTAGTGATGATAAAATCGGTGTTATATGATCATATTTTCTTGATCTAGTAAGAACTCTAGCGGCGGCATTCTGGACTAACTGTAGCTTGTTTATTGAGGATGCAGGACAACCAGCTAATAAAGCATTACAGTAATCTAGTCTCGAGGTCATGAATGCATGAACTAACTTTTCTGCATCAGAAACTGATAGCATATTACGTAGCTTAGCAATGTTCGTAAGGTGGAAAAAGGCTGTTTTTGTAACATACGAAATATGATTTTCAAAAGACAATCGAGTATAACACCCAGGTCTTTTACTGTAGAGCAGCGGTTTTCAATAGGTGAGGCGCGCCTCCCCTGGGGGGCGCCAAAGAGCCACAGGGGAGGCGTGACACGCAAAGAAAAAATAACTATGCAGCTCTATTGATATCGGTAATTGTGTGTGCGAGTATTAGCTTTAAAATGCGTCGTTTCCTTGTCCCAAGTCAACAGAAGTCAGCATTAAGGTAGGATACGGAGCCCGGGAAGTCACCTGTGTGAGTAAAAAAACGATCCGTGGCGACGGTTTTGCAATCCGTCCGCTCAGTTTATAAACAGTAGCCTACTCACGAATTCTCAAACTGTTCTCTCGGTTTAACAAATCGTGCCCACGGATTAATAAACCGTACCCACGAGTTTCTAATCTGCGCTCTCAGACTTGTTAACCGTTCCTTCAGTTTTTTCACAAATTCATAAACCATGCCCACGCTTTCGCAATCCGTTCCCACGTAGTATTGCGTGACGAGTTCATAATGCGGTGAATTCCCGCTCCTATTTACTTAACAATCTCATTAACGTTATATAGAGACGCGCGTCACGATCTGTGCACTGCCGCGTCTCGCGCTCGCCATGCAGTCAGCTTCAGTATCAGTGCACCTTATGAACCATGGCGTTAACTCTGCGTTTCTGTCAGTGCGTGACTACAGCTCGTTAATAAACTACAGCTGTTTTTTTTTTTTTTTTATTGATCCATTTCATACGATCCGTCTTCATTTGTCAAGTCCACTTGAGCAAAAACGTTTTTCATGTTCAACTGTTTTTTTGTGTGTGGATGCTGCTGATAAAACAGCTTCGCCGAGACTACAAAGAGACATGCATTTGTGTGTGTGTGTGTGTGTTTGTTTGTTTCTTTTGTAAAAGTTTCCCGGATATAACTTGCCTATTTAATGCACAATTTTCCTTACAAATGATATTATCAGCATTACAATGTGAGTAAATGTAGCCGTGTAAAATGTAAGGGATGATGCCACCCTTCTACAACAATGTGCATTTACGTTTAGATTGTAACATATTTAATGGCATGGAATTACAGTGTAATTAGTGTTAGCCTACTATCTTACCCTTTTTCAGTGCATTAGGTGAGGTAATCTGATAATATTAGTGATTCTCATTTAATATATAAATTGTAGTGCACAGTGTTTATTATCAGGGGGTAGAATCTGCAGCTCAGTACTCACTACTCACTACTCATGAGTACTTTTAAATAAGCTACTTTTTTACTCTTACTCAAGTAGTTTTTTGGACAAGTACTTTTTACTCTACTCACACTACATTATTTTGACATGTAATGGTAGCCTACTTTTACCTGAGTATGTTTTTTCAGTACTCTTTCCACCACTGCTGATTTTGTTCGAGATGATGTGCATCTCCTTCAAATGTGCGCTTAAAGCCCAGACATCGGTGGTCGTCGGTGGTAGCTTTGGCGCCGATTGCACATGTTAAGCATGTTTAGTTGACTTGTGGTTAGGCCTACTGATGTTCAGTGATTATAAAGTAGCCTCAATTAGGCCTGCATGAAGTTGGAAATTATTTGCTGTTGCAAAGAATCGTTTATGAATGCACTTTTAAGAAAGTTGTGGAAATAAAATAATATTTACATTTTATCAAACTCATTGCCTGGAACACACAAAAGATGGCATTTACTGCAGAGGCGTGTGTGGGTTAGGGCAGGCGGACTTTTTTGGGGATTTTGGGGAAGGGGGGGCTCGGCTGTCCTTACCTACTCTAAGGGGAGGCTCACATTCACCCAATTTGAAAACCCCTGCTGTAGAGGATAAAGTAACAGGACATCCTACGATGTCAAAGTTGTATTGTGAGAGGTTTTGTGGGCGTTTTTTTTAACCAATAAGTATTACCTCTGTCTTGTCTGGATTTAATAATAGAAAATTACGCGTCATCCAATCTTTTATATCTTTAACACACTCTGTCAATTTGGATAATTTAGCGTTTTCATCCGGCCGTGATGAAATATATATTTGAGTCCCAGATAGCAAAATTGGTGTGGCCCAGATCTGGCCCACACTTGACACTTTCATCTGGCCCACATACCGCGCGGAATGATGGCACTTGGGCGGTCCGCTCCTGTTTGCCGGATATGGGCCACAATTAAGCCATAGCAATGCCGCATGTCAGCCGTAAACAAAACAAATGAAGCAGAACTGGCCCATATCTGGCCCAGACACCAAAGTTGCTGTGGCCCAGATCCGGCCCACACTTGACACTTTCATCTGGCCCACATACCGCGCGGAATGATGGCACTTGGGCGGTCCGCTCCTGTTTGCCAGATTTGGGCCACAATTAAGCCATAACAATGCCGCATGTCAGCCGTAAACAAAACAAATGAAGCTGAATTGGCCCACATCAGGCCCACACTTGACTGTGGCCCATATCCGGCAAACAGGAGCGGACCGCCCAAGTGCCATCATTCCACACGGTATGTGGGCCAGATGAAAGTGTCAAGTGTGGGCCGGATCTGGGCCACAGCAACTTTCGTGTCTGGGCCAGATATGGGCCAGTTCTGCTTCATTTGTTTTGTTTACGGCTGACATGCGGCATTGCTATGGCTTAATTGTGGCCCACATCTGGCAAACAGGAGCGGACCGCCCAAGTGCCATCATTCCACGCGGTATGTGGGCCAGATGAAAGTGTCAAGTGTGGGCCGGATCTGGGCCACAGCAACTTTGGTGTCTGGGCCAGATATGGGCCAGTTCTGCTTCATTTGTTTTGTTTACGGCTGACATGCGGCATTGCTATGGCTTAATTGTGGCCCATATCCGGCAAACAGGAGCGGACCGCCCAAGTGCCATCATTCCACGCAGCCCGGTCTCACCCCAAAACGTCACATACTGACGCGTCTTGACCAAACGGCAATATACGACGAAAAGGGTACCCCTAAAACGTCCATATGAGACGAAGACATAAGCGCACCAGCAGCGCCTCTTAGCGGTACCCTAACGCATACCTAAACCTACCCATAACCCGAATAGTCACATACGGACGTTTTAGGGGTACCCTTTTCGTCGTATATTGCCGTTTGGTCAAGACGCGTCAGTATGTGACGTTTGGGGGTGAGACTGTGTTATTCCACGCGGTATGTGGGCCGGATGAAAGTTTCAAGTGTGGGCCGGATCTGGGCCACAGCAACTTTGGTGTCTGGGCCAGATATGGGCCAGTTCTGCTTCATTTGTTTTGTTTACGGCTGACATGCGGCATTGCTATGGCTTAATTGTGGCCCATATCCGGCAAACAGGAGCGGACCGCCCAAGTGCCATCATTCCACGCGGTATGTGGGCCGGATGAAAGTGTCAAGTGTGGGCCGGATCTGGGCCACAGCAACTTTGGTGTCTGGGCCAGATATGGGCCAGTTCTGCTTCATTTGTTTTGTTTACGGCTGACATGCGGCATTGCTATGGCTTAATCCTGATTGCTATCGCTGATCGATTGCTCCTGTCTGCCTTGCTGCCTGCTGTGAGTGTGTTTGCTTCGGTGCTGTAAGCTCCATCTTAGCCTCGTATTTCTTTGTTTTGAACCATCATTTACTACAATTTGTAGTTGTTTAAACTAAATACAGCTTACCCAACATCTCAGATTGACATCGCTAGCTTCCGTTACTACTAACACAACACGCTAATTCGCTACTGCTAGCCTGTTAACGCACCACCCGTGCGCTCAGCTGTTTTATTTATTTATTTTTTCTCTCGCGCGCTCGCGCCTTTGAGTTCATAAAAGCTCAGGTAAGTAATAATCAGTCAACAAACACGGTGAGTAATGTCTTGTCCTGTTATTGTCACCTGCACTTCATGTCACATGTTTAGCATAGACTTCTCTGTTGGCAATGTAGGATTTATATGTGATAAATGTAAGGAGACAGTTAGGCTGACAGAGAAGATTTCAGAATTAGAGACACGCATCCAAACTTTAATTGAGGATAGTAAGAGTGCTAGAGCTTTAGATACTATTTTGGATGCGCCTAGCATAGTGAACTCTTTACATGATTCGGTTCCAGCTGAAGTAGAGCCTGTGCAGCCGGGCAAATGGGTGACAGTGAGGGATCGCTCTAGTCGCGGATCAAAAAACCACTCTTCCGTTCCGATTACCATAACAAATCGATTTGCCCCGCTCAGTGAAACACCCACTGAGAATTCTGTTGATTGTGCCCTAGTAATTGGTGATTCGATCACACGGAACGTGAAAATAGAGACACCAGCGAACATAGTCACATGTTTGCCGGGAGCCAGAGCGCCTGACATCAAAGCAAATTTAAAAGTGCTGGCTAATGCTAATCGTAAATTCTCTAAGATCATTATTCATGTCGGCACTAATGATGTTCGACTCCGCCAGTCGGAGATCACCAAAATTAACATTAAAGAGGTGTGTGAACTTGCAAGTACGATGTCAGGCACTGTAATTTGCTCTGGCCCCCTTCCTGTTCGCAGGAGTGATGAGATAGTTAGTAGATTGTGTTCACTGAATCGCTGGCTGTCTGAGTGGTGTCCGTGTAATAATATAGAATTCATAGACAATTGGAAAAGTTTTTGGGGCAAACCTGACCTGTTGAAAAGAGATGGTATTCATCCCTCCTGGGATGGTGCTGCTCTTCTATCTAGTAATATGGCTCATAGTCTTAGAGCTCAAACATGACAAATTGGGCACCAGGTCAGGAAGCAGACAGACTGGCTAAACCAACCGTCTGCTAGCGGCCTCGCGTCACCCAGGTCAGATAAATCCCATCACATAGAGCCTCTTTCACCTAGCTATCATCATATAGAGACTGTGTCTGTTCCCCGATTTTGGAAATCCAAAAAATGTTTAAACCTATCTAAGGTTAAAAATTTAATTGATGTTCAACAAATAAAAAACAGCTATAATACAGATGAGCAAATGCTAAAGCTTGGGTTGCTGAATATTCGATCGCTTACTTCAAAAGCACTCATTGTTAATGATATGATTTCAGATAATAACCTAGATGTGCTGTGTTTGACAGAAACCTGGCTAAAACCAAGCGATTACATTACTTTAAATGAGTCCACCCCGCAAGATTACTGTTATAAACATGAACCTCGTCTGAAATGCAAAGGGGGTGGTGTTGCTGTAATTTATAGTAATATTTTCAAAACCACTAAGAAATCAAGTTTCGAATATAATTCTTTTGAAGTGTTAGTGCTTAATGTAAAAATATATAGTAAAAATGATAAATCACGTTTGAGATTTGTGCTGGCTACTGTATACAGGCCACCAGGGCACCATACAGACTTTATCAAAGAATTTGCGGACTTTCTATCAGAGTTAGTATTGGCTGCAGATAAAGTACTAATTGTTGGTGATTTTAATATACACATCGATAATGAAAAAGATGCATTGGGTTTGGCATTTAAAGACATTGTAAACTCAATTGGAGTTAGACAACACGTGTCAGGACCTACTCATCGTCGTAATCATACTCTAGATCTAATATTATCACATGGAATAGATGTGGATGCCGTTGAAATTCTGCAGCAGAGCGATGACATCTCAGATCATTATCTAGTCTCGTGTAAATTACATTTAGCCAAGGCTGCAAAGCCGACTCCGTGTTACAAATATGTTAGACCTATCACTTCTGCTACTAAAGATTGCTTTATTAATAATCTTCCTGATCAGTTTCATCATTTTAGCATCCCGGATAGCTTAGAAAAACTTGATATTGCAACAGAAACTTTTAACTCTCTCTTTTCCAGCACTTTAGACACAGTTGCTCCTTTGCGCTTAAAGAAGATTAAAGAAAATAATCCAACGCCGTGGTACAACGAGCACACTCAGGCCCTTAAGAGAGCAGCCAGAAAAATGGAGCGCAACTGGAAGAAAACAAAATTAGAGGTATTTCGCATTTCATGGAAAGAGAGCTCGATTGCATACAGAGAGGCTTTAAAAGCTGCTAGATCTGCTTATTTTTCAAACCTATTAGAAGAAAATAAACATAATCCTAGGTATTTATTTGAAACAGTGGCTAAACTAACGAAAAAGAAAGCTTCAAACACAGAAGGTTCCAAGCAGCACAGCAGTAATGACTTTATGAACTTCTTCACTTATAAGATTGATAATATCAGGGATAAAATTATAACTATGCAACCGTCTACTACAGTATCGCATCAGGCAGTGCATTGTAGTCTCCCTGAGGAAAAATTTGATTCATTCATTGCTATAGGAGAGGAAGAATTTACTAAACTCGTTAAATCATCTAAATCTACAACATGTATGTTAGACCCTATACCGACTAAGCTACTGAAAGAGATGCTTCCAGAGGTCATAGATCCTCTTCTTAATATCATTAATTCCTCTTTGTCTCTAGGATACGTACCAAAAAACTTTAAGCTGGCTATGATTAAACCGCTTGTTAAAAAAATGCAACTTGATCCTTCAGAATTAGTCAATTACAGGCCGATCTCGAATCTACCTTTTCTGTCAAAGATACTAGAAAAGGCAGTATCCTCACAACTATGTTCCTTTCTAGAAAGAAATGATATCTGCGAGGATTTCCAGTCTGGATTTAGACCATACCATAGTACTGAGACTGCTCTCGTTAGAGTAACAAATGATTTGCTCTTATCATCCGATCGTGGTTGTGTCTCTCTATTAGTGTTACTCGATCTTAGTGCTGCGTTTGACACCATTGACCACAACATTCTTTTAAATAGACTAGAAAACTATGTTGGCATTAGTGGAATTGCACTAGCATGGTTTAAATCATACTTATCTGACCGTTATCAGTTTGTAGCAGTAAATGAAGAGATGTCTTATCAATCACAAGTTCAGTATGGCGTACCACAGGGCTCAGTACTAGGACCGCTGCTGTTCACTCTGTACATGCTGCCATTAGGAGATATCATTAGGAAACATGGAATTAGCTTCCACTGTTATGCCGACGATACTCAGCTCTATATTTCTTCAAAACCTAACGAAACTTACCAATTCACTAAATTAACAGAATGCATAGCTGATATAAAAAATTGGATGACTCGTAATTTCCTACTTCTAAATTCTGAAAAAACAGAGATTCTAATTATTGGACAAAAAACTTCCTCACGTAATAACCTAGAATACTGTCTAACACTTGATGGCTGCTCTGTTAAGTCTTCGTCGTCGGTTAGGAACCTGGGTGTGCTCTTTGATACTAATCTTTCATTTGAAAGTCACGTGTCTAGTATCTGTAAAACCGCATTTTTCCATCTTAAAAATATATCTAAATTACGTCATATGCTCTCATTGACAAATGCGGAACAATTAGTTCATGCGTTCATGACCTCAAGGCTAGATTATTGTAATGCTCTACTGGGTGGTTGCCCTGCACGCTTAATAAACAAACTACAGCTAGTTCAAAACGCAGCAGCTCGAGTTCTTACCAGAACCAGGAAGTATGAGCATATTAGCCCGGTTCTGTCAAAACTGCACTGGCTCCCTATTAAACATCGCATCAATTTTAAAATATTGCTGATTACTTACAAAGCACTAAATGGTTTAGCTCCGCAGTACTTGAGCGAGCTCTTAACGCATTATACTCCTTCACGTCTATTGCGATCTCAAAATTCCGGCCAGTTGATAATACCTAGAATATCAAAATCAACTGCTGGCGGTAGATCCTTTTCCTATTTAGCACCAAAACTTTGGAACAGCCTTCCTACCATTGTCCGGGAAGCAGACACACTCTGTCAGTTCAAATCTAGATTAAAGACACATCTCTTTGACATAGCGTTCACATAATACATTATAGACTTCTATAATTCAATATTAGGCTGCATAGATTAGGTCAGCTGGAACCGGGAACACTTCCCATAAATCCTGATGTACTTGTTACATCATGAGAAGAATGGCATCTACGCTAATTTTAGTGTCTTTGTTTATCCCAAGGTTTTCCCGCAGCCTGCCGGATCCAGGCCGTTTCCAGATCTGATGAAGGACCTTCGCCTGGACCCGGTGTCAACGCAGTGCTGAAGGGCCAACTAGTCTCTCCCTATGGAGGATCCCTTTCCCACTCTACAGATAACGCGTCGTCGGGAAAACTCAATTTGCGTATCTACCCCGAATTGATAAAATAAAATAAAATTCTGAATCAAAACTATAAGGAAACACCAGTAATTTGTTTAGGCTTGGTTTGTAGGGAATTCCAAACCTGCACACATATATTCAAACGCACATAACTATAGAACCCGTTCTTAATGCGCATGTGAGCGCCATCAGCGTTTCTCACAGGTTCGCGTTTAAAGTCTGTGTAGAGAGAATGGTGTCGTCTTGGCGGCCCTAATTTAAAAACAAATGATCGTTGCGACGGAAGCGAATCAATCAAAACTAACTTTAGCTGGAAAATAACTTTATTAAAGAACCGCTATAAAGCCAAAACAATCTTACGTTAAATTATACATTTATCTCTGTAAAGCTGCTTTGAGACAATCTACATTGTTAAAAGCGCTATATAAATGAAAATGACTTGACTTGACTTAATTGTGGCCCACATCTGGCAAACAGGAGCGGACCGCCCAAGTGCCATCATTCCACGCGGTATGTGGGCCAGATGAAAGTGTCAAGTGTGGGCCGGATCTGGGCCACAGCAACTTTGGTGTCTGGGCCAGATATGGGCCAGTTCTGCTTCATTTGTTTTGTTTATGGCTGACATGCGGCATTGCTATGGCTTAATTGTGGCCCAAATCTGGCAAACAGGAGCGGACCGCCCATGTGCCATCATTCAAGTCAAGTCAAGTCAAGTATATTTGTATAGCGCTTTTCACAATACAGATTGTATCAAAGCAGCTTCACAGTATTAAATTAAAATAATACAACAAGGTTTGTTTCTAGTGGAATTTATTGATAAAATCAAATTAGATATCCCCAGAATATCCCCAACTGAGCAAGCCAAAGGCAACAGTGGCAAGGAACCGAAAAACTCCATCAAGTGACCTAATAGTGTCCTAAAACTCCATCAGGTGACCCAATGGAGAAAAAAAAACCTTGGGAGAACCCAGGCTCAGTCGGGGGCCAGTTCTCCTCTGGCGTTTATTAACTAGAGGCCGGATTGTAATTTGAACTGTAAGATTAAAAATATTATATGAATGCCTGGCTGAAGAGATGCGACTTTAATCTAGTTTTAAACTGGGAGAGCGAGTCTGAGCAACGAACAGTATCAGGAAGGCTATTCCAGAGTTTTGGAGCTAAATGTGAAAATGCTCTCCCTCCTTTGGTGGTTCTGGATATCCTAGGTATGACCAAAAGCCTCGAATTTAGTGATCTTAAAGAGCGCGATGGATTATAGGGCGATAGAAGATCCGTTAAATAGACTGGAGCTAAGCCGTTTAGGGCTTTATAAGTCAGTAGCAATACCTTGTAATTAATACGGAACTTTATAGGTAACCAATGCAGTGATGATAAAATCGGTGTTATATGATCATATTTTCTTGATCTAGTAAGAACTCTAGCGGCGGCATTTTGGACTAACTGTAGCTTGTTAATTGAGGATGCAGGACAACCGGCTAATAAAGCATTACAGTAATCTAGTCTCGAGGTCATGAATGCATGAACTAACTTTTCTGCATCAGAAACTGATAGCATATTACGTAGCTTAGCAATGTTTCTAAGGTGGAAAAAGGCGGTTTTTGTAACATATGAAATATGATTTTTGAAAGACAGGTTGCAATCGAGTATAACACCCAGGTCTTTTACTGTAGAGGATAAAGTAACAGGACATCCTACTATATTAAAGTTGTATTGCGAGAGGTTTTGTGGGCGGTTTTTTGAACCGATAAGTAGTACCTCTGTTTTGTCTGGATTTAATAAAAGAAAATTACGCGTCATCCAATCTTTTATATCTTTAACACACTCTGTCAATTTGGATAATTTAGCGTTTTCATCTGGCCGTGATGAAATATATATTTGAGTGTCATCAGCATAACAATGGAAACTAATTCCATGTTTCCTTATAATATTTCCAAGTGGCATCATATATACTGAGAATAATAGAGGGCCTAACACAGATCCCTGCGGCACTCCATAGTTTACTGGAGTTATGATCGATTTTTCTCCATTTAAATAGACAAAATGGTAGCGGTCAGATAAGTATGATCTAAACCAGCTTAATGCCTGTCCCTGAACACCAGTATAATTTTGTAGTCGATCTAAGAGTATTGTGTGATCTATAGTATCGAACGCAGCACTAAGATCAAGTAAAACTAGTATTGAGATGCAGCCTTGGTCAGAAGCTAAAAGTAAATCATTTGTGATTTTAACGAGCGCAGTTTCAGTGCTATGGTGCGGCCTGAAACCAGACTGAAACTTCTCATAGATATCATTTTCTTGCAAGAAAGAACACAATTGAGCGGACACCACTTTTTCTAATATTTTAGACATAAATGGAAGATTTGAAATGGGTCTATAATTTGCTAGATTATTAAGATCTAATTGTGGTTTCTTAATGAGAGGTTTTATAACTGCCAGTTTAAATGTTCTTGGAACATGACCTAAAGATAAAGACGAGTTAATGATATTAAGGAGAGGCTCTTCCACTACAGGTAACACTTCTTTCAGTAGTTTAGTTGGTATAGGATCTAATAAACATGTTGTTGTTTTAGATGAAGTGATAAGTTTATTTAACTCTCTTTGTTCTATAGTTGTAAAGCACTGTAATTGTTCTTGCGGGGTGATAATTGAGGCTGAATTATAAGGCGCAACTGAAGATTGAACGTTTACAATTGTGGTTCTGATGCTTTCTATTTTCTCAGTGAAGAACTTCATAAAATCATTACTACTAAACTGTAACGGGATATTTTGTTCGGGTGATGTCTGTTTATTTGTTAGTCTAGCCACGGTGTTAAATAAAAACCTTGGATTATTTTGGTTATTTTCTATTAGTTTGCGGAGGTGCTCAGCCCTGGCTGCTTTTAGGGCCTTTTTATAACGTGACATACTGTCTTTCCACGCGATTCTAAAGACCTCTAAATTAGTTTGTTTCCATTTACGCTCTAAAATACGGGTTTCTCTCTTTAGAACATGCGTAGTATTGTTGTACCACGGTGCTTTAATTTTCTCTCTGACCTTTTTTAATCTAATAGGTGCAACAACATCCAATGTTCTAGAGAGAATAGTGCTCATAGTGCTAGTTAGTTCTTCTAGTTCATCTGTTTGTTTGGGTTCAGGCAGCAGCTGAGACAGATTAGATAAGCAATTTGAGAAATTATCTATGGTGGATGGAAGGATTGTTCTGCCTGGTTGATAACGCGGCGCCGCATGACATATTACAGCAGTACGTAATATGCAAGTTACCATGTAATGGTCAGTGACTTTATCACTTTGCGGTATAATATCTATATCGGTTGGATCGGTTCCATGTGATATAATTAAATCGAGTGTATGATTAAGACGATGAGTTGGTCCGGTGACGTTTTGCTTGACCCCAAATGAATTTAATAAATCTGTAAACGCAGCCCCTAACGCATCATTTGGATTATCTACGTGTATGTTAAAATCTCCAACAATTAATGCTTTATCGACATTAACTAATAGGTCTGAGAGAAAATCTGCAAACTCTTTTAGGAAATCAGCGTAAGGCCCAGGCGGTCTATATACGGTAGCCAAGGCTAGAGATAATAGGGATGTTTTTCTAACATCTAAGAGCGTAACATTTAGTACAAGTACTTCAAACGAAATAAACTTATAACCCGCTTTCTGAGTAACATTGAGAATATCTCTATAAATTGTCGCAACACCACCGCCACGACCAATCAGACGGGGCTCATGCTTATAGGAGTATCCAGGAGGAGCAGACTCATTTAGACCGAAATAATCATTTGGTTTAAGCCAGGTTTCAGTTAGGCAAAGTACATCGAAGCTATTATCTGTGACTATTTCATTTACAATAACTGCCTTAGGTGTGAGTGATCTAATGTTTAGAAGACCTAGCTTTAGAAATTGTTTTTGTTTACTAATAGCAACATTTTCTGTTTTAATAACAATTAGATTTTTCCTAGATCCTGCAGTAGATTTGTTATTTGATCGCACTAAACGAGGAATAGACACAGTTTCTATGCAATATTCTACACTAGTATTTATATCAGTTAAATTGGTGCAGCAGAGACTATGATTTGGACTTTTGGTTACTAGTCAAAAGGTATTTAACATTTTGGAGATGTTATCCGACAGAAGATCTGCTCCGAATCTGCTTGGGTGTAAGCCATCAGCACGGAAAAGCCTAGGACGCTCCCAAAACAGATTCCAATTTTTTACAAAGAGCAGTTTCTGCTCATTGCACCATGACATTAACCATTCATTTAGCGCAAATAATCTGCTAAACTTTTCATGTCCTAGTCGGTACGTGGGAAGCGGTCCTGACACAATGATCGTTATATCAGGCGATGTGCTGCGTACCGTATCGATCAGATTCCTGAAGTCTTTCTTCAGAATCTCTGTCTGGCGCATCCTGATGTCGTTCACTCCCGCGTGCAGGACAACAGTTCCGACGCGCTCGTCACCGTTCAGAATCTCGGGAACGTGAGTAGCGATTTCAGAAACACGAGCACCAGGAAAGCAGTGACTGTGCACCTTACCTTTACCTAACGTTGCGCGTACGTGGCGAACGATGGAATCGCCAATGATCACAGCATCGCGTTCTGTTTCGCGAAGAGGGGAGAAGCGGTTTTGTGTGGATAACTCGAAAACCGGGAGGGTCGGAGAGAGTCTTGGTCTAGACCTGACTCGCGTCTTCCGCTGCGGAACCACCCAGGCTTCGTGGTGGCGTGTTGGAGCCGGAGTGAACGAGACCATGGCTGATCGCGACCTCGGCGCTCGGGACCTATGTTGAGAAACGCACGGAGTAGACGAAGTCGGAGTCAGCGGGTTAGTAACGTTAATCTCTGATTTGTGTGCATCGGCGCGTGATGTTTCAAGAGCTAACCGCCGGTCTATCAGCTCGGCTTGTCTCAATAAAAGGTCGTGGATCTGTTTCTCAACAGCTTCCAGCTCAGACTGCAGTGCGTGCAGCTCAAATGTGTCCTCACCTGCACCAAAAGGTAGACTACTTTCATCTGATATATTCGCCATTTTAACAGATGGACAGTAAGTTAGCAACGAAGCTACCAGTGATGCTATCAATATTAATACTAATTTATGACTGAAGTTTTAGATATAATCCGTCTTTTTAGTGGTACGGGTGTAGAGTAGACGCACGATAGGCGAAAAATGTTTGTAAGTGAGTGTTGAGAAGACGCGTTCAGCCGTGATCCACGGGAGTAACCTATAGGAGTATCCAGCGTTGGATCACTAATAGGCTTGAGACGCGTCTGCTCAACAGTCCGCGTTGTAACTATGAGGGTTGAGCAGTAGTGCTTCTCAGTGAGGTAAAGTAGAAAATGTTTGTTGTAAGTTTAAAGAATAAAATCAAGATTTATAAATCAAATCGATGGAGCTCCAAAGACAACAACGCGTTCAGACGTTCAGACGCGACGCATGCGCATTCGAAAAATCATTCCACGCGGTATGTGGGCCAGATGAAAATGATGGCACTTGGGCGGTCCGCTCCTGTTTGCCAGATTTGGGCCACAATTAAGCCATAGCAATGCCACATGTCAGCCATAAACAAAACAAATGAAGCAGAACTGGCACAAATCTGAGCCACAGTTCATTTTAATTCGGGCCCAGATTCGACACCTTGTATGTATACCTGAAATGATGGCACTTGGGTGGTCCACTCCTGTTTACCAGATCTGGGCCACAAGCAGGCCATTTGTTCAGCCACATATTAGCCAAGAATTAACTAAATAAGCCTTAAATGTGTGTTTTTGTGTGTGCATGCTGTGCAATTTAAACTTTGGGAAACTCAGTGACTGAATATCACTGACACTAAGTGAACTCTGCATCAACAATATCCAACATACAGAAAAGAGAAATGTAAAAATGGCCCCTCTATGTTAAGATAAGTTACAACAGATGATTCAAACACATTTCTGAAAACATTTGCATCATTTATTAATATTGCCAAAGAACAACCCACTGCAAGTTTACATTTTCAAAACTGGAAAGCAATCTAAACAAAAAAACAAACCAAAAAAAAACCCAACAATAAACAAACACAAAATATATGCATAGAAAGCATAGTAAAAACTAAATAAAAACAAACCATGTTTCCAGTAGCCTTGGTCATCCAAAAAAAAAACAGACAACACAGAAGTTAACACACTACAAAACCTTGGCAAATGGAACAATCCAAAATTATAGAATTTGACCTCCTTGACTGGGCCCATCTGCATCATGGCAATCTTGCAAGCCTTTATTGGATACACAAATGAAAAAAAAAAACTGTTGAATCATTAACAGAACGCTGATAATACAATAGTGTTGAAGTACAAAACAAACACACACACAACTACTTAGAAGCCAAATTAAATAAATAAAAAAACCCTAAACAAAATATAATAAAAAAATAAAATAAAAAAATACAAAACAAAAAAAGCAGGCACTGTAGTGAGAGATGCGTGCAGGAATTACCTGCGTCTATACACCGTCTATTTACTAATAGTGAAGCTGCAAGTTTTAAAAACTTTAAAAACGGCTGTCTCTGCGCTTTAATCAAAGCAGCACATTAATACTGAATGGTGAATAAATGGACTGGAACTACCAGTGCATTAAACGGTTTGGTAACACTGTAAGGTCAAGTCAAGTCAAGTCAAGTATATTTGTATAGCGCTTTTCACAATAGATTGTATATACAGATTGTATCAAAGCAGCTTCACAGTATTAAATTAAAATAATACAACAAGGTTTGTTTCTAGTGGAATTTATTGATAAAATCAAATTAGATATCCAGAATATCCCCAACTGAGCAAGCCAAAGGCAACAGTGGCAAGGAACCGAAAAACTCCATCAAGTGACCTAATAGTGTCCTAAAACTCCATCAGGTGACCCAATGGAGAAAAAAAAAAACCTTGGGAGAACCCAGGCTCAGTCGGGGGCCAGTTCTCCTCTGGCGTTTATTAACTAGAGGCCGGATTGTAATTTGAACTGTAAGATTAAAAATATTATATGAATGCCTGGCTGAAGAGATGCGACTTTAATCTAGTTTTAAACTGGGAGAGCGAGTCTGAGCAACGAACAGTATCAGGAAGGCTATTCCAGAGTTTTGGAGCTAAATGTGAAAATGCTCTCCCTCCTTTGGTGGTTCTGGATATCCTAGGTATGACCAAAAGCCTTGAATTTAGTGATCTTAAAGAGCGCGATGGATTATAGGGCGATAGAAGATCCGTTAAATAGACTGGAGCTAAGCCGTTTAGGGCTTTATAAGTCAGTAGCAATACCTTGTAATTAATACGGAACTTTATAGGTAACCAATGCAGTGATGATAAAATCGGTGTTATATGATCATATTTTCTTGATCTAGTAAGAACTCTAGCGGCGGCATTTTGGACTAACTGTAGCTTGTTTATTGAGGATGCAGGACAACCGGCTAATAAAGCATTACAGTAATCTAGTCTCGAGGTCATGAATGCATGAACTAACTTTTCTGCATCAGAAACTGATAGCATATTACGTAGCTTAGCAATGTTTCTAAGGTGGAAAAAGGCGGTTTTTGTAACATATGAAATATGATTTTTGAAAGACAGGTTGCAATCGAGTATAACACCCAGGTCTTTTACTGTAGAGGATAAAGTAACAGGACATCCTACTATATTAAAGTTGTATTGCGAGAGGTTTTGTGGGCGGTTTTTTGAACCGATAAGTAGTACCTCTGTTTTGTCTGGATTTAATAAAAGAAAATTACGCGTCATCCAATCTTTTATATCTTTAACACACTCTGTCAATTCGGATAATTTATCGTTTTCATCTGGCCGTGATGAAATATATATTTGAGTGTCATCAGCATAACAATGGAAACTAATTCCATGTTTCCTTATAATATTTCCAAGTGGCATCATATATACTGAGAATAATAGAGGGCCTAACACAGATCCCTGCGGCACTCCATAGTTTACTGGAGTTATGATCGATCTGAAGGTCTTATTTGTTAACATTAGTTAATGTATTAACTAGTAACTAACATTAACTACATTATTTATTAAGCTTTCTTAAAGTTACAGTCAATCATTGTTTGATCATGTTAGTTCACAGTGCATTAACTAATGTTAACAAATACAACTTTTGATTTTAGTAATGCATTAGTAAGCATCACAATTAGCATTAAGTACGATTAATAAATACTAGGGGTGAAACGGTACACAGAAGTCATGGTTCGGTTCATGCCTCGGTTCGGACATCACGGTTCGGTACGAGTTCTGTACAATGGAGGGAAAAGCAAAAAAAAAATGTAGAAGGCAATTTTTTTTTTCTTGTGCATGTCTGTAGGCTGTAACACCAAAGGAAAATAAATGTCTTAAAGGAGAACTCCGGTCAATTTTAACATTGAGCTCATTTTTTTGTACATTTGGAGTGCTGTCAGTACAGAGAACAACGACAAAAATCGGTGTTGCCAACACCGTGTTATCCTCTTTTTAAAACTTGCACCCTGTTGACTTAAATGGGGCAAGTTTTAAACCTGCCTCTACTGTGAGTGATTCCTTCAGAGTGAACACGGTGAATCTGACAGCAGTAGATGTGAAAGATATGAATAAAAGTGATGTTAATTCAGCCAGCGCACATTTATTTACTTCCTGTTTTCGGTCGAAGTCCACGGTAGTCGATTGTCGAGTTCTCCACTGTTGCTTAGTTACCTATGATCATGCGCGTGAACTCGACAATCGACTACTGTGGACTTCGACCGAAAACAGGAAGTAAATACAGGTATGTGCGCTGGCTGAATTAACATCACTTTTATTCATATCTTTCACATCTACTGCAGTCAGATTCACCGTGTTCACTCTGAAGGAATCACTCACATGACCTGTGCACTTGTAATGACACATCAAGGATGTTAAGAGGCTAAAAGCAGGTTTAAAACTTGCCCCATTGAAGTCAACAGGGTGCAAATTTTAAAGAGGATAACACGGTATAGGCAACACCGATTTTTGTCGTTGTTCTCTGTATTGACAGCACTCCAAATGTACAAAAAAATGAGCTCAATGTTAAAATTGACCGGAGTTCTCCTTTAAGCCTTGTATTTTTTTTAAAAGTTTTATTAATAAAGTAAAGGCATAGAACCAGTTTATTTGTAGTGCATTGACAATAGTTTTATATAATTAGTTTATTAATTAAATTAATAAAAATACAAAAAGACCTTGAGATGTGTTTTGTAATTGTACCTGAATGAATTTAAAATAAATTTGCTACATTTCAGATCAATATATTTGTTTTCCTTAAAATTTTAATTAACACTAACTTTATTCTCATGTTAATTATACATAATTTATTTCTGTATAAAATAATACTACCATTAAAAACACATTTGATTTTCTTTTTTAATCAATGTAGAATGTGTAACTTAAAAATAAACAGATTAGAGCTCTGTTTATTTTTAGGACAAGAAATGAAAACCAATGCAATATGATGAATGTCCAAAAGATGGCACCCACAGACTGTTTTTAAATGGGGTTGGATAAATATTTTTTGCTTTTAAACAGTGTGTGTGTGTGTGTGTGTGTGTGTGTGTGTGTGTGTGTGTGTGTGTGTGTGTGTGTGTGAGAGAGAGAGAGAGAGAGAGAGAGAGAGAGAGAGAGATTTTGGTTGGGTGACAGTTGTAGGTTACAGTTTGACAAGAGTTTACAGTTTGACAAAAGTACAATGTTGTGTTTTATTGCAAGTGTACACAAATATAAGTAAACACTTTGCAGTTTGAATGATGTCCTGTATGAACAAAATGATGGAGTATGTTTTTATGTTTCCACTGTTCGATCGCGCCCGCGCCTCGATCTCTCTCTCACACACGCACGCACACAACATATTCCAGCATTGCAATCTTGACATCGCAGCCTGTTCATTATAGACACAGAGCTTCAGAGCTAAGGCGGAGCTACAGATTAGGTGTCCCTAAAGAACCTGCGTATTTAACAGTAGTCCCGCTTTACATTAATTAATTTGCACGCAAGTTTTATTTATTTTTATACCGTGTATTCTCCGTTTATATTCATGCACCGAACCGTGACGCCGTACCGTTTCGGTTCAATATGAATACATGTACCGTTCCACCCCTAATAAATACTGTAGAAGAATTGTTCATGCCACATGTTAACTAAAGTAGTTAACTAATGTTAACTTGTAAAGTGTTACAAATGGCTAGGCTACACCTTGCAGCCAATCAGAATAAAGTATTCAGACAGACCATGGTATTATACACATCTAGCAAAAACGCAATGTAACTGACTTACTGGTGTCTTGGACCCTCCTCCGTTTCTCTTTCTCTTCTCCCTCCGTCTCGGTCACTTGCAAGATGAAGCCATTTTTTAATAAATTATTCGATCTCTTGATCGGAGGCCGCAGCTGTCAGTCTGTTGTTTCTGACAGTTCCTAAAAAAATATAACATTGTAAATGCAAGGATGGACAACACAACTTTTACAATTTTAGGACCCAATTAGGTAACACAAGCATTAGCGCATAGTTAATGCATAGTTAGCCAGCGCCAATGTAAAGAACATTTTGGCCATGGCCAAGGACACTCTTTGCTTCCAGATGCCCAAAAGGAACAAGTTAGATGCCTGCTAGGAAGATCGGACTGCGTCAAAAAATGGAAATCACATTATGAAATAAATGTTTATCTCCAAAACACATTGGCCACAGTTATTGGCACCTCTAGATTTTGTTTACGAGTAAAATATCTCAGAAGTAGGCTATATTCCCATTAATATTTATCTTTTTTAGCACACCAGGGTGACTAGGAACATGAAATTGTCCAGCTATGACTTCTTGTTTCACAGGAGTTTAAATATGAGGAAACACAAAGGCCAAATTCCCTGAATCATCCATCACAATGAGTAAAACCAAAGAATATAGTTCTAATGTGCAGCAAACGATTGTTGAACATCACAAAATAGAAAGTCAGTGCCTCTAAGAAAATAGCTAAAGAATTGAAAATCCCCATTTTGACCATCAGGGCAATAATTAAGAAGTTATAATCAACTAATGATGTTACGAATCTGCCAGGAAGAGGACGTGTGTCTATATTGTCTTAATGGACGGTGAGGAGGAGAGTTTGAGTGGCCAAAGACTCTCCAAGGATCACAGATGAAGAATTGCAGAGTCTTGGGGGTCAGAAAGCCTAAAAAAAACAAAAAACAAAAAAACAACCCCTACATCTCCACATGTTGTTTGGGAGGGTTTCAAGAAAAATTTAATTAAATTAAAATTAAATTAATTAGCTCCGCTCAAATTAAACTCCAGCATATTCAGTTGTCAGACACGACTGGAACTTCAAAAGGGACCAGATTCTATGGTCAGATGAAAAAAAAAAAAAAAAGGGGGCTTTTTGGCAGCAAACACACTAGATGTGTTTTAAATTGTAGGCTATTTTATTCCCACCAGCAGTTTTCTGTAGCAAATCACATTGACACATGTTATTAAGGTGAAAACATCCTGACTCAAAAAAAAAAAAAAAAAAACATAAAGCAGGCCAACTAACGTTAATTGTATAATTACTAGGGTATAATAAAAATGTGAAATACATAGAGGAATAGCCTAATACCTGACCCAACTTTTAAATAGTCTACCTGAACCCAAAACATCTATTATTGTTACTTTGTAATCATCTCATAAAAGCTTTTATTGTAAGAAAAAGCATGTAGTTTTTTTTTTTTTTTTTTTTTTTTTGCATTATTCCTAGGGTTAATGAAACATTGCTGTCACAAAGTAATACAACTAGTGCAGTAGTATGTCCAATGTATATAAAGATGAATGTCAAATTACACTATATTATTTTATTTATTTTTCATTGTTGTGCCAAAATAAGACACGAGTTAAATACTTTAACCGTGCAGAACTGACTAAAGGTTGGGAGAGTGATAGGGAGCAACATGAGCAAATCTAAATGTAACGTTAATGGCGAGCCGAGCAATCGATACTTGTTCATTTCGCATTCGTGACAACCATAATAGATCTAGCTTAGAGTTGAACTGCCAAAATAATATAACTTCGAATAGAAATTATTCCATCGACTCTATATAACACAACATGCAGACTCCAACTTGATATAACGAAGCAATCGCTAACAAAAAGAAACATTTATCGATTATGTCTTACCTTGACTTTTTGCAGTACCGGTATCCGTCCTCCGTCCTCCTGACAATCCTCTGACGTTTTGGTTTTGAGCGCCTTTTTCGCGCTTTCCGGCAACGTTTAACCCTCAGAGAGTCTTCGGTCACTTCTGACCGAAAAAAATTCTGTTTTGAATTTTAAAAAAATCACAGCTTCATCGGAAGGTTATGATACTTGGTGACTTTTATGGCATTAGGTATATGTATGCAAAAAAAATTTGAGGTCATGATCCGAGCATGCTAAGTGGTCGTAAAAAAAATAGTCACACTCAGTGCCTTCGGTCAAAAATGACCGACCCATAGGAAATGAATGGGAAATTTACAAAAACACAAAAATTCTCTGAATTTTTGTCTGTACAATCTACAAATCGGCCACGATTCTAAAAAAAAGTACACCGCAGTAAAGGGGTGACACTCTACAACATCAAGAGTGCAAAAAATTCACACCCACCCACACACACACACATAGAAACACACTTTTATACACATACACACCAATAAATTCAGATTACAAAAAATCTGTTTTGAATTTTTAAAAATCACAGCTTCATTGGAATGTTACGAAACTTGGTGACTTTTCTGGCATTAGGTATGTGAACACACAAAAAAATTGAGGTCATGATCCGAGAATGCTAAGTGGTCGTAAAAAAAATAGTCACACTCATGGTCTTCGGTCAAAAATGACCCCCATAGGAAATGAATGGGAAATTGACAAAAACACAAAAATTCGCTACAAATTGGCCACGATGAAGAAAAAAAGTGCTCAGCAATGAAGGGGTGAAACTCTAAAACATCAAGAGTGAAAAACATAACATAATTAATAATTATAATTAATATATATATATATAATTAATATAATAATTATTAAAATTATTAAAATAATAATTAATACAATTTTATAAACCTTGGCAAAAAGTATTATTTGACAATTTCTAAAAAAATACAATCAATCCACATCTTAAAAGTAAGTAATTTGGTCCAAAAACAACTAGAATTCACAAGCATCTCCATTTAGAGCTATTACAGGCATCTAGTGGTAAACCCATGCAATAACATGATTTATTTCATTTTATGTTTAATAAATTGATTTATTTTTTTTATTTTTATTTTTTTTCTGAAAGCCTAGTCTCTATTTTAACCGAAAATACCGCATAGAAAAATAAAATAAAAAATAATAATAATAAAAAAAAAAAAACATTATTTTCAATGGCAAAAAATGGACTATAAATATTGCATAAATATTAATAAGTTCAATCAAATTGTCTCAAAATACTAAATTAAAAAGAATAAATATTATAGAACAAAAATAAATTGCATTGGTTTTTACTGGGATGGAGGAAGTTTCATTTTTAGGTGTCCGGTCACTTCTGACCGGGAAGGCACTGAGTGTGACTGCTAAACGAAGACTCTCTGAGGGTTAAATTTAAAGGGCCATGAACTGGAAAATCGTCAGTTAGATTTTTTTTTTTTTTTCACAGACAACTACAAATGCAGTAAACATTATATTTAAACATAATAGATCTTATCTCTAATCAGCAAAAAAGTGGGAACATTTTGTCATGAATGCAGGGCTTTGAAAAAGTATTCAAGAAAACATATCAAAATAATATTTTCTCATTGCAGGTTCTGCTGATTTGTCATCTTCATTTAATTGTATTTCATCAATTATAGTGTCAATTAGTATTATAATTTTTTTAATCTTTAATAAAGATTGTTTATAGCCTAAAGATGACAGTTGTATAAATGTAAATTATATTTAGCCAGAAATGTAAGAAAAATGTAAGGTTTATTTAGAATAAAAAAAAAAAAAAAAAAAAAAAATTATATATATATATATATATATATATATATATATATATATATATATATATATATATATATATATATATATATATATATATATATATAATATTTTACATATTTAAATATTTTACATATTTAAATATTTTAAGGGAGTTTAAAATTACCCTTTGTCGGGTCACTTTGACACACCTATAGGGACAGTGAATCGCAACCTTTTTGACTTCAATGTCCCCTTATATTCTCCACAACAAATCCTGTACATTTGTTATAAAAATAGCCAAATAATGAGAAATATCTTGATTTTTGGTGGATTTAGTTTTGTCATAATTTTAAGTCATCTTGAGGCCCCAGTGGAAGTTTGTCCAGGTCTGCTCTAGAAGTTAGATGACACTGCTAGCAAGATAAGCAAGGTTACACCGAGTAGGCTACAACATGTTCCTGGCTCAACATCTTTGTTGATCCTGGAACAGCATTCGACCAATTAGATTTGAAGTTTGCAGTTATGTCAAGTTTAGGCTTACAACCATGCTTTTAGATCAATGTTATTATCATTTCCCTCTGATTGTAGGTTCAGGTGTAGGGTTAGGGTTAGGGTTAGGACTATTTTTATGGACAGGAATGTTATTCCAAGATCAACAAAATATATTGATAGAGGAGCATGTACTTGGCAAAATCATTGTGCCCCAAGCTTTGCACAAACAGCAACTAAAGTGTCTTCTTGCACATCCCAAAACCATAAAAAGTCTTCATAAGTTTGAACCTAGACACTTTAACTTTTCTAGACACTGTACAAAACATATGTTAGCAATAGCAAATATGTCATAGATGCAAGTACATGTAGCCTCACATCCATACTAAGTGTCTACTCCATCCATACCAAAAAATATTGTTAAATGTTGTTAAAAAAATGTTTAAAAAATATTCAGGCCATTACAGTTTCAATCTTTGTCCCTTTTAAGCTAAATTAGCCATTTTCAGAAGTGTGGCATCCAATCCAGAAATGGACTTACCACGTAGGTTTTAATTTTTGGGAAACACAAAGAATATTTGTCATGTCGAATGTGAGCCAAGTTAGACTTACACCCTGCAATGCTGACTGTGCCGTATGTATTTCCCAAACGTGGCCCAAATTGTAATTAATTATTTGGCCAATATTTGCCATATCAAATGGGGGCCACTTTTGCCTCACATCGAGATGAGATAGTGCTCACTGAGCCATATCTTTGCCAAAACTGGCCCAGATATGTTTTAAGATAAATGGGTCACATTTGCAGCATTATATATGGGCCACTTTTGCCTCACACCCAGATGAGCCAGTGCTCACTGAGCCATATCTTTGCCCAAACTGGCCCAGATATGTTTTAAGATAACTGGGCCACATTTGGTGCATCATATGTGGGCCACTTTTGGCTCACATCCAGATGAGACAGTGCCACTGAGCCATATATTTGCCCAAACTGGCCCAGATATGTTTTAAGAAAACTGGGCCACATTTGCTGAAACATATGTGGGCCATTTTTGGTTTACATCCAGATCAGTCATTGTCAATTGTGCCACGTTTTTGCCATAGGAGGCCCACATTTGGCTTGTGATATTTGGGCCATATTCATTATTTATCATATGGGCCACTTTAGGCTCACATCCATATGAGCCAGTGCTACTGAACCATATCTTAGCCAAAACTGGCCCAGATATGTTTTAAAATAACTGGGCCACATTTGCAGCATTATATGTGGGCCACTTTTGGCTCACACCCAGATGAGCCAGTGCTCACTGAACCATATCTTTGCCCAAACTGGCCCAGATGTGTTTTAAGATAACTGGGCCACATTTGGATCATCATATGTGGGCCACTTTTGGCTCACACCCAGATGAGCAAGTGCTCACTGAGCCATATCATTGCCAAAACTGGCCCAGATGTGTTTTAAGATAACTGGGCCACATTTGCAGCATTATATGTGGGCCACTTTTGGCTCACATCCAGATGAGACAGTGCCACTGAGCCATATATTTGCCAAAACTGGCCCAGATGTGTTTTAAGATAACTGGGCCACATTTGCTGAAACATATGTGGGCCACTTTTGGCTCACACCCAGATGAGCAAGTGCTCACTGAGCCATATCTTTGCCAAAACTGGCCCAGATGTGTTTTAAGATAACTGGGCCACATTTGCAGCATCATATGTGGGCCACTTTTGGTTCACACCCAGATGAGCCAGAGCTCACTGAACCATATCATTGCCAAAACTGGCCCAGATGTGTTTTAAGATAACTGGGCCACATTTGCTGAAACATATGTGGGCCACTTTTTGCTCACACCCAAATGAGCCAGTGCTCACTGAGCCATATATTTGCCAAAACTGCCCCAGATGTGTTTTAAGATAACTGGGCCACATTTGCAGCATTATATGTGGGCCACTTTTGGCTCACACCCAGATGAGCCAGTGCTCACTGAGCCATGTCATTGCCAAAACTGGCCCAGATGTGTTTTAAGATAACTGGGCCACATTTGCAGCATTATATGTGGGCCACTTTTGGCTCACACCCAGATGAGCCAGTGCTCACTGAGCCATATCTTTGTCCAAACTGGCCCAGATATGTTTTAAGATAACTGGGCCACATTTGCAGCATTATATGTGGGCCACTTTTGGCTCACACCCAGATGAGCCAGTGCTCACTGAGCCGTATCTTTGCCAAAACCGGCCCAGATGTGTTTTAAGATAACTGTGCCACATTTGGATCATCATATGTGGGCCACTTTTGGCTCACACCCAGATGAGCCAGTGCTCACTGAGCCATATCTTTGCCAAAACTGGCCCAGATGTGATTTAAGATAACTGGGCCACATTTGCAGCATTATATGTGGGCCACTTTTGGCTCACACCCAGATGAGCCAGAGCTCACTGAGCCATATCTTTGCCAAAACTGGCCCAGATGTGTTTTAAGATAACTGGGCCACATTTGCAGCATTATATGTGGGCCACTTTTGGCTCACACCCAGATGAGCCAGTGCTCACTGAGCCGTATCTTTGCCAAAACTGGCCCAGATGTGTTTTAAGATAACTGGGCCACATTTGGATCTTCATATGTGGGCCACTTTTGGCTCACACCCAGATGAGCCAGTGCTCACTGAGCCATATCTTTGCCAAAACTGGCCCAGATGTGATTTAAGATAACTGGGCCACATTTGCAGCATCATATGTGGGCCACTTTTGGTTCACACCCAGATGAGCCAGAGCTCACTGAGCCATATCATTGCCAAAACTGGCCCAGATGTGTTTTAAGATAACTGGGCCACATTTGGATCATCATATGTGGGCCACATTTGGATCATCATATGTGGGCCACTTTTGGCTCACACCCAGATGAGCAAGTGCTCACTGAGCCATATCATTGCCAAAACTGGCCCAGATGTGTTTTAAGATAACTGGGCCACATTTGGTGCATCATATGTGGGCCACTTTTGGCTCACACCCAGATGAGACAGTGCCACTGAGCCATATATTTGCCAAAACTGGCCCAGATGTGTTTTAAGATAACTGGGCCACATTTGCTGAAACATATGTGGGCCACTTTTGGCTCACACCCAAATGAGCCAGTGCTCACTGAGCCATATCTTTGCCAAAACTGGCCCAGATGTGATTTAAGATAACTGGGCCACATTTGCAGCATCATATGTGGGCCACTTTTGGCTCACACCCAGATGAGCCAGGGCTCATTGAGCCATATCATTGCCAAAACTGGCCCAGATGTGTTTTAAGATAACTGGGCCACATTTGGATCATCATATGTGGGCCACTTTTGGTTCACACCCAGATGAGCCAGAGCTCACTGAGCCATATCTTTGCCAAAACTGGCCCATATGTTTTTTAAGATAACTGGGCCACATTTGGATCATCATATGTGGGCCACTTTTGGCTCACACCCAGATGACCAAGTGCTCACTGAGCCGTATCTTTGCCAAAACTGGCTCAGATGTGTTTTAAGATAACTGGGCCACATTTGCAGCTTTATATGTGGGCTACTTTTGGCTCACATCCAGATGAGACAGTGCCACTGAGCCATATCTTTGCCCAAACTGGCCCAGATGTGATTTAAGATAACTGGGCCACATTTGGAGAATCAAATGTGGGCCACTTTTGGCTCACACCCAAATGAGCCAGTGCTCACTGAGCCATATCATTGCCAAAACTGGCCCAGATGTGTTTTAAGATAACTGGGCCACATTTGCAGCATTATATGTGGGCCACTTTTGGCTCACACCCAGATGAGCCAGAGCTCACTGAGCCATATCTTTGCCAAAACTGGCCCAGATGTGTTTTAAGATAACTGGGCCACATTTGCAGCATTATATGTGGGCCACTTTTGGCTCACACCCAGATGAGCCAGAGCTCACTGAGCCATATCATTGCCAAAACTGGCCCAGATGTGTTTTAAGATAACTGGGCCACATTTGCAGCATTATATGTGGGCCACTTTTGGCTCACACCCAGATGAGCCAGAGCTCACTGAGCCATATCTTTGCCAAAACTGGCCCAGATGTGTTTTAAGATAACTGGGCCACATTTGCAGCATTATATGTGGGCCACTTTTGGCTCACACCCAGATGAGCCAGTGCTCACTGAGCCATATCTTTGCCCAAACTGGCCCAGATGTGTTTTAAGATAACTGGGCCACATTTGGAGAATCAAATGTGGGCCACTTTTGGCTCACACCCAGATGAGCCAGTGCTCACTAAGCCATATCTTTGCCAAAACTGGCCCAGATATGTTTTAAGATAACTGGGCCACATTTGCTGAAACATATGTGGGCCATTTTTGGTTTACATCCAGATTAGTCATTGTTGATTGTGCCACGTTTTTACCATAGGTGGCCCACATTTGGTTTGTGATATTTGGGCCATATTCATTATTTATCATATGGGCCACTTTAGGCTCACATTCAGATTACACATTGCCATAAGTGCCGCATCTTTGCCTTAAAAGGCCCACATGTGATTTAAAATATTTGGGCCATATTTGCCATTTTACATGTGGGCCACTTCAGGCTCAGACACATTTGGTCCGGGCCATAAGTAGGCCTGAAGTGCCGCATCATTGCCTGAAGTGGCCCACATCCGTCTGCTATCTGTCATCAGCATAACAATGGAAACTAATTCCATGTTTCCTTAAAATATTTCCAAGTGGCAGCATTTATATTGAGAATAACAGAGGGATTATATTCAAGTAATGAATCCTTAACTTTGAAATATGTATGATAAATGTATACTTTAGTTTTTACAAATAAATATTACACTTGAATTGTTGTTGTAATTGTAACCTTTTTAATAAAAAAAAAATACAAGGTAGATGTAAACAAACTAATAAAAGGTAAATATAAGCCTTTTCTTTAAAATAATATTTTATTTTGTTTTATTAGTGACAAATTTGGGGAGAGGATAAATATTCCAAAACTGAAAATACAGTATGAGAATTAACTGCACAATTACTAGACATGTTTTCCTTTTCATATTATAGGCCAATACTAGATGCTTCCAACTGTTGCTCTTGCATTCTGTCTTGTGACACACCTGAATGAATGCCTCATTAAGTATGCGGCCCCATTGTCTCCAGGTGCGAACCACTAAATATGCATGATCGTTGACGCCCACTCCGCATATTGACTTTCCAGACAGAAAGTGTTTTGTAAAATTTAAATCAATGTATTGTGTTATGTGAATGATTAGGCAGGATAATTTTCACATACTTTTGAAGAAAAAACACATGGCAACGACATCCATTAGTCAAAAGTCTTATTGACACATATTTACTATGTGTTTTGTGGCCTTATTTCAGAAACTTTAAAAAACCATGCATAAACATTATTCACTCAAAAATACAAACATGTACATGCAAGTTGTTCACATATTATGGTAGCCCTGTTTGTGCTAAATAGAGTGAATTTACACCTTTGCCATTAATATGTTTATAAGCAACTGAAAAAAGCACAAATGTCAGGGCATGTCAGAACATCTCAAGGACCCCAAAAACCCCTCAGACCCCAGAGGGATATATATATATATGTCATTATATAGATCAGTGGTTGGAACCTCGGAAGCGAGTATATTTAAATATTGAATTATTTAATTGTATTAACTGCCCTAATAACGTTAAAACATCATGAAAATAAAAAATGACATGACAACTAATCGTTATAAAATCATTATTCATTTTATTAAAAGTTAAGAATCCAGGGTAAGGTAAGTTTGATTTCTAACATTATTCTCTCAACGGACATTTGCATCGATAGTCTAGTGTTATAATTGATTTGCGTTTGGTGCACTGTGGAGTGGGTAAAACGGTTTTTAATGGCTGGCTAACATCTACCATTGACTTGCGCTAGCCTAGCATCGGCTAACTATCCAAATATAAGGACTGGATAATTTTTTTTAAAAAATGTCTCCACTGATGAATAACAACCAGGCTGACTTAAAAATGAGGTCCGATGTCAAAAATCCCGAACCACCCCTTTAAGGTGAGTGAGCAGCACGCACACAAATCCTCAAATCCACAAATCCTTATCTCGCTGAAATCTGGACGGATTTACAAACGGTTTGGTTTCTTACAAACGTTATTAACGTGGCTATAATTCTGAATGCTTAAACATTTTGAACATAATTATTCATATGTATGCAGTATAATAGCTACATCTCTGACGTTTATAACAAACCAAACCGTTTAAAAATCGGTAGAAAATTGAGCAAGTTATGGTTATTTAAAAGTACATGCACCATGTTATGAGTGAGCGAGCACCCTGTCTTAAGATGGCCGCCGTGTGCGGATGTCGAGCTCCATTGGCCAGCAGCGCGGACGAGACATCTAGCCTTTATATGATATCTATGATTTCAACTGCCAGTGTGAAGACGGCGTTAGTGTTGTGATCCCATGACGTCAGAAAATTGCGCTAAAACACTCACTGAGTTTTTATTACTTGTTTAATACTATACTAATACTATTTATTACAGTACTGGCTTTTTTTCAGGTGGAGAGGCATTTTAGAGCTCAGTGAGAGCCCATAACATAATACAGCTGAGCTGTGTTGTCTTGATTTAACTGTTAGCCCAATCATTACATGACTTTATCTACATTCGGTTACAGTCTTCGATTAGATCATATTTCCCCCCAGCCACCCCAAACAACATTGGGCTAGAGTACTGTACAGTAGCCTATCTGTAGTGTATCAGTCAATTACTAATGCCAAAGGACCATAGTGCTGTCTGCCTGATTCAACTTTGGCAATGTAAAGCCTTTTTTACCATGCCAATAAAGCTATTTAAACCTGAATTTCTCAATTGCTGATTAATTTGCGATGCAAAGTTTTAGAAAGAGGAGAGACACGACTTGACCACAGACCACGTCTCTGTTCGTAATATGTAAACACTCAATTATTTGGAAGTATCGCCCTGGGGCCCGTTCTTCGTACGTCGCTAACTCAGTTAGCTGGATTTGATTGTTGGGGATTTGGCATGATCTTGGATAGTTTGGTTCTTCGACGCTCATCCTGGACTTGCTGTCATAGCAACAGGTGCGCAATCTTAAACCTGCTCGGGAGCAGGCTTATTTCATGTTAACAGGATTAGATCCCGGCTTCATAAGCGGAGCTGATACGGGAAGTCCAGCGCAGCGCGATAGTGCACTCTCCGAGATATATATTTTTTCTCGGGACTCGTGAGATTGTCGTTTACATTATTCATTTGTTGGAAACGCACATTATGTTCGACTTGTCGGAGTCGGGCTTTAACTACAGCACAAACTGTTTGCATTGCCCTAAGATTATTTGCGAGTGGCTTTCCTTTACACTATTGGAGATGCGGAGAACTTGATGGAAAGTGCTGCCTGTCGTGTCATTCGGAGTTTACCTGGCGCTTTTAGGTTTAAGAAACAGTTTTAGGTTTTTTTTTTTTTTTTGTGTGGAATTTCCAAGCCACTTAAGACCCAATGTTGTAAAGCATTTTTTTAAAGCATTTTTTTTTTTTTTAGGCTATCATAATTTTTTATGAAGATCATGCAATCATGACCATGGTCCATGCCGATTACAGTATGTCTCTCAGGCTTCACTAACGTGATTGGTAGACTATAGGCTATAGACTGCCATCAAGGCCTCAATAAGGGGATTATGTGAACAGAAATAGGGTTCACAATGTAAATGTGCAGCCCAGTTACTATTGTGATTCTTAATATTCCAGATTAGTAATATTATATAAAAAAAAGAAAGAAGGCAGTTGACTAAAATCTTCCATATCACAAATGTGAAAGCAAAATGGCCAGGATCTGTGCATGACTTAAGCATTTTCAGAGATTCACATTTATGCACATTATTTGAAAGTGGTAAGAAAAGTTACACAATTAAATATCAAGCTCACTGTATTACATACACTTATGCTGATCCTAACAGAAATGCATTTTTTCATAGGTGATTATGACATGTTCCTGCCTGCAGACAGGTGTTTTATGACCCCATTCCCTGACCCAAACCAGTTACAATGCAGCTCTAGCCAGGACAAGGGCACACAATGAAATGAACTTTGGCTAACTAAAGGGAAGATGTCAGTGTCTGAAAAGTCTGAGGGTTGCACACCTGACAGGGCCTGTGACATTGTTGCATGTGCCATATTACACAACATTGCCAAAAAAAACACACTTTTCATTAAATGTTTAATAAAATACAAATATGCTTAGTTCCTTGAGTTTTATTTCAGTTGTTCTTTGTAAAGAAAAGCCAGTGGTCAAGTGCCTGCAACAAGTGATATTAGACACATGCCTCATGCAACAAATAAAAAGGAAAAGTTGGCTATACACTGGCCACCTGTAGGCCTATGTCTCCTCTGTCTGAGACTCTTCTGTAGGCCTTTCTGTAGATGTGGAATCCTTAAACTTATATTGCAGCCATAAAGCATACAAGTATAAATGAAGTAAAGTTCTTTATGCACTTGCAGGTAGGCTAGTTCCTCCATATGACAGTTATCTGAGAGGGTTTATTCACTGTCCAGTGCAATGGAAACAAATGGACATTATAAAGTCTTATACTTTATTTATTTTGGAAAGTTAGAAAATGTCCACTTACTGCACATATTTCAGCCACCACTTTCTTGGGAACAGATACAAGTGTTAATATTTTTACATTAACATAACATAAGTTTATCAGTTTTCACTTTCACAAGTCAAAGCAATTCATCATTCAAGATTTAACAGTTGAAATGACTATACGTCCTTAATTTAATGCAGCAAAAATTATTTTACAGTGTAGGCTACTAAGATCTTTTCTTTTCTCAGCCTTTTTCTTGGTTTCTTTTATAATCTGACAACCATTTATTTAACAGTGCCTTTTATAAAAGAGACTATATAACAAAAAATACCATTATGTAGAATATTTTTGTACTTCACTTTTATTTGTTCCCATGTTCTAGTGTGGTGACTGACATTACAGTGAACAAAGTAATTATGCAATTATTCAAATACAAAAATATAGGCTAATAAGTGATAAAAACATCTAGCATGGCCACTTCTCACGGATTTAAATTGTCTGCTACTTTTGCCAGCCCTCTCTCCTGGCTTTTGCAGACTTTGAGGTGTTCCCTGGCGTTTTAATTAAACATTAAAATTCCGAATAAACTTTGACTATTAGTTCTTGCCAGAGCTCGAATTGAGTCAAGTCTTATGGGGGGTCCCCAAGTTTTTTTTGGGCGGGGGGTTGGTTAGTCTCGCAATATACACTTTATACAAAATATACAGTATATTTGATCATAATATGCGTATATATACTATTTATTAAAAACGCTGGATAAAGAATTGTGTATATATATATATAATTCTTCTTTTAAATTACTTACTAAAGTAATATGGATTTAGAGGGTGAAAATTTCTAACCTCCCTAACTCAAAATTTTCTAGTGACTGATAACATCTAAATTTTGCAATTGGCCCAAGTGAAATTCTGTAAATTTAATTGTATAATTTACAGATTTTCACTTGGGCCAATTGAAAAATTTAGATGTTATCAGTCACTAGAAAATTTTGAGTTAGGGAGGTTAGAATTTTTTTACAGTGTACTTAGTATATATATATATAAACTCAGTCTCTTTTGCCACAACTGAAATGGAGAACTGAACATAACTATATATAATGTGTTACATAGAAATGTAGAAAACACGTTTCGGCCCAGATCCGGCCCACATCTGGCACTTGTGGAATGCGGATCTGACCCACATGCAGCGTGGAATGATGACACTTGGGCGGCTCACTCCTGTTTGGAAGATCTGGGCCACAAGCAGGCCATAGCAATGCCACATGTCAGCCAAGAGCAAAGAAATAAACCAGAACTGGACCTTATCTGAGCCGCAAAACCTGTGTATATTAAATATGGAGTCATTTCAGCCTTAATAAGCCTGTTAACAAGCAGAATCACTGAAGGAAAGAAGAGGACAGAAAAAGAGACGAGCAGAAACACAAGAACTACAACTGACTTCAGCCACAGTCTAAGATGAAATCAACTGAAGCGAAAAGGAGACATTAAATCTGTGAAGATCTCAGCAGAGGAGGATTAAACAACTCCACAAACAGCATCTTAGACTGTGTCTGAAGTCAGTTGTAGTTCTTGTGTTTCTGCTCGTCTCTTTTTCTGTCCTCTTCTTTCCTTCAGTGATTCTGCTTGTTAACAGGCTTATTAAGGCTGAAATGACTCCATATTTAATATCAGACTTTGTGGCTCAGATAAGGTCCGTTTATCAATGACAGCCTTTAGATTTCGATTGTAAAACTAATTAAAATATAAACTAATGGTTTAAAAATGTGTTATTTGTTAAGTGACCATGGTATAAGCGGGTTAATGCCCTGCGAGGTGTCCATTGTCAGGTATTAATGGACTTCGGCGGAGGCAACCGTCCGACGCGCATTAATACCTGACAATGGACACCTCGTCGGGCATTAACCCTTCCTTATCCATCTTCATCGAGATCTCTAGCACTCCTGTAGAACCAGGAGGACTATTAATAATGAAAAATTAGTAACTTAAGCCTAAGTGTTTCCAATTTATGCAAGGAATACAAAAGCCCCGGCATGGAGTGGACAGATATAAAGTAGAAAGATATACAGAGAGAAACAATTAGGGGAGAGCGGGGCACAACCTAACGCTTTTTTACTTTCTCAGTTTGTGTAAATCTACTTATGGTTCAGAGTATTTATTTTTTCCCACATTAATTTCCCACATGTCTACTACAATTATGTGTTTTTGTTTTATTAATACAGTATATACTTTTTTCTTGATATACCCCGAAAGAATGGAAGTGAAATGTGACAACATGCCCCATAGGTGGGGTACATTGTAACATGTGTGGGGCACATTGTAACATAACATATGGCAGCTTAAAATGTTATCTGATCTAATAAAAAAATATACAAAACAAACTAAAATATTTTCTAAATAAAATACAATTAAAAAACTTTTTCATATAAAATGATGGCAATTTTTAATAATTAAATATAAACTCATTTTTGAGTTTTGACTACAAACACATGAAAACACACCTATACAACATAGTTCAAAACAAATAAATAATGATTAATTTCTGAACATTGACTCTCAGTCTTTATTCACCTTTTTCTCACATTTTCTCAATAAAATTAATAAAAGTATAGAATATAATAGCATATTTCTAATAGGGGCACATTGTAACGCAGTGTGACAACATGCCCCCGCCTGCACAACTGGGATTTAAACCCTGCTAGTGTCTTCTGCTAGTTAGCGAAACATTAAATAACTATCTCAACTGTTAAATAACATCTTGGAGATTAAAATAATATCAGATTTGTCTTATTTTAAATAAACACAAAAAATAGAGATGAAAAATTTACTTAAGTAAGAAATTTACTTTTGCTATGGTTTAATAAATGTGTATGGATATCTTCCAAAAATAAAATAATTTTGGCGGAATTTTTTTTTTCTATATAGTGTTGATATGGCAACTAGTAAATACACAAAGTTTCGTCATCCAAGCATGTGCGGAAGTATTTAAAACAAGCGTGTTACTACTAACCCCGCGTTAGGTTGTGCCCCGCGCTCCCCTACCCCTCAAAAAAGTCAGTAAGAAGCTTTCTCTTCCCGACTGGGAGTGGAGGTTTATTTTTCTCCATTTTTTAAAAAGCTAAAATTAGCTTCACCGGAGCGGCGCCAAACAAACAATCCTGTCAGTCAACGATGTCATGCGCGCGCACAGCGCTCTTTAGATGTGGGGCGGGGCGTTTACATTTTAAAGAGACAACTAGCTATAAACAAACTTAAAATAAATTATTGTAAATAATCAATTCACGAAATGTACTGTATCCATTGCATGCATTTAATCAGATTTGTCATTATTATTTTTACTAAAATAAAAATATCTGAGGGACCCCCCTAATTCTATTTTTTATTTCTTATGGGGGGTCCCTAATACCTTATGGGGGGTCCCGGATCCCCCCAGCCCCCCCTCAATTCGAGCACTGGTTCTTGCTCTGCTAAGGAGAAAAAATGAGCGCGCTCTTTGGCCACGCTGAGCAGCCAATAGCAGCGTTGCTGATCAATGTTTCTACTATCGATACATATCCCCTTTTAACCAGCGCATGAACGCGCAATTATCTCAGATAACTCAATCCAGCGATACTAATCATATCCGGCAAGTGTGTTCGAAGAACCGAGTTAGCCAGATCATGATTAGCACAATGATATCATCTTGGATGTCTCATTTGATCTCGGATGTTTTAAGCAACGTACGAAGAACAGGCCCCTGGTTGCAATATTTATTCTGATTACTTTTGTGTGATAAAGATGACTGATAAAGCTATTATATGTAGCTAGTATGAGGAACAAAATGCTTTTTCTGTGTCCATATTTGACTAATAATAATGAAAAAAGTGCACTTCAAATGAACATTTCTGAGACAAATGTTAAATCTTTAATAGTCTTTAATAATAAATAAATGTCCAAATTAAAAACTTAATACATGCAAGTAATTATGACTGAAAACATCCAGCAACTAGGAAATGCACAGCCAGATGTTTATATATAGGGCTATACAGCCATCTACTGGTTACACAACAGTATTACAGATGATAAATGCTGCTTGACTCTGAGGTAAATATTTAGTACTGTAAAATCCCTTAAATATAAATATAATAAATATTTTAAGTCTGCAACTTGTTACTGTGTGGGGAGTTCAAAGCAGTTTGTATTGTTAGATTATAATACATTTCCTCTCTCATTTTCCAGGGAGTGGAGCAACTTTGCTGAATGAGCCTGATGCTGACACAGAGGATGGAGTGATAGTACCAGAGATCCACTGTCCCTATCAGACAATAATCTTACTCTGTTCAGACACATCACCTTTGAATGACTGGGATCTTGATCTTCAGACACCTGATTTATTTTAATATAAACTATTTAGCAAATATTTCAATTTCCTCTAGATTAAAACAAACACAGTTCACAAGTACACAAGAGGTTTCACTTTATTCTTATTAGTCTATGATGATCTTGGATTAGCAAACCAATAGCATATGAATGTTGAGGGGATAGTTCACCCAAAAATACAATTCTCTCTTATTTTACTCACCCTCATGCTGTCCCAGATGCATTTTACTTTCTTTCTACAGATAAACACGAATTAAGATTGTAAGGACAGTAATCCATCTCTGCGAGTCCTAAAGACACTTTAAAAACCACACACAGTGAGCGTGACGGTAATCCATGCGACCTCAGTGGATGAATCGATGCCTTCTGAAGTAAAACAATAGGCTAGATAAGAAAAATACTAATAATGTAAACTGTTTTAACTATTAAAAATCTTACGTATATGGGTTACAATCCACTTGTATTATGGACTCACAGAGATGGATTATTTCTTTAAAAATCTTTGTCTATGTTTATGTGAAAAAGAAAGTCATATACATCTGGGGTGGCATGAAGGAGAGTAAATGATGAGAGAATGCTCATGTTCTGGAAGGACTATCCTTGCACTGCTTGTGTCCAGTCACTGCTTTGCTACTTGTACTGCAACAGGAACTGCTCAAAGAATCATTGCAACATTTAAAATGTATATGAATTTTTAAAATGTATTCTGTATTTGTAATTGTGCACTTTGTATAGTAATGTATATCAGAATACTGTGCATTACATGTATATTATGCAGTTAATGTTTTGTGGATTCTGGTCTTTCCTGTCACAACACATCCAAGACCTTCACTTGTGTTACTTGTGTATATGCTTTAGTGACAATAAAAAATGTACATTTATTTGAATTCATATTTTCAATTACATTTATTTAACTGGTTGTATAAGTCACGATTGAAACGGTTGATGATTGTTAAAATCTATTTACAATTTTAAATGTTAGAAGATAGTGTTAATTAAATGAAATAACTAAATACATTTATCAATTAAAAAAAAAATGGCAACAAGAACATTCTTTGTGTGACATATAATGAAATGCCCTTTGAGGTCTGTATCATCTGACAGCAGGCCACGACTGTAATTTTCATATTGTTTAAATTCCTCTTATTTAAGTGATCATTAATTTTGATGGTGTAAACGTATATCATGCTAACAATGAGTAGTGTGATGGCCATGATTACCTGGTTGAAGTTTGACTTTCTTGACGGCTGAATATATGACACACGTTTGCTAGTATTCTCTTTAAATTGTAACAGCTGAACCTAATCACAGCCTAACATGCAAAATAATCATCAGGAATAAACAAATATTCTCCGAAAACATTGGACACTACAATATTTTAAGTAGGCCTATTATATCCAGTACTTTAATGTGCAATTACACCTGAATAGACTGAATAGATCTCTTGTGCTCCTAAAAAGCTTCTGCCAACTAAGTAGTAGCAGCAGGTAAATACAGATAAAATTAAAAAAACAAACATAACTTAATATCAGTAAAATGAAATAGAAAGCTGCGATTACAGACGCTCACATCCACACATAAACACACCACTGACGTCTTCACTTCCAGGTCACGAAGCCATCAATCAAAAGCTCAGTAACCAATGAGAACACACTGCTACTAGCCCCGCCCCCACGAGAGAAATGTGTCAGAACGGCGAACGAAAACTCAGGGAGCGTAAACGAAAACTTCAGAAGCGTAAATGAAAACTCTGGAAGCGCATTTGTAAGTTCAGATCAGCGATTGAAATATGAGAAATAGTTAGCAAAACATGCAGTGTATTAAAAACTAAGTCAAAAAATTTGCCTGCGATTTATACTTTTTCAGTTTTAGAGATAATTTATTTAGTTTCAATTTATATTTTCATTAGTTTCTTGAAAAGCTACGTTCATTTTTATTGGCACAAGAATAGCTCCATAAAGTTGTCATAGTGTTAATTGTCGTGTAATAACTTCTGTATGACCTGGCAATAAACATTGTTGTAAGCGTGTCTATAATGTGATAGTCTAAACTGATTTTACCAACTTGTACTAAAGCTACTAAATGTGTCCGCAAATCTAGAATTATTACTCCATCTACTAGCATATCCTTTTCATTTGCTTTCTGTAATGCTGTTCAAACAGTTGACGCAAGTCAGTGTGAGCTGAGTCCAGATGAGCTCCTACTTAAATTTAACTCGACTTCTTTGATTATCTTGGATTCAATTGCTCCTGTAAAGACTTTAAAACTCAAACCTATATCTGATCCCTGGATTGACGATAACGTTCGTGCCTCGAGGCAGATCTGTAGACGGGCGGAGCGAAAGTGGAAAAAGGACCGGCTCCAGATCTCTCTGGAATTATTACGAGATTCATTATTTAATTATCAGAAGGCAATGAAAGAATCAAAATCAAGGTATTTTGCAGACATTATCAATAATAATTTCCACAGGCCCAAAACTCTCTTTACTGTTTTTAACACTGTACTTTTTAAGTCGTTGTCATTCGATTGTGTAAACACTATGGAACAGCTGATCGGAACGTGCGCACTGTTGACGTTGACAGCAGCGCGGATTGATAGAAATGGAAAGAAAATAGTGCCGATTAAAACTGAGGTATGAATTTTGCCCGGAGTGTTTTTTGTGATGTAAATTAATCAAGCTTTGAAACGCATATAATTTTTTCACGTAAAAACGCACAGTTTTGAGGCCCCGGAAACTAACCGGGAATACTTTCTAGAAAAACTTCAAGCGGCCAGAACTCTGACCAGGGAGGTGACCACAGAGTGGGTCAGTGTGTATGCACTATAGTGCTGGTAAGGATTGCATACAACTTCATGTCTTAAATGGGCGAACTAACCCTTTAATATGTCAGTAATATTAGCTATAATAAATCAAATAAATAACTATTGAAATAAACAGTTTAAGCTAGTTAGATCACAAAAGTCTAAATTCGGCTACAGGAGCTGGTAGTCAGTAATAACACAGAACCATGAATTTAAATTTAGTACAGGTACCATGTATTGAAAAGTGATTAAACAAAATATTTACAAACAAAAATAATGAAAATAGAAAAAGAACCCAAAATAGTTACAGACTACAGTTGAATCAGTTATAGTTAAGTAAACTTTGTGGTTATTGTTCAATTAAGATATGACAATAGAAATCACAACAAATGCCACACACAAGAAACAAAAAGGAAAAAAAAAACTGTCCCAGCGATGTTTGGTTTCTTCAAGACCAACGCGACAACCCACAAGAGGTTTATAAAAGTTTGTATTGGTAAGTCCATAGGTTATTGTTCGTTAAGGGAAAAGATGTGCATGTGGGACTGAAGCGCAAGTCTGTGGAGAAGTGTGTGGGTAACAGGCTGCGGACAACCTTCCTACCAGACCAGTAGGGTGGCTGTTCAGTGGATGCTGCACAGATGGTAGGCTCCCAGCCGTAGTAGTTCAGCTCACCATCATTCATCCCCAAACAGAGAAAAAAAACCTGGCCTGTAGTGCAACAACAGGACCAATAAATAATAGGGCTAAGTTGGAACTAAATTTGCAGTAAACTTTAGCTAATTCCACACAAATATAATTTCCATGTGTACACAATTCTAAAGCATTACAAAATAATCAATAAATGTACAAACTACAAATAATAAACATTAAGTGTTTGACAAAACAGTCAAAAGTACAATATTAAAGTTGTATTGCCTGCACAAAATTCTAATAAATAATCCGAAATAATCTGATGTCCTTAGTGCATTTAAACACACTTAGTGCAAACAAATCCATTTGTAAACACAAAAAAAATGACAGACCTCACAACAGCATAAAATGAATCAAAACCATTTGTTTAAAGCATCCAATGCCAATGTTAAAGCTAACGCTAATGCTAATGTTTATTGCTGCTGATTTAACATGTTAGTGTCCAGCATGTAGTTCACTCATTCAGATTACTCACCAGTTCCTCTATGTAAACATAACCTGATGGCAGCGACGGATTCCCTGCAGCCAGTAAGTTGTTCTAAAAAGTTACAATGATATGCTTAACCTAAAAGCATGAATCGAACACAAGAGTGAATAGTTTGTAAAACACAAACCTGTCCACAGCTGTCGATCAGCTTCCCCACACCTCTGAATGAGGAAGACACGACACCGCAATCTAGTTAAACACTCGTGCTCAAATGCGCGATTGGCTAAACACAGTCACATGACTGAGGTTGCGTGAGGTCGCAGGACACGTACTCCACACAGGCAAATTAAAGGGACAGGGACGGCAGAACCAATATACAAGCATTTAATATATAGACAGATTTTAACCTGGGTTACATTTGTATTTTACAGTATGCGATATTTACATTTTTTTTTAGACTGAAGAAGACTCTTAGATGCAGGTTTTGTAGACCCTGCCCGGTTTAGAAATTCCACCATGTTCATTCCGACCTATAAAAGAAAATAAATACAATATAGATTGTTTCAATGGCAAATGTTTCATATTCAGTTGAAGTCAGTTCAGTTCAATAACTGTAAAGTTCATCATGAAATGGAGTTCATCATGATTTCAACAATCAATATTTTTATTTGGCGAAAAGCCGTATGTGGTAAGCTTTACATTGCCTTGTGTGATCTTGTTTTTTTTTTTTTTTTTGGTCTAGGATCAAAGTTGCTTAATAGGAATTGTTTTGAGGTAATGAAGTTAAGTTAGATAATGTACAGTCAGTTTTCATCACAAAATAAACTCCTTCAGGGTGATACGAGATCCCTCCACTTTGTGTTGATTACCCTGTTGAAGTTTATTCTGCAATTTAAACTTGCTGGATGTACAGTATCCCTTGCTTAATGCACAGGCAGTTCCAGTCAGGTTACAATGCAATTTAAATAGCAGTTATATGCGGGTTTTATACTTACTAGTTGAAGATCAATGGTAGCCTTTCTAGCTTCGTCAATAGATGGACGAAATACCTTCGGACCACTATGTACACCGTGGCAGCAAGAAGAAGGGGAAGGACCAAAAGAGCAACATCACCTCTATTCTCTGCAGAAAGATCTCAGAAACAGGACCAGCTACAACAAATATACACTAAAGTTAGTGCAATGAGCTACAGACATAAAATAAATATGCAATAATGATATTAAATATCTAAGGTTGCCTTTTATATTGTATGCAATCCTTATATTTCTGTTAACTTACATAAAATAGGACTTTGGAGTGACTGGGCTTTGTAACCTTACAGATTTTTTTTATGCTCAAACAGCAACGTAACACACAATAACAAAGTGGAAAAAATGAAAAAGCATAATATAGGGCCCTTAATTTTTTTCCTTTAAAAAAATTTACATGTAGCTATTGCATCTGATATTTATCCAAATGAATCGACATTGAATCAAAATCGGAATCGAACCACAAGCTTATAAATTGGCAGCCTTGTGAGCAAACGTTACGTTACCTACAATGTTATTTAACTATAGCACGGATTTAAGTTATGCAAGGTTGAGTTGATTATCACAGGCAGTCAATTATATATGTAAAGGCTGCACAAGTGTATAATAAACATGAACTTACCGTTAAACTGTCGATAAGACTGGGTAAATGCCACTCAAAGACTTTTTTCCCCAGATGTATCCATATGGTTTTCTAACTAGAAAAAAAGAAAAATTTAAATTACATCACTTACCAAAACCGAATTTATGTAGCATGTAAAAAAGACTTTTTGTACAACACGTGCAACAAATCACCTCACTGGTCCGGGTGGTCCAACCTACAGCTGATGCACGCATGCATTTTGAAAGTTTTCGCGGTGCTAATAAGTCGATTCATTTCCGGGAATCATTTCGTTTCAAAATTGGTGAACCAGTTTATTTGAACCGGATAGCAATTTATTTTAGACCTGCGGTCCTACGACATTTTTACGTAGGCTACTTTTTATGCCTTTTACATAATGGACGTATGGACAATTAAGCCTGCGTTTTACATAAGAGCAGTGAGTCATATTACTCAATTGTTTTGTTTTGAGTGACTCGACTCACTTTGTTCAATTCGCTTGTCAGTGGCAGAAACGACTCTTTCCTCTTCACATATTTCATGGTTCCGTGTGATACAGAATCATTACTCTGTCGTCTCACATACCTTAAAATTACTATGCGAGTCAATATATGATTCTGCGGTAACAATTGTTTGTCGTAGGCCTGCAGTTGCATCACCAAATTTAGTCGGTATTTAAGAATTATTGCTGCGAAAAAAAGTTATAATTATGCTAATTCATACTAATTATTAATAAACATAAAACATTATATAAACTTACCTTAAAACAGTTGCACACAGCTGCTTGCCTTTGCCCCTTAAGATGACAGTTTGGGAGCGAATTTAAACATCTCCATTTGGCGCGAAGCTTGTGAAACAACCCAGCGTTGCTACCCAGCAGGTTTAACCCAACAACTGGAAAATTAAAACTACCCAAAAGTGTTTAAAATGTGATAAAAATAACCCAACAAAATTACCCAACAGACTCAACCCAGCATTTTTTAGAGTGTGGGAACTGTAGGGAGGCGGGCGCCATTTTATTTTTGTAACCCCCTTTTTCTCCTGTTTTGTGGCTAGGCAGGGAGTGAGTTTAGACTTCTGTTATTTATTTGTATTTTCTTTGTAAGGCTTATTAAGAATATAAAAAAACAGGTAGATCTGGCTTTTTGTTTGTTATTTTGGCATTGCACCCTTCTGAAGCCTTTGTTTCTTCCCTAAGCTATGTTAAGAGCCTTTTGAATAAAAAAAGAGGTAAAAAGAATCTTGTTGTTGTGGTGCTGTGGCAGGGCCCAGACAAATGCTCTTTAAAATTGTAAAATGTTACGTTCTGTTAAAGGAACACTCCACCGTTTTTTGAAATAGGGCTTATTCACCTTCTTTCCTACATTTAGATAGGTGGGCAAATGCATTTTTGTCTCAGTGCATGCATTGTTTTAGTTTGACAGGGTTGGCGCTAGCTTAGCTTAGCATAATGAATGGAATCCCCAGCTAGCATGTCCTGAGTAAAAGTGATATAAAAAATTTAAAAAACCCACCTAATTACTTCTTGTGGCCTGCGTATTCACAGCGAGTACAAATAGCGATGCAGATTAACACTAGGCGATTTCCTAGGCAGATATTGACTTATATATTAAGGACTATATTAGAGGGAAGCACAGGCGAAGCACTGCTACTTGGGCGTGATATCTCTGCGCCCAAGTAGCAGTGTTTCGCCTGTGCTTCCCCCTAATATAGTCCCAAGTAGTTCTAATTGTCTTTCAAAAGTAAGAGTCGACTCTGAGTCATTTTTATGAATCGTTAGAAGACCGAAGATTTAGGTGTGTTGGACATCGGCTGCGGCTGGATGCACCCGATCGGCGAGAGTAGCCGCGTGCAGGCGGGGAGGAGCTGCAAACAGAGACGTGAAGTCGGACACTTTCTGGTTCCTGTAGTGACCACTCACGTGGTGTTTGCATACTTTACCACAGCTGCAGTGAAATAGATGCAATATTTGCCAAATAATACACAGATGTTTCAGAGACATTTTCATTCAATACTTTATGTAGCCTACTGCTTCATACAGCGTCTGTTTGAACAAGAATAAAGTTCAACATAAGCAAATATCAATGAAGTGGAGTCTATGTTTTTTAAGCAGTTTTAATTTGATAAACATGACACAATATAGCATGACAACGACATGAAAAGAGTGTTCACTGTTATAATAAACTGATTTGAGAGCTTTAGAGGAACTAAAGGTGATCGAAATAAACACGAAACACACGTGATCGTTGTCATGCGGTAAATCCGGCCAATCGTGGAACAGCTGTGTCGTCATCAGCCCTCCTGCAGCCCGTGTGCAGCCGCTCTTGAGAAGCTGCGCTGGCTGAGTTCTCCGGCTACTCTCGAATCGCTCTTGCGGTACTTTGATGGCACACGTCACAGTCACGTGGCGTCGGCGCTGTATCAAGTCGACAAAATTTCTAACCGGCATGCACTGCTTTAAGTCAGCCGCCGATCGGTCTGCGCAGAGCTGCATGAAGTCGAACAAGCCTATTTTCTCTGACTAGATGACGTCAACTTGTCAAGTTATTTGAATACGATACGCCCACTTATTGTATTGTTCTGTATATGTTGTTTAAGGCATAATAAAAAAAATAAAAAAAAGATACGCCCCACTTATTACACTCCAAGACGCCAGTGAAAACGTCATGGCAACGAAACGCTGTGTTCTAAAGTGCGACTCAAAAGCAAACTTTTTTCATCTGCCCAAGGAGGAGCATTTGAACACTAAGTGGCTACAATTCATATATACAACTATACCACAGAACTATAGTCCGAGCCTTGTGCTTTGTTCGCGCCATTTTGAAGATGATTGCTTTACCAACTTAAATGCAGTCAAACTTGGATTCGCGAGCTGGCTGATATTGAAGGAAGGTTCAGTTCCAAGTGTATTTGCATCAGCTTCCTCCTCCGTATCACAACCTGTAAGTGTTATTAATAATTGTTGCTTTTAGCCTATGTTTTATGTAGCATGCTTAATAATTATTTTGTTTGTTGTGTAAGCACCGTTTAGCTTCTAGGTCTTCAATGACAATTGTATTGAGATATGTGAAGTGTTTGTCGTTGTTTTCGTCTTAAAGAATAGTAATACCTCGTAGTACTGCATTTTTTTTAATTATTATTTTTTAAACGTTATGTTTATGCATCGGGCTAACGCAAACAAAGACTGATTGTGCTTTTACAATATCTCTGGGCTATGCTCGCTAACATAACATTAAATTCCTTATCTTATTTTTATTTTTTTTACTACAAACTACAAAGCAGTTGTAACGGAGGTATTTTTCTCTATGGGGACTTTTATTTTGACGGGTTTTTCTTTCTCCGGCGTGCTCGCGGGAGATGCAAAGACGTCTGGGAAGAAGAAGAGAGCGCAATAGTTTACGAGGCAGACACGCCATGATTGCTGTACAAGAGGTCGATATTTTTCTGTTGAAGCTGTAATGTAAAACAGTGGTGCACGTTCGGATTAAGTTTCGTGAGTTTAGTGTACATCAACATTGTCGTGAAACTGTAGACGCAGTTGAAACAGAGGTTCGGTCGATTGCGTCATCGGACGGAGAACAGTGTTGGAGACTGGCTGAGAGCACGAGAGAGAGTTGCTATGGAGCGAAATATGTGCCATAATTTAACAAACAAATCCAGCATTTTGCAAACAAACTCAATCTACTTTGCAAAGGAAAACTAGACTCGCAAACAAACTCAATCTACTTCGCAAAGGAAAACTCGACTCGCAAACAAACTCGATCCGCTTTGCAAAGGAAATCATCGCAAACAAACAGAAAGCAATGTGCAAGCACAAAGGTCACAAATGCGTGCAGGCAGATTTTCTCACAAATGCGTCCAGGCAGATTTTCTCACAAATGCAGTTGAGCAACTTCCTCCTCTAAAACAGTAGATGGCGCTAAACTATAGGCTAATTTAGCGCTAGTCTCCCAGGAGAAGCACTGATTTGAAACTTGCCTTTGCCTACAGCTGAGGAAAATGACCGGTGAACGGGTGTGTTTCTGTCTTATTTGATCTATAATTAACCTTTTTGAGGTTTTCTCTTGCCAAACGTTTATTGCATATCTAGACAGAAATCCACATTAGCACCATAAATTAGTGATTATGTCTACACTTGAACGAATCTATTTCTTTCGTTCTCCATAAATGAATGAGAACATTTCATTTAATTGAGCGGCGGGTTTCATTTGTGTGTCCAAAATAATAATTTGGGCACTGCATAGGCTACGTCACAGGCAAGATAAGAAACAATTGTATATATATTTTTTTTTTTTTTTTTGCATTAATTATTTTATTACATTAATTGTTAAGCTGACTGAATTCCAACTAGGCTAAATAAATAAATAAGTGGGAGCCTCCTTTCAATTAAATTAAATGTTCTCATTAATTTATGGAGAACGAAAGAAATAGATTCATTCAAGTGTAGACATAATCACTAATTTAGTAATTTCGCATGAGTCCGATGCAGAAAAAAATGACAAAAAGCAACAAGATGGCAGAGCTTTCAGCTTATAGATTCCCCGATCCTAGAGTGAAGTGCTACTAAGTGCTAATGTGGATTTCTGTCTAGATATGCAATAAACGTTTGGCAAGAGAAAACCTCAAAAAGGTTAATTATAGATCAAATAAGACAGAAACACACCCGTTCACCGGTCATTTTCCTCAGCTGTAGGCAAAGGCAAGTTTCAAATCAGTGCTTCTCCTGGGAGACTAGCGCTAAATTAGCCTATAGTTTAGCGCCATCTACTGTTTTAGAGGAGGAAGTTGCTCAACTGCATTTGTGAGAAAATCTGCCTGGACGCATTTGTGAGAAAATCTGCCAGGACACATTTGTGAGAAAATCTGCCAGGACACATTTGTGAGAAAATCTGCCTGGACGCATTTGTGAGAAAATCTGCCTGGACACATTTGTGAGAAAATCTGCCTGGACACATTTGTGACCTTTGTGCTTGCACATTGGTTTCTTTTTGTTTGCGAGTCGAGATTTCCTTTGCAAAGCGGATCGAGTTTGTTTGCGAGTCGAGTTTTCCTTTGCGAAGTAGATTGAGTTTGTTTGCAAAATGCTGGATTTGTTTGTTAAATTATGGCACATAATTCGCTCCATAAGTTGCTAGAGCCGTGAGTTTCATTCGGAACACTTGTTTTTCCGTTAGTCTAAGAATTTTTGAGCGTCCTGCTGTTTTTCTGGGTGATCTACAGACCGTGTTGGAACGAGAGACATTTATTTTTCTGAGAATCATTTGAGTGCACTTTTCAGTGCGCGAGAAGAATGCTTATGTGAGCTGATCGATCGATCTTGAAGGAGTGATTCGTTTTTGGGAGACTGACGATCGTCAATGGTGAAGATTTGTTTTTGAAAGACGTTTTTTTTGTGTGTGATCCAGATCATTTGATTTATGCGTGCCGCGTGCGAGCTGGGCTGAGCTGCGCCAGTTTTTTTCCTGAGCCACGCTGAAACTTTCTTGTGTTTTTTTATTTTTTATTTTTATTTGCCCTGCCATCCTTACGACATCTCACTGTCCTGTCTCAGCTGTTCATTCAATCGTTACATCTGTTGTTCAAGTCATCGCAAGTCATCGCAAGTCATCGCAAGTCATCACATCAAAGTTGTCGTTGCCACAGACTGGTACTACAGTTCGACACACACACACACACACACACACACACACACACACACACACACACGAACATTTCACTGATATAGTGTGAACTGAACTGAGTGTTTGAACAAACTGAGGGTTTCAACTGTCAATTTGAACTGTGTTTGTGCTAACTGAGTTGTTTGGAAACTGAATCATAAAATTGATTCATGGGAATCGTTCAAGTGATTTCAAGGTTACCTACATTCGAAATGAGTTGTTAGAAGTGAGTCATTTAAGTGGAGTGAGATTATGAAGTGAATCATTTGGATCAAACTATAAGAGTCATCTATATCCAGTGTTGTCTGTAAATAAGTTTGTGCCCTATACTGACATTAATTTTGGGAGACACTTTTGAGGTGTTAAAAGAGGCTTGTTTTGAAAGTGTTAACTATTTGAAGATCTTTCAAGAAAACAATCTCAAAACTGTTTTTTATTTTATTTTATTTTTTGTTACTTTTTGGTATTTTATGATATTGAAACAGATCCTTCCAGCAGAAATATAATTTACAAAGAGAAGGAAAATAAATTACTAATTGTTAAAACGTAAGACATTTGACAGTTATTTTTTTGAACTTACCTTGGGGTAGGGGCGTCTCACTTACACTATTAGGATTAGGTGGGTGGGGATGTGAATTTCAATTTATTTTTCACCACATACACTTCAGGAAGCCACCGTGTCGACATACTCACCTGAAGCCTACGCTACCTATTCCTGTAGTATAAACTAGTGTAAGAGAAAACATATACATAACATATTGCATATTGAGGCTCAAAGCACTGGAGCGGGGACTAAGATCCTTTCGCTTTTAAGTCTTCCAAGGTAGTGTTTTAATTTTCCCCTACGAGGCGAGACTTACAGTCCCGTTACACAGTGCACTATAATCATTATTATAACACAATTTAATTGATAAAAGCATCATTGTACTCCGTGTTAAACATAAGTATTATCTCTGTAAACACTGCTAACATTTGACTGGGTCATCACCGCAGATTAGTGTCACGTAAAGGTGGGGTTTTGAAATGTGATTCACTAAACGAATCATTTGAGAATCGCGGTCAAAACAGGTAAAAATAAATGCATATTATAAGAAAACTAAAGTGTTTTTTGTCATTGCATGCATGCAAAACTGTTGTTGGGGACTTCTAAAACAATATTAAGCCGCGTTTCCACCGCAGGAACTTTCCCCAGGAACTAGGAACTTTGGGGTGGTACTCGGTGTGTTTACACCGCAGGAACCAGGGTCTAAATGAAGTTCCGGGTAAAAATTTACCCCCCAGAAAGTCCCTGCTGGCGAGGTAGTACTTTTTCAGAGTTCAGGAACTTTCGGGGTGGGACTTGTGCGCTGAACATGCTGATTGGTTGAGCTCACGTCACATTTGATTGGTTGAATCCACGCTGCATTTTATTTTAGCCGCCATTTTTAAAAATCGCACTTCCTGGCTTCGTGCAGTAAAAGAGTTGTCTGGAAATGAATATGGAGTTTACCAAAAAATACGACCGCTGGACCGACGACGAGGTCCAGGCTTTAATAAGCGTATTTGCGGAAGAAGAAATCCAGCGGGAACTGGAAACAGCAATCCGCAATGAAAAGGTTTACCTCAAAATATCGAGTCGGTTATACGAGCTGGGCATTGTTCACACTGGAAAACAGTGCAGAGAGAAGTTAAAAAAATTAAAACAAGACTACAAAAAAGTCAAGGATCACAACAATAGAAGCGGATCCGATCGGCGGACTAACAAGTGGTTTGACCGTCTGGACGCGTTGTTGGGACACAGGCCAGCATTTTCTGGAGCAGCGGTGACAAAAGACTCTGCAATTTCATTTTTGGAATCCATTCATGAATCTGAGGACCAGTCGGTTGAAGGTAAATTATTACACATGTACATGATAAATATTATCGTCTTAAACTCGTTGCAGTGATAAAACAAACTAACTTTTTTCAACGTGTTTTTACAGATGAAATGAATGGCCCCGATGTGCAGGCAACAGAGACCAGCGTGTTTTCCCCAGCAATCACCAGTAGCCCTCATCCCATGTCTTCCGCCGAAACACACACACGACGAGGTATTAAACAACGTTGTCTGTTGATAAAAATATACTTCAAAACTAGGGGTGTAATAATATATCGTGCAACAATATATTGCAATACAAAAATGCAACAATACGTATCGTGGATAGTTCACCCAAAATAAAAAAAACTGTGTGAGGAAAAAAAATCTGGTTTTCAGAGTTTTAGTTGTCAGTACTACATTAAAATGATGTTGAGATTAATGTATAATATAATGCAATGGGGGGATATTTGTGGGTCCTGATAATGCCAAACATCTATATGTTACCAATGTTAAGCATATTCGTCTAAAATAATTCTGTATTTTCAGCTTCAGAATCATGAATATTTTTATTCTGGTGTCTCAATTGTCCTTGGGTTACAAGCACCAAGTCCAAGCTTATTAATTTAAACCCACAATGTAATATCAAAGTTAGCATTTTAATCAACAGTACATTTTTTGTTAACCTTTCATCATATGTCTTGGGAGTATCGCAATAACACTGTATCGTGATATGTTACACCCCTTTTCAAAACTGACCTAATTGTAATCCTAATGGTTTTGGGTCATTGTGTTATTTTTTTGATTGCAAACTTAAATGGTCCATGATAAAAATATGGAGCATGATGGCCCAACATAAGTTTCAAATTTAAGATTTTGTAGTGAAAACACTTAAAATAAGTATTTTATTGTTTTCAGGGTGGGCTTGTGTATTTATTGTCATGTGTTTCTGCACTTAGGGAAGAGGAAAAGGGATTGTGACTTCCTTGATGTGCTGAGGGACATGGAAGATTCTAACCGGACCGCCCTGCAGCTTGGACAAGAACAGCGTGACAAATATATGCAGCTGTTACTTGAGAGCCAGGCTGAGGAAAGAGAGATGAGGAGGCAGGAGTTGGCGTTCCTGCAGTCGGAAGCTGAAGAAAGCAGACGGCAGCAGAGGGACTTTCAGGCTGGGTTTCTGTCTGTTCTTGGACAGTTTGCCCAGTCATTCAAAAAGTAGCCACTTGAACTCAGACTGCACTTTAAATTGCACATTTGCATTTTTTTTTTGCACAATTCAAATTTTTATATATTGTTTGCATTCCTGCAGAGGGCCGGGTTTCTGTCTGTTCTTGGACAGTTTGCCCAGTCATTCAAAAAGTAGCCACTTGAACTCTGAGATTGCACTTTAAATTGTACATTTGCATTTTTTATTTTTATTTGCACAATTCTAATTTTTATATATTGTTTGCATTCCTGCAGAGGGCCGGGTTTCTGTCCGTTGGACAGTTTGCCCAGTCATTCAAAAATACATTTGTATTTGTTTTTCTTTACACAATATATTACTGTTCTCGTAATTTATTTCTTTTCACATGATTGTATTTTAAAAATTATTTCAAATTATATTTTGTAAGCAGTACTTGCCTTGTGTTAAATAAAGTTTGTAAAATGTCACTTTGAGATCAAGTGCCTTTTCATCTCCATGGTAATTTTAGCTCTTACGGTAAGGTTTTGAAGTGCTGGTTAAATGTAAAACATTTCCGGTGAAAGTGCACAGGTTAAAATAAGCAAAGTGTAGGTAATTTAAGTCACTTATGAAATTACATTTTATATTTGACAGCCAAATATACAGGTGAAACTCAAATTTAGAAATATTGTGCAAAAGTTATTCAACTTTTTCAGTTGAATTCAGTAATTCAACTTAAAGGTGAAACTCGTATATAGACTCATTACATGCAAGGTGAGAGATTTTCAAGCCTGTTATAATTATGACTATGGCTTACAGCTTAGTTAATTACTGAAAAACAATTTTGCACGTTATTCAAATTTTTCAAGTTTCCCCTGTAAACAGAAGGTGATAACAATAAATTAAAACCAAAGCATGATTCAGAAGTAATCATTTTTATTTACAAAAAAGTGTTACACAGCAAAAACAATGTACAACAGGTGTATACAGCATAAAAAAAGGCGCATTACAGCACCTGAAGGTTATTTTTCCCTTACCAAAAAAAAAAAACTTTCTGGTGTGTAACCAGTGATACTGCAGTTTACTACATTGTAGTCAAAAGCTTCATTAGACCTGTACGTGCATCTAGACCCTCGGCCTCTACAGTGGATGACAGTGCCCCATCAGGCTGGTTGAATGTACCCGTAACCCATTCTTCTCTGAACTCATCACCATTCATTTCACAGAGGTTATGAAGAACACAACATGCTATTACCAGGGATTTGACCTTGTGTGTATTGCAGTCATTTCGTTTTAGCAAACACCTCCATCTGCCCTTTAGTCTGCCAAAAGCATTCTCAACCACCACCCTGGCTCTGCTTGTTTTATGGTTGTACACAAGTTGTTGGGGTGTCAGTCGTCCGTTGTCTGTGAAAGGTTTCATCAGCCAGCTCTTCAAAGGATAGGCTGCATCACCAAGGACATAGTACCCTACATCATGTCCACAAATGTTATTGGTTACATCAGGTAGTAACAAACCCCGATCCACTAGGTCCCACAATCCTGACAAACGCAGCACTCTGGCATCATGCAGGCTACCTGGCGCTCCTAAAAAAACATTCCAAAAGAGACCTCTTCCGTCCACAACAGCCTGTAGGATGATCGAATGCCAGCCCTTTCGGTTGAAGTACTCTGTGTGGTACTCCTCTGGTCCAAGAATGGGGATGTGTGATCCATCAATTGCACCTACACACTGAGGCAAACCCCATCTGCACTCAAAATACGTCGCCATTTCTTTTAACTTTTCACTGTTTGGTAACTGGATAACTTCTTGCATGAGTACCTTCTCAACAGATGAGCAGAAATCGTGAACACAGTGACACACAGTAGCAACTCCGACTCCAAATAAATGAGAGATGCTTCTATACTCTGAGTTGGTCGCAAGTTTCCACAGTGCAATGGCGATTCTTTTTTGAATGGGTACACAATGTCGGTAGTTTGTGTCATGTCTCTCCAGTTCGGGTTGCAATCGACGACAGAGGTACAGAAAAGTATCCTTAGACATCCGGAAATTCTTTATCCACTGTGCTTCGGTGAAAGTTGGAACCACGCTGTCCCACCATTCTGTTGTTCTAGTGTGTATCCAAACCGATCGCGAAACACGACGCATTCGATAGTACTCCCATATCTAAAACACACAAAAGTTGCAAAAAATAAGTTGATGTAATCGATAATAACATTATTCACAACTCTTGTTCATTTTGATGGATTAATTTCTTACCAATCTTGTTCTTTCTGCCCGATGGCGCGCGTTCGTCCCATCCATCTCACGGTCAATGTCCGCTATAGCTGATAACAAACGTTGTCTACTTTTATATCTAGCATTACGAGCTTTCTGAATACGCTTTAGTATTAGTGCTCGTCTCTTTTCTGCCGTTTTGTTCATTACCTCGTTAGTAAACCAATAGATCACACACAAAAGCAGCACAGCGTGAATCTCCTCCATACTTAAAACTCAAAACGCGCTCAAAACTCAAAACAAACGCGCTTCCTGTCCGTCGCAGACTGGGAGGAGCAGTCGCACGCAGTTCAACGTCACCAGACTAATTTACATAATCTTCCCTGTACTTTAGACCGCGGTGTAAACGCAGTAAGCAACCGGTCTGGGGCAAAAAAAGTTCCTATGAAAAAAGTTCCTGGGACAAATAGTTCCTGGTAATTGCGGTGGAAACGCGGCTTTAGGAACATTTAAAATGCCATAATAGGTGCTCTTTAAAATTAGGGTTAGGGTTACGTGCGGGCACTGATGTTTTACAGTCTCACTCCAGCCAAAGTCCCAAAGTTGGCAACCCTGCATTAAGGGTTTTCTGTTAGAACGGTGTCGTGTTAGCGGCCCCTAAGTTAATAATTAATGATCGTTGCGATGGAAGTGAATCAATCAAAACGATACTTGGTTACTCACGTAACCTCGGTTCTCTCTAGAGAGGGAACGAGTATTGCGTAAGCTTGCTTACGCTGCGGGAAAAGTCTTCTTTTCTCGAGATACTGAAGCCAAAAATTATCCTTAATTTCATATTTTGTCAACGCAGTGCAGCTGCGGGCAGCTGAGCTAGAGTGGCATACTGCACGCTCATTGGCTGCCGCGCGGCAACTGCTTAAGCCTACCAGTGAGCCTGGCGTGACGTCGCGCCCTCGCGCGTCACAGCCCGCCAGAATGGGCGGCGTCAGAGCGTATATAAGGAAGGCTCGTAGGCTATATTCTCTGTTTTCTGTCGAATGAAGCGACACGAGCTATAGGCTTTAAGCACGGCAGGGAACGCAATACTCGTTCCCTCTCTAGAGAGAACCGAGGTTACGTGAGTAACCAAGTATCGTTCTCTTACGAGAGGTTCTCTCGTATTGCGTAAGCTTGCTTACGCTGCGGGAACCCCTTGTCCACGCCGTGCGCGCCTAACGATCACATATGACTCTTAAGAAAAGCATAGAGGTGAAATGACAGGTGGCCAGCGGTGCGGGCCAACACATGTTCATAAGCACACCTAGGGAACACAAGAACGGCACGGCCGGTCTATGCATACTGATACCCTGAGCGTGCAGCTCAACAGACAAGCTAATCGATAATACAGCCTGCGCACATGAGCAGGACATGAACACGACTAGACTGACAGAAGTTTAGCCTGCAGGGCGGGAACTTCCAGGTTATAAAACCTAACAAATGTAGAGGGGGACGCCCAGCCCGCCGCCATACAAATGTCATGAATGGAAATCCCGCTGGACCATGCCCACGATGAGGCCATGCCTCTGGTGGAATGAGCCCGTATGCCCAACGGACATTGCAGGTCTTTTGACGCATATGCTGCTGCAATAGCATCCACTATCCATCTGGATAGCGTCTGTTTCGAGGCGGCGCGACCCTTAGCGCGCCCTCCAAACGAGACGAAAAGCTGCTCTGAGAGCCTGAAGGCTGCAGAGTGCATGACATAACACCTTAACGCCCTGACCGGGCAAAGGCGGTTAACACCCTCCTCACTGCCGGATGACGGCAGGGCCGATAGGGTGATGACTTGAGCCCTAAAGGGAGTACCTAACACTTTGGGGACATAACCGTGCTTCGGTTTGAGAATGGCTAACGAGTCGTTAGGTCCAAACTCGAGGCACGACGCGCTGACGGACAGCGCATGCAAATCACCCACTCGTTTGACTGAAGCCAGAGCTAGCAGAAAAACGGTTTTAAGCGTCAAGTATTTCAACTCCACAGAGTCCAAAGGCTCGAAGGGATGCACTTTTAGGGACTCTAGGACCAGAGACAGGTCCCAAATAGGGACTGACGGGGGCCGAGGAGGGTTCATCCTCCTGGCCCCGCGCAGAAAGCGGGTAATGAGTTCGTTCCTGCCCAGCGAGCGGCCGCGCGCCGAATCGGCGAACGCTGCTATGGCCGCGACGTACACCTTGAGCGTGGAGGGGGACCTGCCCGCGTCCAACATCTCTTGGAGGAAGTTTAATACCTGTGGGACTCCACAGAACTGAGCATTAGAACCCTTTTCCACACACCATTTGCTAAACACCGACCATTTAGACGCATAGAGCCGCCTCGTCGAGGGCTCTGGACTGCGTGATTGTGTTAATTACCCCTTCTGGCAGATCAACGAATATCCATTGATTTCCCACGCATGCAGAGACCAGTGCTCTGGATGGGGATGCAGAATCGATCCTCGGGCTTGAGAGAGAAGATCTCTCCTCACCGGAATCGGCCATGGGGCTGTGTCTGCCAGTCTCATTAGCTCGGGGAACCACGGTTGGTTTTCCCAGCGCGGAGCTATGAGGAGCACTGCGCAGTCCGCCTCCCTGATCCTCGCTAGCACTTGAGGCAGCATCGAGATCGGGGGGAACGCATACAGCGGGACGCTGGGCCAGGTCTGGGCCAGCGCGTCCTCGTGTTTTGAGAAAAACCTCTGGCACTGAACGTTCTCGCTCGCGGCGAAGAGGTCGATCTCCGCTTCGCCGAAACGACGCCAAAGCGTTTGGACCGTCTGGCGGTGTAGAGACCATTCCCCTGGGGGAACGTTGTCCCTGGACAGTCTGTCCGGGCCGTCGTTCAGACGACCGGGTACATGAGCTGCCCTTAGGGAGCGCAGCGGGCCCTGAGCCCAGGATAGGAGGCGCTCTGTGAGAGCGCGCAGGGTTCTGGATCTGATTCCGCCCTGGCGGTTCACGTAAGACACCACTGACATGCTGTCCGAGCGAACTAGCACATGGTGTCCCCGTAGAAGCGGTAGAAAGTGCTTCAGCGCTTTCTCGACCGCCAGCATCTCTAGACAGTTTATGTGAAGGCTTTTCTCCGTATTCGACCATGGGCCGCAAATCGGACTGCCCTCGTGAGTCGCTCCCCAACCCATGTTGGACGCGTCTGTCGAGACCACTTTGCGGTGTGCGATGACCCCCATCGTCACTCCCCGCTGATACCATTCGGCCGCCAGCCAGGGCTGCAGGGCTGAGACACAGCGCTGAGTCACTCTGACTGGTGCACGGCCCGAAAACCATGCATTGCGGGGCACTTCCGACTTTAGCCAGCATTGAAGCGGGCGCATTCGAAGTAAACCCAGCTGCAGGACCGCTGCGGCTGACGCCATATGGCCCAAAAGCCTCTGAAAGGTTTTCAGGGGAAATACTTTCCCCACTTGAATGGAAGCGGCGAGGTGTCGAACACAGCGCGCGCGCTGTGTTGACAATCTGGCCGTCATCGCCGCCGAATCCAGATCTATACCCAGAAAAGTGATAGACTGGCTGGGGGTTAGAGAGCTCTTGTCCCAGTTCACGGAAAGACCCAGGCTTTCCAAATGACCGAGAAGCGCTATCTTGTGAGAAACTAGTTCCTCTGTTGAGTGCGCTATAATGAGCCAATCGTCCAGATAGTTCAGAATTCGCATTCCCTTCGATCTCAGGGGTGCGAGAGCCGCATCCATGCACTTCGTAAATGTACGGGGTGCCAGGGACAGGCCGAACGGCAGGACGGTGTACTGATATACCTGACCGTCGAAGGCGAATCTCAAGAATGGCCTGTGACGGGGTATAATCTGAATCTGAAAATACGCGTCTTTCAGATCGAGAGAGATGAACCAGTCCCCCGGGCGAATCTGCGCGAGGATTTGACTGGTCGTGAGCATTTTGAACGGTCGTTTCACGAGCGCTTTGTTCAAATGTCTCAGATCTAATATAGGTCTGAGCGCTCCGCCCTTCTTGGGTACGAGGAAATAACGGCTGTATAAGCCTGCCTCGGTAACCGGCGGGTGAACTCGTTCTATCGCCCCTTTGTGCAGCAAATTCGCTATTTCTGCGTGAAGCAGATGAGCTGCATCCGCCTTCACTTGAGTCTCGACCCGGGCGCGAAAGCGCGGGGGGGCGGCGAGCGAATTGAAGCGAATAGCCCTTTATCACTGTGTTTAGTACCCACTTCGACACTCCCGGAATAGCTTTCCATGCATTCGCACTCATAGCTAGGGGTCGAATTGCCTCCGGGTCCCGCCCGCCGCACAGCGCGGGACAGGGAGCCTGTGGCGGTATGTGCGCGAGTCGCGCAGTGGCAGTGAGGGGAGACGGGGGCTCGCTGATAGCGCCAGCCGGCTGAGTGACTCTGTGAGAGAGCGTTGTGTGTGACGGCTCGCGGCGCGGAAGCGGGGCGGGCTCGTGAGTGTTCACATGAGAGTGTGCGTGCTGTGTAGCGGGCACAGGGCTCTTTATTAACACACAGCCGGTGGCGGATTGCTCTGGTCCCCGAATGTGTGAGACAGAGCGAGCACTGTGTAGGTGTGAGCACTGGGGCGTGGGCACGTGACCTACAACTAACACTCGAGCGGCCGTAGCGCGCTTTATGTGAGTGCACTCTGTGGGGTACACAGGGGAAATTGTGCTTGTGTGTAGCAATGAACACTGGGACGTGGGCATGTTTACTACACTCATAACACTGACGGCGTGAGCCGAATGACCAGATTTTACACTCTTTATTTGATTTATCTGGGTCGCCGTAAAAACGGCGTTTGTGTGCAGGCGAGAGAGTTGAGAAACTGGCTCGTTGGCTGCGGTGGACACTACTGCAGTAGCCTTTATCAAGGGGACTGGCAGAGGGATACAAGTTAGCTTTGACGGCGGTCCGGCCGCGGCGGGACTCAGCCGTCTTTTCCTCCCGGCGAGTGCTAGGAGGACTTCGCAGGCTCGGGTTTCAGCGAAACTCTAGGCCGGGGACCCCGCGGGGGTAGCGGCCTGTGCTGGCTGGTGGAGCGGGACCTGGGTCGGCCGCGCTGGCGCTGCTGCGAAGCTGGAGGTCGAGACGGGCGCTGCGTGGAGCTGCGTGCAGGAGGCTGAGTGTTAGAGCGGCCTGCAGCGGAGCTCGAGCGGCGGGGCAGAAAGAGGTTCATGGCCTGTGACGCCTTCTGTACCTCAGAGAAGCGGTCCACGAGGCCACTCACCGCAGGACCGAAGAGACCGGTGGGTGAGAGCGGGGCGTTGAGAAACACGGACCACTCTTGTTCCCCCATGTCGGCTAGCGCTAGCCAGAGGTGGCGCTCTATGACGGTCAGCGAAGCCATGGAACGTCCGATAGCTTGGGCCGCTGTCTTCGTCGTGCGAAGGGAGAGATCCGTCGCACTGCGCAGGTCGGTCAAGGCAGACTTATCCAGTTCTCCCTCGTCGAGCTGGCGGAGGAGGTCGGCTTGGAGAACTTGAAGGACCGCCATTGTGTGCAGGGCTGAGGCGGCTTGTCCAGCGGCGGAGAAAGCGCGGCTGACAAACGCCGAAGTAGTCCTGCAGGCCTTAGACGGGAGGGCAGTCTTTGAGCGCCATCTCGAGGATGGGGGGCAAAGATGCGCTGCAACCGCCTGTTCGACCGGTGGGATCCGGTCATACCCCTTCTCCGTGGCTCCATCCACGCGGGAAAGAGCTGATGAGGCCGGAAAGCGGAGTCTGGCCGAAACTGGAGCATTCCACGATTTAGCAAGCTCCTCGTGAAGCTCCGGTAGAAAAGGCGCTGGTCTGGACCCTGGAGCTTGTCGACTGGCGGGCAGGAAGCAACCGTCGAGCCTGTTGGGCGGTGGCACCGCTGGCGGAGACCATTCGAGGCCCAGGTGCTCGACTGCCAAAGTGAGGAGGCGGAGAAGCTCGGCGTCCACACTGGCGTGAGTCCTGCTGGACGCTCTGGTGGAGGAGGCGGAGCGGACAGAACCGGACCATCCCTCGCTGTCCGACGCCATTAATGAGCACGTGTCCAGTAGCGCGTTGTCATCCGCTTCATCCCCTGAGGCGACGGCATCGAGGGCGAGAGCCGTCGGCTGCGCGTCGGGAAGCGGGGGCGGAGAGGGAGAGAGCGAGGCTCGCGGGAGAGGCTCCGGCGAGGCCCTGGCTCGAGTCTCGGGCTCCGGTGGTCGTTGAGAGCGGCGTTTCTTCTTTCGCGGCCCAACGACGGTTGGAGCAGGCTCTGTGAAGAAGGCGAGTCGAGCCCGCAGGGTCGACATCAGCAGCTCTTCACAGAAGGTGCAGCCGCCCGTGGAAAGCGCGACGGCTGCGTGGTCCCGGCCCAGGCAGAGAGCGCAGATAAGATGGCGGTCTCTGTCGCTGAGCGTAGAGCGGCATGAGCCGCACGTGGTGCGAGGCATTTGCAACAACGCCTCCGCTCTTTTAGATAGTGCTGCGGAAGCAAAACACACAGAAAGAGCTTTGCAAAGGATATCGCCGGATAGCTGAGCTGGCACGGCAGGCTGAAGGCGGCGAAGATTCGTCCGGCTTCCTCAGGCTGTCCTAAGCTGGCTCGTTAGCTGTTCCTTGCAGGACAACGGCGACGGCTTCCTCTCAGAGTTCAGCGATGCGAGTGCTTCGCTGAAAAGACAGAAATCAGAGAATATAGCCTACGAGCCTTCCTTATATACGCTCTGACGCAGCCCATTCTGGCGGGCTGTGACGCGCGAGGGCGCGTTGGGCGTGACGTCACGCCAGGCTCACTGGTAGGCTTAAGCAGTTGCCGCGCGGCAGCCAATGAGCGTGCAGTATGCCACTCTAGCTCAGCTGCCCGCAGCTGCACTGCGTTGACAAAATATGAAATTAAGGATAATTTTTGGCTTCAGTATCTCGAGAAAAGAAGACTTTTCCCGCAGCGTAAGCAAGCTTACGCAATACGAGAGAACCTCTCGTAAGAGAACTAACTGTAGCTGGACAATAACTTTAATCTAGATCTGCTGTAAAGCCAAAACATTGGCTGTTACTTTAAGAGCAGACCAAATCAGACACAATTATTTGGTATATGTACCGGTACCATACAAATCTTCAAACTTCACTCTGGGATCTGTGGTCCCATCCCCCCAAACAGGGCAAGACGGTCTTCGTTACCACGACCACGAACATTTTGTGAATGATTTACTGTCTTGTGTTGTGTCTTTTAATACTATTATCTGTTGATACTATTATCTCTTGATACTATGTATTTTATACTATGAATTTTATTATAGAACTGACATTTAAGGGTAACCTCACATATACCATGTTTGGTCTCTATATATGGGTACTTTGAAGATCGAAATGATTGTGTTCATGATATGCCAATTGCTATGCAACATATTAGTATTACAAGAATCTTTCTTAGTTTCGTCATCAGAAACCAATCCAGTGTGCCATTGCAAATGAGCAAGTGTTGTAAACTTATTCCTTCATCGAAGCAGAGACCAGGAGACGTTGGGATTGTGTTCAACAGAAGTTATTCTTTTATTGAGAACTTCGCTGTGCGTTGCTGCAGTTCTTCCAACAGTTTAATCTAAAGTAACTTTACATGGTATCTTATAGGCATTTTAGGAGGAGGGACTTTTTGAGGTGCAGACAAATTCAAACAAACAATAGGGATGATTTGATTCTATCAAGTGAAAACCGGTTAGGCAGGTTATCTGACTGCTCAACATTTCTGCCCGATCAAGAGAAACAGGCCCAATTAGCATAACACTATCATTCAAAATGCATAGACGCTAATCCCATCAGTCTGAGTGAAACTGGGACTTTAAGAGCCATTAAAGACAAAGGTGAGAGTCTGACTCATTTAACTTACAATGGAAAAACAGGTCTGGCAGGAAATCTCTTGCTGGAATACTATTGAATACAACAATATCATCATCTATGCCTCAAATGCTAAATTCAGTAACCTAAATTAAACACAGTACAAATTTTTAATCCTACACAGTTAGACAACACGTGTCAGGACCTACTCATCATCGTAATCATACTCTAGATCTAATATTATCACACGGAATAGATGTTGATGCCGTTGAAATACTGCAGCAGAGCGATGACATCTCAGATCATTACCTAGTCTTGTGTAATTTGCATTTAGCCAAGGCTGCAAAGCCGACTCCGTGTTTCAAATATGTTAGACCTATCACTTCTGCTACTAAAGATTGCTTTATTAATAATCTTCCTAATCAGTTTCATCATCTCAGCATCCCAGATAGCTTAGAAGAACTAGATATTACAATAGAAACTTTTAACACAAATGATTTGCTCTTATCATCCGATCGTGGTTGTATCTCGCTATTAGTGTTACTCGATCTTAGTGCTGCATTTTACACCATTGACCACAACGTTCTTTTAAATAGATTAGAACATTATGTTGGCATTACGGGAAATGCACTAGCATGGTTTAAATCATACTTATCTGACCGTTATCAGTTTGTAGCAGTAAATGATGAGATGTCTCATCGATCACAAGTTCAGTATGGCGTACCACAAGGCTCAGTACTAGGACCGCTGCTGTTCACTCTGTACATGCTACCATTAGGAGATATCATTAGGAAACATGGAATTAGCTTTCACTGTTATGCTGACGATACTCAGCTGTATATTTCTTCAAAACCTAATGAAACTTACCAATTCACTAAATTAACAGAATGCATAGCTGATATAAAAAATTGAATGACTCGTAATTTCCTACTACTAAATTCTGAAAAAACAGAGTTTCTAATTATTGGACAAAAAACGTCCTCACGTAATAATCTAGAATACGGTCTAACACTTGATGGCTGCTCTGTTTAAGGAGAACTTGGTAACTTTTTTAACTTAATAAAACTGTCTAGAAATCATTTGGATGGTTAAACAACCTGTTCTGTTGATATTGGTGACTTTCCCCACTCCCCCCAGCGTTCCCAGGCGGAAAACCAACCTTGCAACTTGGGGACTACCGTCCCGGCAAGATAGAAATGGGAAGTCTCGTGAGAAGCGAGAACGAGAACGAGCGCGAGCGCGAAACACGAATTGCTTTACGGCAATTCGACATAAACACACACGCAGGTTTTTACGACCGTGTTGTGACATATACGCCCCACCACAGCTGTAGGGGGAGCTCGTGGGGAAAACATGCAACAACAAAAGGGAAAATCACCGAAGAAGTGACTAGAGTTCGCTAGAGTTGCCGAGTTCCCCTTTAAGTCTTCGTCGTAGGTTAGGAACCTGGGTGTGCTCTTTGATACCAATCTTTCATTTGAAAGTCACGTGTCTAGTATCTGTAAAACTGCATTTTTCCATCTTAAAAATATATCTAAATTACGCCATATGCTCTCATTGACAAATGCGGAACAATTAGTTCATGCGTTTGTAGCGAGGCGGCCCCTCAAGGGGAGGTGCTCGATTGACTACCTCTAGATATGCATGACTACGCCACCCTGTTTAACAGGGAAATATTAATACTCATACATATAATATATAAATAACCCACCAAAAGGACACACAGGAACGTTGTTATCGAGGAAGGGCCAGAGACGTGGATACAAAAATATAAAATTTTTATTGTAATCAGCAACAATCTTAAGACCACATTAAAAGACTGGGTCGTCATGCAACACTCACGAAAACAAGGAGGAAGCCGAGGCTTAACAATGGCAGGTACACTACTTTAGTGAGCGCAAGGCTCCTATAATCACTCTTACCACCCTGTGCACAGGTATCACATACACTCAATAGGCTACGGTCAAGCATGAACGCACAGCACTCGGTGACAAAACCTCCACCACAGCACGTGAGGGCCTACTAGCAGCCTGCCTTGAAGCCTCGGCTCCTGTAATGAGAACAGAAGTTACTGCACCGGTCTCAATATACAAAGACACTAACTACAAAAGAAAACAAATAATAAACACTAAATCAACAAACCAGAAAACAACACTCACAATATTTTTAAAAACAAAAACATTCATAAATAGATACACAAAAATAAATATATTTAAACAACAAATCACAATTTTTTAAAGACTATAGTTGGAGAAACAACCCCACGATCACAAGGGGGAGCGCTGGAGAGCAGGCGTCACACAAGACGCATAAATCGAGCGCACGTGTTGATGAGAAATGTTATTGCCGGGAAAAATCCGGACGTACACACAACAGGAATCCGAGTGTATAAAGCAGCAGCGTCAAGCAGCGTTGCCCCGCAGGTGTCACTGACAGTCTATTCCTTCTAGAATATAAACATAAAATATATATTTGCAGCAATCTAAAAAAGGGAGCGCCACACAATAGTGAAGGTTTTACATACCTTCATTTTATAACAGTCGCCCGTCCACATCACGCGCACACAAGACAACACCATGAGGAACGCCAGAGGAGAGTAGCAGCTGCCAATAGCCCACAGCCGCGATTTATCCTCGAAGCTAAAACGGAACAATTGTTTACATGACATCACGCATCTCTGTTTAACTAGTCAGCCAAACACATACCTCATAGCGAGAACGGATGAGGAACCAGGAGGGGCAGTGCCCGTGCAATGACGCACCACGCAGATGACAGCCACAGGTAAACAGTGACTCCAAACCCTTTTTTATATATGGTCCTGTATCGTTATGATTGAACTCACACCCGAACGCATTAGGTTAATTAGGTTAATTAGACACAGCAGTACGTCCCACTACACGTTCATGACCTCAAGGCTAGATTACTGTAATGCTCTACTGGGTGGTTGCCCTGCACGCTTAATAAACAAACTACGGCTAGTTCAAAACGCAGCAGCTCAAGTTCTTACCAGAACCAGGAAGTATGACCATATTAGCCCGGTTCTGTCAACACTGCACTGGCTCCCTATTAAACATCGCATCAATTTTAAAATATTGCTGATCACTTACACAGCACTAAATGGTTTAGCTCCGCAGTACTTGAGTGAGCTCTTAACGCATTATAGTCCTTCACGTCTATTGCGATCTCAAAATTCCGGGCAGTTGATAATACCTAGAATATCAAAGTCGACTGCTGGCGGTAGATCCTTCTCCTATTTAGCACCAAAACTCTGGAACAGTCTTCCTACCATTGTCCGGGAAGCAGACACACTCTGTCAGTTCAAAGCTAGATTAAAGACACATCTCTTTGACATAGCATTCACATAACACATTATAGACTACTATAGTTCAATGTTAGGCTGCATAGATTAGGTCAGCCGGAACCGGGAACACTTCCCATAAATCCTGATGTACTCGTTACATCATGAGAAGAATGGCATCTAAGCTAATATTAGTGTCTTTGTTTATCCCGAGGTTTTCCCGCAGCCTGCCGGATCCAGGCCGTATCCAGATCTGATGAAGGACCTTCGCCTGGACCCGATGACAACGCAGTGCTGAAGTGCCAACTAGTCTCTCCCTATGGAGGATCCCTCTACCACAAGGCGTTGTCAGGAAAATTCGTTTCGCGGTCCTACCCCAAAGCAACAAAATAAAATACAATTCTTTATCAAAATTTATATGGAAAGACAAGTACTTTGTTTAGGCTTGGCTTGTAGGGCATTCCAAACCTGCGTATATTCTAACACACATAACTATAGAACCCATTCTAAATGCGCATGTGAACGCCATCAGCGTTTCTCACAGGTTCATGTTTTTAAGTCTGTGTAGAGAGAATGGTGTCGTCTTAGCGGCCCCTAATTTAATAACAAATGATCATTGCGACGGAAGCAAATCAATCAAAACTAACTTTAGATGGAAAATAACTTAACTCTGCTATAAAGCCAAAACAATCTCTGTTACCTTAAATTATACGCTTATCTCTGTAAAGCTGCTTTGAAACAATCTACGTTGTTAAAAGCGCTATATAAATGAAGATGACTTGACTTGACTTGACACAAGCTTAGGACAAAGACTCATAAATCTTGCCCACAGAGGAAACTCCCACCAGAAAGTCCACCCTTCTCATTGGTCAAGCGAACCCAGAGAGGTGGGGTCTTTCTCAGGCTTTATTAGAGACAGTCCACAGTGACCTCCCTCTCTTAGCTCTTCTCTTTGGCCTCTGCTTCTTCACGTTGATAGTGGGAGCCCCCCCCCCCCCCCCCCCCCCTACTGGGGCCCAAAGGCCTGATCACCGCCTGCTATGCCTTCAGTCAGACTGCCTTTTCTTCAATCCAGAAAACTACAACCTTATCATCACTGAATGGGCAACGATCAACTCTTGGCCTTCTCGGCACTTCAGGATGCCGTGCCGTCCAGCATGGCCTTAACAGGCCAGGGCAGCAGGCTTCGACTCACAACAGCCATGTGCTCCCTCAAGAGAGAGAGGACTCTCTCTCAACCACAACAGCGTCAAAACCACCATGCAAGTTCATCATATCTTCTCCACCCAGCAGAGAAGAAAACGACTTCAACTTGTACAGTGACATTTGACACTCACGGACCCATCAACAAACTAAATTTTCAACCAGTTCAAGAATTGTCCACTGCACATAGACCATGCAAGTATCAATTTAATGAGGTGCTCTGAAAATGATAAGCTGATGGTTCTTTTCATAGTAAATAGATTTAAATAGATCTTTTCCATAGTTCTTTTTCCTGCTTCCGGTTCCATATCACTCAGCCTTTTACCTATGCATGTATGTATGAATGTATGTATGTTTGTTTAGTTTAGTTATGTTTGTGATTTAGTTAATAAAACTTGTGCACAATATGTAGTTGGTTCTGATTCTCTGCTTGCAACAAAGTCCCTTTTTGTCACGGTTCATAAATCCTATGTCTCTTTCTTGTCTCATGTTCTGTTGTGTGTGTGTGTGTGTGTGTGTGTGTGTGCGCGCTGATTGTGTGGGTGTGCCGGCTCATTAGTGCTCATCAATGATCCAGCTCATCACTCCCGTCACCAGCTGCAGCTTATCTCATCACCTATATTTACTCACTGCTTTCTCATCTCCTTTGTCAGATCGTTGTTTGTTCCCGTCAGCGTCTTGAGTCTTGTGCCTTTCTTGTTCCTGTGGATTTACTCTGGATTTATCTCATCTCTGGACTCACTTCACCGCACTGCTGCACTCTCATCATCGGGTTCATCTGGCCATCGGGGTCCCTGCGCCGCTAGCCTGTCTCATCTGGAGGTGTATCATTCTCATCATCAATTATACAATAAAGAGTTTTTACTTGCACTTTGATTCCATCCTTCAATCATGACACTTTTACGATCTTGATCTTGCTACAAGCGCTGTACATGCTAAGAAATAATTATTTTTTTGGTGGCCATGAAAGATATGCTTTTCTTAGAATAAATGAATAATCAAAACACTTCAGGCCTGCGTTGTCATTGTGTCCAGGCGCAGGTCCTTCATTTAGGGTTAGGGTTAGATGAAACTAAGTGATTTGTTGCTGTTGTTGCTATTTTCGGGATTCTGATTGGCTAACCTGGGCTTGAGCTTCTCGTTACACTGCAACCTACAGGTTTGGCATGCTCTTGACGGCATATATACACGGGTTAGCGTAAACGAACACTTTTCTGAAAACTGACAAGTGTCAGTGTGCACAAAGTTATTTTTGCAAACAAAGAGGGTGAAATGCCTGTTTATGAAAATAGCCGGCCATGTGTAAACGTAGCCTTTATTGAGTAATGGATGTGGGAAATAATGTGGCACAGGACACGAAAATTAAAACTGCGTCGGGCTGAAACTAGCAAAACACACTTGCATTGCGCTTGGCGCTGCATTGCACCGGGTGTGTGTGATCGGGCCCTAAGTCTCATTCACAGCAGAAGTGTAAAAGGTACATTGAGTAAGAAATATAGAGCATGAATTAAGCAGTTCTCCTCTCCAGACGTTAGACTGCAATATGAAAATCTGAAAAAAAATATGAAAAAAATGTAAAATATGAAAATATTTTTTAGCATCTTATCAGCCTTCTCTAAAAACTCAAGACATGGTCTTTCAATATGCTTCATAAAACAGTTTTAGAGATGTCTTTCTCAGATTTGAAATAAACAACGACCACACCTGACTTCACTTTAATAGTGGTTATAAGTTGTTGCATTCTAATAATATTTTTATACATTTAAAAATTATATGTTTTATATTTTTATGTTTATGCTTGTATATCTCCACATTCGTACAGTCTGAGAAATTCTATGTTTTGAACTATAAACTCTCTAGTGTTGGCTTTCTAAATATAAGTTGGGTTATGTGTCCATTAAGAATGACTTATGAGCAGCAACCTTTTTATTTTGGGTATGTCATTCATACCCCACCTGCCATAATTCTAAAATAAATTATTACAGTTAAGGGGTTAAAAAAAAGAGACAAACTCATAGTCATGTAATCTATTCATGTTCCAATAAAGACGGAACTTTACATTAATTAAGTAAAACATGAATGAGTGCATGGCATGCTGGAAATAAAAGCGCTAATTTAATTCTCTCTCTGTTGTTTGCTCATCATTAGTCATGTGAAGTCGTGCTCAGTGCCGTTCACTCGTCGGGTTCATGATCAGGAAATGCTCCAGCGCATGGCCACAGAATGTAACTTTTAACAAGATCCACTCCTTTAAAATTCCTTAATATATATTGACATCTATTATATAACCAGAAAGCTTTCTGTCCCTCCATTGACATCCTATGCAACTACTACCTTTCTGTGGCTTGAATGTGATAAAGACAAGAGACTTTCATTAATTCCGGAAAGTATTATGGGGTTTAGAATGACGTAAGGGTGAGTAATTAATGACAGAATTTTCATTTTAGGGTGAACTAGCCCTTCAAGGCACCTGAACCAGGATCACATCTCAGACAGTGTCTCTAATGTCACACAAGCAGGAGTGCTGACAGTGAAAGTCCATTTATGATTTTATTGTTGTTTGCATTGACATATTACAACATTTTACTCACATACTGTATGGAATTCTCTCCCTCTGAATATTCGCAATAGTGACAGTCTGCATACTTTTAAATATAGTCTTAAGACTCACCTCTTTATTCTTTTATGACCCGTTTTATTTAGCCTGTATTGCATTTTATTGTATTTATATCATGCTGTCAGGATTGTTGTAATCTTTTTTGCTTGCCTATAAGGTGACTGTAATATGTATGCTCTGTTTTGGTTTAGTTTTCACTTTGCTCTATTCATGTTTGCCTGTTCATATTCGTTCTCTTGGTTACACATTCATTCTCTAGTTTGTTGCTATGGTTAAGTTTTCTGTTTGTAGATTATAATCAGGACAGTTTGTTTCTCTGTCACAGTGGCTTTATTGAAGCGCACAACGGAGTAGAGACCTTGGGTGTTATGAAAAGCACCATTACATAAAATGCATTATTATAAATTTACAGGTGTACAAATTTATTAATTATTTTTTGCTCTTGCACATAAATCTCAGTACTATATGCTAACACAACAAAAAGAATTTCTGTCAACTAAATACACTACAACTAAATACACTAAATTCAATTCCCATTTATTTGTATAGCGCTTTTCACAATACATTTCATTTCAAAGCAGCTTTACAGAAAATGCATGTCTACAATACAATTTAGAGTGATCTGTTATCAGAGGAAACTGTGACCAAAATAATGGATTTCAGGAATGTACATTTACAAATCATGCATGTTATCTAACAATGTATTAATTTAATGCAGAAACAATGAGCTCACTGAAGTAATGAATACACGTTAAGAAATGATTAGGATATAGAAAATTTGGTTTACATGTGGTTTAAGGTTTGCCAATTAATATAGTAGAGGTGCTTGGTAAATGTTGTTTCACACAGTTGTCATTGTGTTTGTCATTTATTAATTAACTTTCCAGAGTGGAATAGATGTCTGTCGTGGAGCCACACTATCAGAGCAGGGAATAAAGTAATTACTTGTCTTCAGACAGTCAGGTGTGAGCTTGAGACAGACAAAACAAAACTCTTTATGACATCTAGAGCACACTATGTTTTTGCATTTCTCACTGCTGTGGTTAAGCAGCAAACCACATGTTGGACAAGCACGAACCGCTGGACATTCAATGTTTTTTACAGATGGTAAAGTAATAGTTGCACAATCTCTCAGCAGATCCAGATCTTTGTTGCTGCAGTCGTCATTGTCACATCTATCAGATCGAGGACGCGGACCTTTCCACTCTCTCTCACACTGCCAGCAGAACTCAAAGGTTTTGCCCTTATTTACAGAGCAAATGGTGCATTGCACACAGAGATTAGACGACTCTGATCTCTCAATCAACCAGTCACAACCAGGACACTGAAGAGAGATAGTGCACAGGAACAATAATGACCTTGACCTTGACAATCGTTTATTCATGTTTCTAAGAATCAAAAGGTGTAGAGACCATACTTACGTTCTTGATGTCGACTGTCTGTCTGGTAGAATTGTTGGCAAGTCTTTCCTCAAAGTATTGTTGTTCTTCAGGTGTGAGTTTGGCTAATTTACGAACTTCAATATAAGTCCATTGTTTTTTACACACAGGGCATCTCAGCTCGGCTTTACCCTGCAATTCATTATTTTGAGAAATAGCATGTATTATCATTGAAAAAAGAAAACTACACTAAAACGAAACTGCTTGTGTTGGAAACAATCTAAAGTACACTTACATCATCCAGCTGTACTCTGCAGCAGTTAGTCAGTGTCTGTGGATCAGTGACGTGACCACAGGATAATTCAGCTCTTAAAACATTTGGATCGTCTTCATATTCATCTGATGGGGAAAAAAGCAATGTCTTAAATTTATTTGCATACATCAGATTAGGGCTGTCAAATAAAACCCCGCATTTCGAATATACATTAAAATAAAAAAGCACATTCGAAAACAAAATCCGTGCATTCGAATTTTTGTTGTGTCAAGAGGCACGCACGACATGATGACGTAACGTAACTGACAAGGTTTGTTTTTTGTTTTGGCAAATTTGCGCCACCTGCAGCTGCAGGTGCCCCTGCTTGCTGAGAAGATGCTGTGCACAGAAGCTGTTTGTATGAGAAGGGGAAAGGGGAGGAAGGGGAAAGGGGAGGAAGGGGAAAGGGGAAAGGGGAGGAAGGGGAAAGGGGAGGAGGGGGAGCGGATGACAGTTCATCTGTGGGTCTCTCCCAAATGGAACGGACAGGGGGAGGGGGGAAGGGGGAGGGGGAGAGGGGGAAGGGGGAGGGGGAGAGGGGGAAGGGGGAGAGGGGGAAGGGGAAGGGGGGAGGGGGAGGGGGGATCCATATAGTTATCTAAGGGTGTATTCACACCTGCCTCGTTTGGTTCGATTGAATCGAACTCTAGTTCGTTTCCCCCCTTGGTGCGGACCTTTTGGGCAGGTGTGAATACAGCAATCGAACTCGGGTGCGGACCAAACAATCGAACCGAGACCCAGCTGAAGAGGTGGTCTCGGTACGGTTCCAAACGAACTCTGGTACGGTTCGTTTACGGTGTGAACATGAACAGACCCAATTGCAGAAAACTGCGCCTTTTTATTTGACTGCTCTTATGAGGATACTTAACAAAACGGACATTTTGGCATAATGGTGTCTAAACCGAGCGAGCGAGCAAGAGCGCGCGCACGGCAGAGAGAGATATTACATTACTATATATAATATTATATAGGGCTGGGCGATATGGCTGAAAACTGTATCACAATATAAGTGTTTCATATCGGTCGATATCGATAATTATTGATATTTTTTTATGACATATTTAAAATAAGGACCAGTCCAGGAGACAAATATATTACATTTAAAGATTTTTTATTTTAAACTTAACCTACCTCTGATTATAATCCCATCAGTTATAAAGGCAGAAATGTCAACACGACCATAGAAAACACTCACTCAAATAATTAGTCTAAAATCACAATGAACTGTATAAATTATACATTGATACTTATTAAAGCTACTATTAAAGTTATCAGTCAAGAGCAGTGAATGATTTTTCTCTTTGCATTTTGTTGTTTTATTAACATTAAAGGGGTAGCTCTGTTTACTGTTTGGATAGCCACATTCTTCAAAATATTAATATTTGAAAATATAAGAAGGAAATTAATACAGGTTTGGAACAACATTAGAGTGCGTAAATAATGAGAAAATTTTTATTTTTGGGTGAACTATCCCTTTAAGGACAAGCGGCAGCGTGTTTACTATAGAGCATCACAGTCCCGCCCACAGCCCGAGAGCGCTTTGGTTCCGGAAGTAAATTTCCCATTCATTTCTCCCATTGACGTTTTGGAAAATCCGTATTTAAAGAGTTTTAGAGCATGTCTGAGGATAACCAACTACGGCTGAACTCATAGGCATACAACATATCGTTTCGAGTTAAAAAACGACGAGAAAATCCAAAAAAAGTCAAAGGTACAAGACTGTGTACATATTTTCATTTCCGAGCAAAGGAACTACTCATCCCATAAACCACCGCGCCTCACTGAAGTCGACTGAAGCCACAACCGCGAAAGAGCCTTTAGAGCGACTTTCAAATCTGACGACGGCCACGCAAACTTTTTCTTGTGCAGTTTATAGCAGTTCTTTCAGTAGTAATCGTGTAAATAATAGTGTTTTATAGGTATTGTGTATTGAATTTTATATTTATCATCCTGTATTTTATTGTGTATTTTATATTGTGTGCGTGTGTGAAAAGCGGTTAACGATAACGATTATTTTGTGAAAAGACATTAATCTGTGTTTAATGAGATGGTTTAGTGTGTGTGTTCAGTGTGTAGTTTGTGTGTTTATTTCAAAGCCCTTTATGACACAGGGACACTCTGCTACACACTGATGATGGCTTAGATCGAAACGCGTCTGTGTTGCCATGGTTACAATAAATTCATGAAATTATACCTTGAGAGTGCGGTTTTTCGTCTTTATTTTTGATAATTTTTTTTATTACTCGCAGTCTCGCACCCATAAATGATTTGGGAGTTGAGCGCGCCTGTTCTCAATATTACAGGACACTGCTGACAGGACAGGTTGAAGATGTTTTTGTTCAAAGGTTCCAAAACATGTAGCATGCATTCTAGCCTACTTTACAATTATTTGTAATGTCTAGCATGTTGTGTTGTGTGTGGACGTGTTTATGAAACTGCCGGTAGCCGGTAGCCGGGTCACCAACAGCCTGCAAGGTTTAATAGTTTTGGCGGTCCGCGACGTTCTGCTCATCAGTTTCAGCGGCCCACGGGCAGTTTGCAGACAAATGCCTCAACAATTTCCCACTTGTGGTCCATGCTCATTTTATTCATGAAGTTATAGTTCATCCTTAATTGTAATAACATTTAATGTATTTTCTTAATAACAACAAGTGAAAATTAAACAGTGATGGTCAGCAAACCAGAAAGTGCATCATATTCAGTTTATTAACTTGCCATGAATTATTACACAAATGTTCAGTAAATGCATGAAGAGGTATGCCTAAGCTAAATATTGTTTTGACAGTGGCATCATAAAATGCTTGATATGACTCATACCATATGAGGGCTACAGTAGCCTAGCTAAAGTGAACGATAATGCTAACTAACGTTGCCATCTCCCTGCAAAACTCACCACAACTTTGTAGGTCTTGTCACTCATGCTGGCCCTTACAAAACCCACAAGCTGACCCTCGGACACGCTACACTCAACTACATGACCCGATTTTAAGTGGTTTTCACCCCTTTTAACACTTTTGTTTTCCTCCTTGAAAAAAGCCATCATGGCAGCCAAGGAGATCATGCTTGCACTGATAAGTCTACCGTGCAAAAAACGCAACAAACACAGGTTTTTTTTTTAATGATCTTCAGTCTTCACGGACTTTCGCGGGGTTTAACCAGACAGTTACACAAGCTCCACCAATCAGATGCATCACTGTGGGATTGTGGGATTGTTCAGGATTGTGGGTAATGAAGTACTTCTCCAAGACATCGCGAATAAAAGGCATTTATCCCAAAACAAGGTTAGTGCCCCATGAACTTTTGGCGGTTATATGAGCATATACAATCGCTTAGTACAGCCGTAGCTGGTTTTAAGTCTACCATGTATGGTTACGTTTTTATGGCTTATATCCCAACTGTCAATGGAGAAATTGTATTGAATTTTTACTTCCGGAACCGGCTGTGGGCGGGACTGCGATGCTCTATTGCTACTGTCTCTTTAAGAGCTGCGCGCGACGCGTCTAATATACACGCATTTGACAAGCAGATTTTCTCTCAATTTTCTCAAGTTTGCTTTCACTTTAGACATATCAGACTAGTTTATGTAAACCTTGTGTGTGTATAACAGTATTAGCACAATAAGACTCGAAATATAACTTAGTCCAGTATCCAGGCACTGGTAGACAGGCTTTTAGTGCATGTGAACTTCACATGTACGCGCTGAGAAACGCACACGTTAGAACAGCTCATAAGCACGCGAATAACAAAGAAACTGACGATGGTCTTGCATAATTTGCAGACGACATTGGTCTGACTACGGTCAGACTTGAAGTCAGGTGAGCTGACTTTTCCTGTTTTATCAACAATCGCTGTATCACTACACGCCGGTTCTGTTACTGAAGAATCCAACACGAGACAACAATATTGCGCAACCATACTGACTGGCTGTTAGCGTGTCACCCCCTACGTTGCAAGGTTACCAGAGAGTTGAGTGCCTTTGTTCATGCAACCAAATTTGCTTTGCAACCTCTGGTTTCTTCCAACGAAGAAGAAAAAATTATCGAACGTTTTATCGAACGCATTTTTTATTGATATTGATTACGTGTCTATCGCGATACATATCGTTATCGTTTTATCGCCCAGCCCTAATATTATATATATATATACAGTGAGGAAAATAAGTATTTGAACACCCTGCTATTTTGCAATTTCTCCCACTTGGAAATCATGGAGGGGTCTGAAATTGTCATCGTAGGTGCATGTCCACTGTGAGAGACATAATCTAAAAAAAAAATCCAGAAATCACAATATATGATTTTTTAACTATTTATTTGTATGATACAGCTGCAAATAAGTATTTGAACACCTGTCTATCAGCTAGAATTCTGACCCTCAAAGACCTGTTAGTCTGCCTTTAAAATGTCCACCTCCACTCCATTTATTATCCTAAATTAGATGCACCTGTTTGAGGTCGTTAGCTGCATAAAGACACCTGTCCACCCCATACAATCAGTAAGAATCCAACTACTAACATGACCAAGACCAAGGAGCTGTCCAAAGACACTAGAGACAAAATTGTACACCTCCACAAGGCTGGAAAGGGCTACGGGGAAATTGCCAAGCAGCTTGGTGAAAAAAGGTCCACTGTTGGAGCAATCATTAGAAAATGGAAGAAGCTAAACATGACTGTCAATCTCCCTCGGACTGGGGCTCCATGCAAGATCTCACCTCGTGGGGTCTCAATGATCCTAAGAAAGGTGAGAAATCAGCCCAGAACTACACGGGAGGAGCTGGTGTTGGAGAATTTTATACATGAATATATGTTGGAGAATTTCATCTGTCTCATACATGAGTCCAGATGCATGATACCAATATTAAAGGAACTAGGCCTAAAATATGAAAGGCCCAAAATTACAGGAAACAGAGAAAACAGGAAACGGAGAAAACAGAGTAAAGGGGACAAAATGATGGGAACCACTGAACCTGTCAAAAGTGTATGTGAGGATAGAAGTCGTCTGAGGACAGGACAGAAAAACTGGGTGAAAGGGTGTTTAAGGACAAGAGTGGAAAAGTACCCAAAAAGCCATATATGAAATCATATTTAATAAAGCGCATGCGCCAGTATGGCCACCAATAGAAATTAGACATTAATGCAGGTGTTTCTAATCGTGGTGAAGTGATAAGGAGGAGCAAAGAGAAAAAGATAACTCTACGAATGTTAATTGGATACCAGAATGGACATTAAGTGACGTAAATTGAGGTATAAGACCCCTATGCAGACCATTGTAAGATCAGATGCTTAGCTACCATCTCACTTTGTTGAACTGCTCAATAAAGTTATTTCTCCTGAAGACCTGAAACTCTGACTCTGAAAGATTTCTTCTGAGACCTGCACCAGACATTGAAGACCTGAACCAAAGACTGAGAATTGGCCACTACACTGGTCAATGACCTGAAAAGAGCTGGGACCACCGTTTCCAAGGTTATTGTTGGTAATACATGGTTTGAAATAGGGCTGTGCGATATGGACAAAAAAAACATATCACGATTTCTTGATTTTTTTTTCCGATTTCGATTTTAATCACGATTTTGACACAAACAGACATGATTTACAGTTTTAATGCATTCTGTGTTAATTTCAAACATATTTCCAAAGGAAATATGAAATATGAAATAAAGAAATATGACGTTTGCAAGCATCGGCTTTTCATTTCGAAATAGTCATTAATAAAGTGCACCGTTAAACTTAAAGGAGACATATCATGCTTTTAAATTGTTCCTTTTTACATATAAATCATACATTTGTAGTCTATATAAAGCGGAACTGCAATGCTTGGGTCTGAATTCCTCATTATTATAGCTCCACAGGCCCCTTTTCTACCCCTTTTCTGATGTGCTTCTGAGAGCAACTCGTTTTGGTGCGGTCTCTTTAAATAATATTGAGACACTTCATACCCCGCCCCCTCTCCAGGTTGTAGCGGTGACACTCGGTTCAACTCCACCTCGTTCGGCCATTTTTGTAGTTTGATAGCAGAGATACGATTATCTAGCGGCACAGAAACTTTTTATTCACACGTTATTAACAAAATGTCAACAACGGAAGACTTGTCCAGCCAGCCTTACATGTTCGAGCCAGAGTCGGAGCCGGAGCGAGATGAAAATGAAGACGACGAACCTGCAGAACAACGTCTTCATATGGATGTATCGCAATCAGTGGCGGTTTCTACATTAGGGCGATTGGGCGACGCACCACCAAAGTGTGAAAGGGACTTTTTCAATCACATTCACAATCTCATTCAACCACAGAGTTACGCTAGCCGTCACTGTATGTTCTGTCTCTGGATATAGTCCAATCAGCGTCATGTCACGTTCTGTGGAGTACCGCCTCTTTTTGGGCGATTTCACTCTGGCTGAGAATCGCCCAGAATGTTCCCATAGACTTACATTCAAATATGTTTTTTTTCGAACTGCAAGCACTGCAATGCATTCTCAATGGGTTCCGGGAGGGCTCGCACTAACGTGCTTACGTCATCATACGTATCCTTAACTTGTGCAGCGATTGGTGGGAACAAACACACACTATTAAAAATCTTTAAGATTAAGTGACAAATAATATTTGAAAAAAAAAATGAAACACTACTTTAATATCTTTATCAAATGTGATTAAAAAAATAAAAATAAAAAAGAGAGCGAGAGCGAGAGACTGTTAGGACATCTCGCGAGTTGAGGCCAGTTGAACTTGAACAACGTCATGGCGAACGCAGTTAATTCTATCGTCTGAATGCACTGGCTATGCTTTCCATGGAGAGGGAACTAGTCAGGAACATGCCTGCTTTCAATGAGAGAGTAATTGATCACTTTGCTACTTTGAAAGAGAGAAGAGCAAAATTTCAGTACAAGTAAGCAGTGTATTAAGCGAGTAATGTGATGTAAGCAGTGTAATAATAGTGAGTAGTGTAACTTGAGTAATGTGCAGGGTTCATACGGGTGCTTGCTTGAAATCCTTGAAAGTGCTTGAATTTCGATGTGTTTAAGGTTTGAAAAGTGCTTACATTTTGGATAAAATGCTTGAAAATGTAACTATATTTCTTTCACAACAAATATTTAGGCTATCTGACGGAATAGTTTGTTTATTAAATGGAGAAATAAAATGTAGCCCTTCAGATTCAGAGCAATTTGCGCTACGCTGGCCAGAGCAAGTAGCGTAGGAATAGTGAGTTATGTGATTTCAGTTGTTTCTTATTAAATTGAAATTGGAGTAAACGTTTTTGGAAATTCGCATCTTGGCTGGACTTTGTTTGAATTGATTTTGACTTGCTGCTGAATTGTTAACACTCATATAGAAACAAACAAGGAGATTTATTAATTGTAAATAAAGATTTATTTATTTGTAAGAGTCACTTTATTTTTCATTACGCTAATATTAAAGTAGTGAAGTTGCCTTTACATGCTTAAGCTGTTAATTTATCCATTGCATGGGTGGACCTTAACCTTATCAATCATCCAAACATTTGCCCCCCCTGAGAGATTTTGCAGGAGCTGCCACTGATCGCAATGGTATGTTACTGTATTTACACATGAAACTTTGGTCTTCCGACCTTTTACCACCGTGTCGATTTATTTTGATTAATATGTGCAAGGGAGAGAGAGCAAGACAGCGTCTAGTTTGGAGACGGTGAAGTCTTGTTTATACTTTCGCCTGGCTCCAAGCGAGAGTGAGAGCGCGCGCGCGACCGGGTCTCTCTCTCTGCTCGTTCTTTCAGTCAAACATGCGCCACAAGCGCGGCAGTTCATCTACATTAGACGGTGTAATGAAGCGTGTGGGTTACTACATCCAACAACCGAACATTTTAACTTACCCTCTCATAACTTCTGCACCCTTTAGCTTGGACTACAAAATTGCAGCGAGAAATAATAATGGCGGATTGCTCGAAGTGTTGGGCCGGAAGTCAATGTCCTTATTTGGCAGTTCCGCTGCAAATACTGTGACGTGATAGTTCAAAAAACGTCATAGATAACAGAAAAATCGTACTCGGTTACTAATGTAACCTCGGTTCTCTCTAGAAGAGGGAACGAGTATTGCGTAAGGTTAGCTTACGCATCGGGAAAGTCTTCTTTCTTCGAGATCTGAAGCCAAAAAATTATCCTTAATTTTGTATACATTGTCAACGCAGTGCAGCAGCCGACAGACCTAGGCAGGCTGTATAAGCGTGCTCATTGGCTGCTCGGCGGCAACTGCTTAAGCCTATCGGTGAGCTCTCTGAACGCGGCAACCAATGAGGCAGCTTCGCGCCCTCCACACCCTTCTAACCGTCAGAATGGGTGTGGCCAGCGTGTATATATTCAGCGCTCATAGGCTAAAATTCTGATTTTCGCAGTCTGAAGCGCAAAAGCTCGTGGCGCGACACGGCAGGTTACGCAATACTCGTTCCCTCTTCTAGAGAGAACCGAGGTTACATTAGTAACCGAGTACGTTCTCTTACGAGAGGTCTCTCGTATTGCGTAAGGTTAGCTTACGCATCGGGAACCCTTTGTCAACGCCGTGTGCGCCGAGCATCCAGCCCATGAATCCCAGGGAAACCGGGGAAAACACTCTGCTGGGAAATGTGGCCGGTCGGAGAGACGGGCCAGCGCAGTACAGGCACTTCATGCAGCATATGAAATAGAGCGGCGCGGCCGGTCTATAAACATATAACAGTACAAACAGTAGGGCCGGCAGAGCGAGCCCATACAGTACATAAGCACTCATAAGGGTAGGAGAAAAACGACATAGTCGGTCTCACATGAAGGGAAAAATTCCCGCGTGACAGAGAATAATACGGGCGGCCAGCAGCGCGGGCCAGCACCGACAACAGCGCGTAACGGGAAATAGGAAACAGAGCGGATCAGCCGGTCTGAGTCAAACACTTCACCCTGAGTATAGTACCAGAATAGCGCCAGCATATGAACGTAGTCTGCACACGAGAAATGGGCAGAGCATACATGTCACTTATGCTGACAGTATTTCTGCCTGTAGGGCAGGAACTTCCAGGTTATAAAACCTCACGAATGTTGACGGGGAGGCCCAGCCCGCCGCCATACAAATACCGTGATTAGAAATTCCGCTGGACCAGGCCCACGACGAGGCCATGCCTCTAGTGGAGTGGGCTCTGATGCCCAGAGGGCACTGCAGGTGTCTGGAGGCATAAGCTGCTGCTATCGCGTCCACCATCCACCTGGACAAGCTCTGCTTCGAGGCGGCAAGACCCTTGGTGCGTCCGCCGAAGGAAACAAAGAGCTGCTCTGAACGCCTGAAAGCGGCGGAGCGCGTGATGTAAACTCTCAGCGCCCGGACAGGGCATAGGAGGTTATCACTGTCCCCACTGTCGGATGCTGGCAGAGCCGAGAGGGACATAACTTGTGCCCTAAACGGGGTTCCAATCGCTTTGGGGATGTAACCGTGTCTCGGTCTGAGAATGACTTTCGAGTCATTCGGCCCGAACTCAAGACATGCAGGGCTAACAGATAGCGCGTGCAAATCACCCACTCGTTTGACTGAAGACAGAGCTATCAGAAAAACGGTTTTAAGCGACATATACTTTAGATCCGCGGATTCAAGCGGTTCAAAGGGAAAAGCCTCTAGGGCCCCCAGGACCAAGGACAGATCCCACGAGGGAACCGAGGGGGGCCGCGGGGGATTCATCCGTCTAGCTCCTCTGAGGAAGCGGATAATGAGCTCATTCCTTCCCATTGCCCGGCCGCGCGTCGTCTCAGTGAACGCTGCAATAGCGGCCACATATACTTTGAGCGTGGAAGGGGACCTGCCCTTTTCCAACAGCTCTTGTAAGAAGGAGAGCACCCGCGGGACCCCGCATGCGCGCGGATCCAAGTTTTTTAGTAGCGCACCATTTAGAAAACACCGACCATTTAGACGCGTAGAGCCGTCTCGTGGAGGGGGCTCTTGACTGTGTGATCGTGTTCACGACCCCTTCTGACAGGTCAACGGGTATCCGTTTATCACCCATGCATGCAGCGACCAGCGCTCTGGATGGGGATGCCAGATCGATCCACCGGCTTGGGAGAGGAGATCCTTTCTCACCGGGATCGGCCATGGGGGTGAGTGCGACAGCCTCACTAGCTCTGGGTACCAAGTTTGGTTTTCCCATCGCGGGGCTATAAGCAGCACCGAGTGGTGCGTTTCTCTGATCCTCGAAATGACCTGTGGCAACAGGGAGATCGGAGGAAAAGCATACAGCGGGAGGCTGGGCCATGTCTGGGACAGCGCGTCCTCGCTCTTCGAATAAAACTTCGGGCATTGAGCATTGTCTTTCGACGCAAACAGGTCGACCTCCGCTCTGCCGAATAGGCGCCAGAGAAACTGGACTGTCTGGGGGTGCAGAGACCATTCTCCCGGGGGAATGTTGTCCCTGGACAGTCTGTCTGGACCGACATTCAGGTGGCCCGGCACGTGTGCGGCTCTCAGCGAGCGCAGCGAGCGGTAAGCCCACACGAGAAGGCGTTCTGTCAGCCTGCACAGATTCCTGGATCTGACACCGCCCTGTCGGTTCACATAGGATACCACGGCCGTGTTGTCCGAGCGGACTAGCACATGGTGATCCCGTATGAATGGGAGGAAGCGCCTGAGCGCGTTCTCGAACGCTATCATCTCCAAACAGTTTATGTGGAGGCATTTTTCCCGGTCTGACCATAGGCCAAAAGCCGGTTTGCCCTCGAACAGAGCGCCCCAGCCTGAGGTGGAAGCGTCCGTCGAGATAACTTTGCGGTGTGAGATAGCTCCCATTGTCACTCCCCGCTGGTACCAGTCGGCCGCTAACCAGGGCTTCAGAGCTGAAACGCAGCTCTGAGTCACTCTGATGCGAATACCGCCGGAAGCCCATGCTCTGTGAGGCACTCGGGCATTCAGCCAGCGTTGTAGCGGGCGCATTCGTAAAAGACCCAGCCGAAGCACTGCTGCCGGCTTGCTGCCGGCCGGCTTCTTCAGGCGCTGTCCTAAGCTTGCTGGTCGCTGGTTTCAACGGCGGCGGCTCTCAAGATCCAGCGATGCGAAGAGCGTCGCTGAAGACAAGAAAATCAGAATTTTAGCCTATGAGCGCTGAATATATACACGCTGGCCACACCCATTCTGACGGTTAGAAGGGTGTGGAGGGCGCGAAGCTGCCTCATTGGTTGCCGCGTTCAGAGCGCTCACCGATAGGCTTAAGCAGTTGCCGCCGAGCAGCCAATGAGCACGCTTATACAGCCTGCCTAGGTCTGTCGGCTGCTGCACTGCGTTGACAATGTATACAAAATTAAGGATAATTTTTTGGCTTCAGATCTCGAAGAAAGAAGACTTTCCCTATGAGTAAGCTAACCTTACGCAATACGAGAGACCTCTCGTAAGAGAACTGAACCGGTTGAAAAATATGACCAAAACAGAATATAAAGATATCAACGAAGCACCTGAAGAGAATAATTTCATCTTTTCTGTACAAAATGCATTTAAGGGCTAAAAAAGTGCATTTAGCATGATATGTCCCCTTTAAGTAAGGCTCCGATGTTCTGCTTGACCACATATCTGAAGTAGTTGCGTAGTATTTCACTTGTTTTAACTCCGATTCAACACTGGCCTTGCATTTGGAATACTATGGGAAGCCAAACACACCGAAAGTGGGACAAAACGGTGCGGTGTTAGAGAGCTTGCGGTGTGCTGACATGTAATCTGCATGTCATCTGCATGTGCGGCTCAATGGACCGAGGGATTTTTTTGCCATGCATTGGTCATAAAGCTATGTGTGGCGCTGCCTCAGGTGTTGAAAAATATTTGTTGTGTTACCCTGTTTTGCCGAAATGAATGACAGATTGACAGGTCTTGCAAATTACCTTACTCTGTGATAAATCATCTCTCCTGTATCCAAAGTAATCCCACACCACATACAGTATGTTGATTTTTTTTTGGCCACCAAGTACTGTCCTGAACTCATCTTCCCTGTTTCTGTAGAATATCTGTCGATATGCCTGCCCGGTCTGTTTGGTTCTCTCGCTCACTTTATGCGCGCTGCATTCTGATTGGTTCGGATAGCATACTGGGAGGTTGGAGCCGGGAGCACGGAAAAAAATCGTGCTATGAAGCGATTTAGAAATCGTGCATGCTTAAAGTCCCACTCCGATCATATTTCGAGCTATTTTTAAACATTCTCAGTGGTCTTTAAATGATGATTATGCCGGTTTTAGCCAAAATCACAAAACCTGTGCCGTTTTCTGGGACTTCTGGGACAGAGTGGCAGTAGCTCATTAGCAATTCGCCTCTGCGTTGTGGGCGGAGCCGTTGGCACGGAAATGACCCTCCCCCTCCTCTCCTCTGTACGTTCACACCCGCCGGCGCCGACTTGAGCTTCCGAGAAAACGGAGGAGAAGCTGATCATCTCCGTTGCTGGGTTTCCTATCATTATCGGATTAATTGCAGTTTAACCATCACAGAGTGAAAGTTTATCATTTGCATGTGTTTTTAAGTCCTGCCAGTTTAACAGGGCGCGCTTGACAGGGCATATAAGAACGAGGAGAGAGAGAGAGAGCGCGAGCGAGAGCCCCGGCCGCGCGCGCGCACTCACTATTAATAATAATAAATAATAATGTGACCAAAACGGTTATACAAATGCTGTCATTATAAAAGGTTTCTAGTGTCAATGTATTGCTTGTTTATTCTGTTTACTTATCATGGTGTGGCACTTCTCTTCTCCCATGATCGAACATAGAATGCTGCTACGTCAGAGCGGCCAAAGCGTCAACAAGCTTCCTCGTACTTTTTGACAAGCGTCCTTGACAGGGCGGCCAGAGCTTCTTTGCCGCTCAAGTCGGCGGCGGTGTGAACTGTACGTAGTTAGTATTGCAACCCGCTACCGCACATAGGTGTTGATCCGCCATCGTCTTCTCTACTCCTCGGAACCTGAGCGGGCGGGGGCGGAGGGGAGTATGAGCTTGTGGCCCCACCCAGTGGAGTTACTACGTCACAACTCCAGTCTTTTCTAGCTGGCATTTTAGCGCCTGTTACTGATTCACAGCCATTTGAATGCAGAAATACTCAGAAATACAACTTTGAGCTTATTTTTCTCAAGATATGTCCTCTAACATCAGAAAAATGCTACAAGAACATGTTAACACCTAGAAAAACATGATTTTCATCGGAGTGGGTCTTTAAATCGCGATTTTATTCCGATTTCGGTTAATCGCACAGCCCTAGTTTGAAATCATGCATGGCACGGAAGGTTCCCCTGCTTAAACCAGCACATGTCAAGGCCCGTCTTAAGTTTACCAATGACCATTTGGATGATCCAGAGGAGTCATAGGAGAAAGTCATGTGGTCAGATGAGACCAAAATAGAACTTTTTGGCCATAATTCCACTAAACGTGTTTGGAGGAAGAAGAATGATGAGTACCATCCCAAGAACACCATCCCTACTGTGAAGCATGGGGGTGGTAGCATCATGCTTTGGGGGTGTTTTTCTGCACATGGGACAGGGCGACTGCACTGTATTAAGGAGAGGATGACCGGGGCCATGTATTGCGAGATTTTGGGGAACAACCTCCTTCCCTCAGTTAGAGCATTGAAGATGGGTCGAGGCTGGGTCTTCCAACATGACAATGACCCGAAGCACACAGCCAGGATAACCAAGGAGTGGCTCTGTAAGAAGCATATCAAGGTTCTGGCGTGGCCTAGCCAGTCTCCAGACCTAAACCCAATAGAGAATCTTTGGAGGGAGCTCAAACTCCGTGTTTCTCAGCGACAGCCCAGAAACCTGACTGATCTAGAGAAGATCTGTGTGGAGGAGTGGGCCAAAATCCCTCCTGCAGTGTGTGCAAACCTGGTGAAAAACTACAGGAAACGTTTGACCTCTGTAATTGCAAACAAAGGCTACTGTACCAAATATTAACATTGATTTTCTCAGGTGTTCAAATACTTATTTGCAGCTGTATCATACAAATAAATAGTTAAAAAATCATACATTGTGATTTCTGGATTTTTTTTTTAGATTATGTCTCTCACAGTGGACATGCACCTACGATGACAATTTCAGACCCCTCCATGATTTCTAAGTGGGAGAACTTGCAAAATAGCAGGGTGTTCAAATACTTATTTTCCTCACTGTATATTATAATATATACTACATATAATATTATTACATTAATATTACATTACGAAATATCTCCATGCTGAGCCTGTTTGTGCACTTCCTGCTTTTCCCTGCTTGAGAATTCATGTCCAATGAATGGACGACCTTAGCACACGTGTGGTTTTGTTTACACATTTTGGTTCACGTGCAAAAAGAGCAGTGTGAAAGCGAACCGTACCAAACAAAAAAAAATCTGTTGATTGTCGATGTCGAGTGCCAAATAAGAGATGGACAAGAAAGGTCAAAGCCATCAGGTGCCCAAATTTAGAAACGAGCGAAAGATAAAGGTATGCAACTATGTTTTCTCTGTATGATTACGGTATCCATGTCATGAATGAAGGGGCAATATTAATTGGTGGGTATAACTCTTATTTGTTAGCCTTTTTGCTATGATTCTTGCTATGCTTAACAATACGGTTTTAACCTATTTTTTTACAGTCTATGGTTTTAACTTAAACACGAGATCTAATTTCACCATAATATTGTGCTTTGCAACAAAACTGTTACAAGTTCAGTTATTACACTGCAAAAAATGCTTTTCTTACTTAGTATTTTTGTCTTGTTTCCAGTCCAAATATCAAACATTTCTTAAATAAATATGCTTAGGGACCGTTCGGTATTTATGGAAGGGGCCACCGGAGGAAAATGTCTTTTTATTCTTTGTTGAGGGGAGGGTCATCCAACTTTTTTTAGTCTAGGGGGAGGGTCACCCAACTTTTATATTCATTAAAACAGCAACATTTCAAAGTGGCTTGTTTGGTGCTATTTTGTTCCATTTATCTCCATGTTGATCTCGCGTTGTCAGCCCCCCTTCGATATCAGATGGGTCTGACCCAACAAAAATCCAGTTTGGCGCTGTTTGACAGTGCGCACTTCAGTTCGCGCTTAGAAAAAGTGCATCATGTCAGAACAGAATGCCAAAGAAATGTTTACCCGGCAAAGCTTTAAAGCACGAGCATGAACTTTTGTTAAGTGCACAGTGTCATCGCTGTAGGGCGATACTGCATATTTTAGTTTCCATTCTTATTTTGTTTCCACGATGTGTAAGATGTAGGGCTACCACCAGCCGCGGCGCTACCATTGGACCCGGGTGGGCATTTAGGTCCGGGCCCACCCATTTTCTATAGCCTATGGTTTTGTACGTTTCTTCATTCGGATCTATTTGCGATGATCGATCCAAATTCTAAACAAACAGTTTACATGCTTCGTCCTTGTTACATTATTCATTAAGATAATAATTAATAAATGCACGCATAATTATCAGTGAACTTGATAAATGTTGGAGATATGTTTTACATGCATGCACAAACAAATGCATTTCAACTTGTGTGTGCAAAATTCAGAATAAAATGAATGTGCAGCAATTTGTACAAATACAGAGTCTGTAGGCCTACTGTGTTGTTACCATTAAATAAGCTCATTTAGTTCCATTTTTGTTAAAATATAATAATGTTATTTTTTCATCTATGTTGATTATGAAAAGTGAACCGCACACACGAGTAGCCTATACGCAATATCGAGAGACATGGAGCGGGTCAGACATGATTTTGACCACTTAATTAAGTTTTGTTTTGCAGAAAACGATTTTTTAAGTGAATTTCGTTTTGTATAAATTGTAGCCTATCTTAATTTTAATTTTTTTTTTTTATCAACCAATTGCCAAATACCAAATATAGCAGACAACACAATCATAGAGGCGCCCGCGTGGTCACTTGCACTGCTCGTAAACAGGAGCGCATCTCATCCTAACTTAACGAAACTCAGCATATGCCTCACATAGCCTACATGAAATATATCTTAAGAAAGCTTGACATGTCTTTTTAACCATTTAAAACGAAAAGAAATAGGCTACTCTCTGGTTATGTAGTAATGATGTGCATTTCTCTCTATAGGCGTGTTCACTACTACGGAGATGGCGATCGTCAACTTCATCTTTACAGCTGTTGTTGCTGTTAATAAACTAAAAATAATAGGCTTATAATTTTATTAAACAATAAATTAAATGAAATTTTTATTGTATTAAAAAAGCAATAAAAAAATCCTGTTTAATATTGTGTGTGTGTGTGTGTGTGTGTGTGTGTGTGTGTGTGTGTGTGTGTCGAAAAATTTGTCCGCAGCTGCTCAAAAAAAAAAAAAAAAAAAAAAAAAAACCCGGTCAAAAACCCCACTGTCAGTGTTTTGTAAGGAACAGGCAAATATGTTCAATATAGCAGGAGACATTTTAATTGTTTACTAATAAAACAGTTATTTTTATGTCAGTGTCGGCTAGACAGATGAAGTTGACGACTCGCGATCTACGCAGCGCTACCACATCTTTAAATCACTATTAGTAGGCTATTATTTAAGTTAAACGTAAAATACATATAGACCTACACCACAAAAACTAGTTGAGGATAAATTCGTTAAAATTGGGCGATTCCAGTGAATGGACGTGACATTTGCAGTCAAAACTTAAAATAAAAATTCTCAGAAAATGCATTTATTTGAAACGTCTGAAAGGAGTCAAGACATTAGAAAAATATCAGTCTACACATGCGTTTTATATTTAATATGAGGGAAATACACATGTGACGTGACACAAAAAAATCTTTAACTTTTAGGTGGCAAAATATTTTTTAGTAGGCTAATTCTATAAATTACACTGCAAACCAAGATATATATACCCACCGGATGAATAAAGATCGGCCTCCACAGAAAATTACATTTTATATTATTTTTATTTTATTTTTCGTGTTTGCATTTATGTAAAAAAAAAAAAAAAAAATGTTACGGACGTGACAGTTCTCCATTACGCACGCACATGACTGCTCTGAAGCGACTTTAAAAATGGCACAGAGACCTCAAACAGAAAGTACAAAGCCTTTCTTTAAAGTGAATTTCGTTTTTTTTATTAATTTTATCTTAACTTTAATCAATGTTTCATCTGGATTTAATAAATAAGAAGTAGTCTAAATATAGTAGAAAATAGATAATCATGACACGGAGGCGCGGGCGAGTGAACTGGACTCTTGTCTCATAAATGAACCGAAACTCAGCGTAAGGTAAGCTACTTGCCTCACAGACCTGAGAAATATATAGAAAGCTTGAAATGTCTGCTTTTAAACATGCAGAACAATTCAAAACGAAGGAAAACAGACTGCTTTCTCCTTATGAAATGTGCATTTCTCTCTGGCGCGTTCTGAGAAGATCGCGACGCATCGTCAACTTCATCTTTGCAGTCGACACAGAAAACACTTGTTTATTAAAAACAATTAAAATTTCTAGCAATATATGACATATTAATAATCATTACTTTTGCCGGTTCTTTGTGACAGCTTTTAGATGCTTTATTGGCAGCGCCACCCACATGTTGAACGAGTCACACCGCATCAGCACCGAAAACATGATTTTTTTTCAAATCTAAAATAAAAAATCGTGATACGAACCGAATCGTAGGTTTGGTCTATCGTTACAGCCAGATGAGAAAGCAAGAGTTTATGGTTTAAAAAACAAACAAACAATGGCTATCTGAACATCTTTGCCAAGCGCAAACCAGTACAGAACAATAAATTATCGGGGAGGGTCATGCCTTTTTTCACAATCATTTTGGAGGGTCATAGAAAAAATTATTGCTGGCGAAGGGAGGGTCATGTCTTTTTTGACAACAGATCTCAAAACTCCTCCGGTGGCCCCTTAAATAAATAACGAACAGTCCCTTAACATTATTTTACTAAAGTAGTAAAATGACATAAGATATTAACCCTTGTGCATCAATTTAAAAAAGTTACTCATAGGTCCAAAGAGGACAAAATGTCCATGTCAAAAAACTGTCATAAAAAGTTGAAGCTTGGGAGCACAGACTTAACTCTGGTATCATTTTAAAGTCCCCATGAAATCAAAATTGACCCTATTTACTTTGTTAGCGCATATTACTAGTCTTGTGGTGAACAATTAATCCGTGCAAGAAAATATTTTAAAAAAATTTTTTTTACCATGGTAATCTTTAATCAAAATCTGAAAATGCCCCTCCCCTCTGCATTGGAGGACCTTCTCCGATGACGTAGGTTTGAGGAATTGGTTTGGGCAACGCGTAACCACTCCCCTCAAACCGTTAGTCTGCTATGAGCAGAGATGGAGAGGAGGAGCGCTAGAGTAAAACCCTGCCCTCTGTTCAATATTCCGTTTCACTGGGAAATACGTCATAACACTGAAGAAAAGTCGTTTGCAACTTCCGGTTCACGGGGACTTTAAAGAATACCCTTGGCAGATTATTGCTGAAGTTCAATTTTTTTTATAAGTAAATCCAAAAAAAGGTTATATAGGTTTAAGTTTATGAAAATTATTTCTGAATATTATTTTATATGAAATATATATTTTATGAAACAAGTTGAACTCTAAAACGGCTAGAAAATCAAAGCCATAAATCTAAATAAGTTGTGTTCCAAATTTGAGGTTGATATCTCAAAAAATGAGCTTTCAGTAAGACTTTGTTTGGGCGCAGTACCAAACTGTCCCCATTGGATCCCAGCAAAACTCCACTGGTGCACACAGTGATTGGCTTTGTTATTTGCAGTTGAGTTTTTCTCTCTCAATACTACAAACACACACATGCACACAAACACTTTTTTTTTTTATAACACACATACCAACCACACTCTGACATCCATACCAACACACACATACAATTATCATTGCATAATTTATCCAACTGGCTCTATAATAGCTCAAAATTCATGCAGTTAACATTAACAAAAAAAAAAAAAAAAAAAAAACTTACACATAGGTCCAAAAGGGACAAAAATGTCCAAGTCAAAAAACTCTCATAAAAATGTTATGCTTGGGAGCAAATTCTTAAGTTTGGTCTCATTTTAAAGAAGATCCTTGGCAGATTGTTGTTGAAGTGAAAAAAGTGAAAAAAAGTGCAACCAAAAAAATGTTATAGAAGTTGAAATTTATGAAAAATATTTATGAACATTATAATCAATATTTTATATAAAATATAAATAAGTATTTTGTGTAACTAGTGCAACATTTTTTTTTCAAATGAAATGGGGGTGAAATAGTAAAATTACAATAAAAATAGACACCTGTGCCAAAATTAATGCAGTTAACATTAAAAAAAAAAGAAAAAACTTACACATAGGTCCAAAAGGGACAAAAATGTCCAAGTCAAAAAACTCTCATAAAAATGTTATGCTTGGGAGCAAATACTTAAGTTTGGTCTCATTTTAAAGAAGACACTTGGCAGATTGTTGTTGAAGTGAAAAAATTGGAAAAAAGTGCAACCAAATTTTTTTTATAGAAGTTTAAGTTTATGAAAAATATTTATGAACATTATAATCAATATTTTATATAAAATATATATTTTATGAAACATTTGGAACTCTAAAACTGATATAAATTCAAAGCCATAAATCTAAACAGGTTGTGTTCCGAATTTGAGGATGATATCTCAAAAAATGAGCTTTCAGTAAGATTTTGTTTGGGCGCAGTACCAGACTTTCCCCATTGGATGCCAGCAAAACTCCACTGGTGCACACAATGATTGGATTTTCGATTTGCAGTTGAGTTTTTCTCTCTCAAATATTACAAGCACACAAACACACTTTTTATTTTATTACACACATACAAACCACACTTAGACATCCATACCAACACACCCACACAATTATTGTTGCATAATTTATCCAGTTGGCTCTATAATATGCCGAAGCAGAAAACAGGAATAAAGCGAGTATTTGCTTTATAGGCCCAATTTTTAGAATTGGGGGGCGCTCGGAGGGGGTCTCGCCCAGGGTGTAATTCAATGTAGAACCGCCACTGACAACACGATTGAATGAAATACGTTTTCTCATATGTATTACCTCGTTCTGAGCATCATTAAAAGTGAGCGAATGTTTGATTATTCTTTTTAACTCTTTAAGTATCTTTTACCCATTCAGATTAGGAAACGGTGTCCCTCAGAGGTCCTCACGTCTTCTGTGTAACGCAGGTCTCATGATCACAAGCTCATCAGTTTTGGTCAACAAACAGAGGTAATTCCTACTGTACCTGAGATCGCTCACATTCACGCTTACACAATCAAAGATACTTTGGTATAGCCCCCGTGATTGTATACACTTTGAATTTAACTTAATGTTTACTTCAGTAGAGGTATGGCCACTACTACAGATATAAGCCGACCAACATTACTTCTCTTATAATGGGTTTGGATTGGCCAAGCCGTGGTTTCCCACGTACACTTCTCTAAAGTAACATTAAATTAAAACAGAGGTAAAACACACCCAGATTTAGAAATTCACTTTTTGTCTTTGCAACAAAGTACAATTGAATTAGTGCCAGTCCAGATATCAGTCGTCACTGATCTGATGCAGACTTGCAGGAACATACAAATCCGTTTAATCTACTTGGGAAAACTAATCTCTAAACTAAATCTAAACTAAAATAACTAAATCTCAGAGTCAGTCAAAATAAAATCAAAAGTTTACTATTTATTGACCAGGTAATAAAACAATAATTCAAAATCCAATTCATAAAATAAAATCATCAGTCAATCAAATATAATAACAACAATTCGGAAATCAAGGAATTATAGAAATATTTACCTGGCAACGAAAATTACACACAGCGGCTGTGTGGGAAGTCAACCTATAGACTCCCAGAACCTTTTTCCCATTTTTCTTATAAACCCAGATAATTCAATATGCTTACCAAATGGTGGTGTTTGTCTTTATAGATTTTGGTCCCCTATTGAGGGGTTCAGACTGTGAGACCAGAATTTGTAATTGAATGGGTTCTTGATACATGTAGAAGAATACTTATTTTATATTTATTACATGGCTTGGTTGAATTCCAATATAGAATGCGGTGTGTTATTTCTTGATATCAGAGCGCTGCAAAGTATAACAGACCGTTCACATGAAAAACAGAGCGTTGCTATGGACGCGGAATGGACTATTTTCTTTAGCAGAAACAATACAATTGTTTTTAAATCAATAATCTTTTTAAATCAATAATTTGTGTCAAATTATTTATTTATTTGGTAGCTAGCCATGTAATAAGCGGGATAATGTAGAGCGAGGCGGTTGTTATAGCAAATAACAACCCCTTCAGGATTCAAGATCCCTCCGCTTCGTGTCGGTGTCCTGATCAGCCTGAGGGGGTGTATTCGCTATAACAACCACCTCGCTCTACATTATCCGATATCGATACTATTCCGATACCAGAGCTGTGTTTGCTTTAATATTTTTGTTATCATTATTGTTTATTTTATATGATGCTGAAATAAACTTCTCTCAACAGGCAAGTATGATATGTACGCATGTATGCATGTATGTCCCAAAAGGCAACTTGAGGTAAGTATAAGGTCAGAAAAGGAAGTAAAAAAAAAACCAGGAAATCCTGTTAACAGGAAAAATTCCATTCTGAAACAAATATGCAACTGTAAGGGTTTCAAATTGATTGTCATGTCAATGTTTATTACATTCCCAAAATGTCAAATACTTGAGTCTTGAAATATAAGAAAAGTGCAAGTGTAAACATCTTACACACACACTTTCTAAAGGGTGATCCTCGCTCCGATGCGGTAACTTTCTCGATGAATGCTCGATCAACATCAGCATCTTGCAAACAGACAAGCGGATTTCACCTCAGACGTGCGAATGGATTCAAAATATTCAAGCGTCCAACTAGACGCGGTAGACGAGAATTTGACGCGCTATTCACGTTTGGTGTGAACGCACAGTAATGTGGTGCTTTTTTAAATGTTTGATTGCATTCGTTGTGTTGTACGACGTGAGGGAGCTTTAAAGAGCTCTGAATTACGGCTTTGCAAACATTGCATTTTGTTGTCTTGCTCTGCGATGTTTCCAGTGTGAAGTATTTCCACACAGCGGACATGTTGGCTAGCTGCAAACTGTGGAATGGATTTCCTGGGCGGGGGCGTGTCTCATAGCTCTGTGTCTCATTGAGCCGCGCCTCTGTTCAGGAAATCCATTCCGCAGTTTGCAGCCAGCTATAGCAGACTCGCCGGCGGGAATCACTTTTGGAGTCATTTCAGCAGACAACGTTAAAGCCTAGACATGACTCATGGATATCGGATATCTCCGCAGGTTGGATCGGGAAAATCCGATACGTGAATTACGCTGTTATCGGTCCCGATACCGATACTGGATCGGCCCCATCCCTAATGGCTGATTAGTCTGGGTAAAGGATTATGGGCAATGGAGTCTGTGAGGGAATGACAGTAGTCTGATGTGGAGTGCCCTCTGGTGGCTCTCAAGGGCACTCCAGCTGGTGACCGTTACAATAACCTTCAACAATTGCTTGGCTACTGCCTTTTCTATTACTTTTGAAAAAAAAGGTAGTTTAGAGATACTGTAGGTCTATAATCTAGATAGGCGAAGTTGATTTGACTGACTCACTGATGGGATCTGTGTTAGCGGATGTTCTGAAAACCTCTGAAACTAAGATAAGTTTTGAAGACGTTTCTAATGTGATAAAATTCTGAGAATTTGCTAGAAAGTTTTAATTTGTTAGATCTGCCCGTTACTTGTTCTCAGATTGTTATTGCACAAAACGATGAACCCTCTTTGAGTAAATGCAAATATTGTTCAAGCAAATATCGTTCTCATGTATTGTGTTTGGCTCATGAACATTTGCTTTCTGGACATTTGGGGGCAACGAAAACTCGTATTCTTCAGTATTCTTCAGTTTTTTTGGCCTGGGTTGAAGCGAGACGTTGCAAAATGTTGTTGTACGTGTCATACTTGTCAAATTGCAGGTAAATCAAATCAGGTTATCTCACCCGCTCCACTTTCTCCTATCCCGGGGTATAGGAGAGGTGTTTCAAGAGGTAGGCAACTGGTTGACTGTGTCAGACCATTACTGAAAACAAAAGCACAGGTAATCAATATCTATGTACGATAATGTGTAGAACGACCAGATTTCCCAAAGCTGTTCCACTGCGGAAGATAACGGCTCCTGTTATTCTGAAAGCTTCACTAATTTATTTTCTACCTTTGAACTTTCCAATGTTGTCCAAACAATGTTGTCCAAACAAGGTACAAATTTTTTGGTCACAAGTTTTTACCCAAACTCTAAAGTCTTTGTTCATAGAACATCGTGTTTCCAGTGCATATCACCCAGACAGTCAAGGGGCAATCAAAAGGTTTCATCAGACCTTAAAACTATGCTTTGAAAATTTTGTATGGACACAAGTTAAGATTGGGATGAAGGAATTTCTTTAGTATTGTTTGCTGTACGTGAGAGTGTGCAAGAATCGCTCTGTTTTAGTCCGGTCAAGATGGTTTTTAGACATACTGTTCAGGGACCATTAAAGGTTTTGAAAGATCAGATAGTCCAAAATGCAGATTAGTCCAAAATGCCGCCGCTAGAGTTCTTACTAGATCAAGAAAATATGATCATATAACACCGATTTTATCATCACTGCATTGGCTACCTATAAAGTTACGTATTAATTATAAGGTATTGCTATTGACTTATAAAGCCCTAAACGGCTTAGCTCCAGTCTATTTAGCGGATCTTCTATCGCCCTATAATCCATCACGCTCTTTAAGATCAATAAATTCAAGGCTTTTGGTCATACCTAGGATATCCAGATCCACCAAAGGAGGGAGAGCATTTTCACATTTGGCTCAAAAACTCTGGAATAGCCTTCCTGATACTGTTCGTTGCTCAGACTCACTCTCCCAGTTTAAAACTAGATTAAAGACGCATCTTTTCAGCCAGGCATTCATATAATATTGTTAATCTCACAGTTTCAAACTACAATCTGGCCTCTAGTTCATAAAATGCCAGAGGAGAACTGGCCCCCGACTGAGCCTGGGTTCTCCCAAGGTTTTTTATTCTCCATTAGGTCACCTGATGGAGTTTTTCGGTTCCTTGCCACTGTTGCCTTTGGCTTGCTCAGTTGGGGATATTTTATTTTATTCTATCAGTCAATAAATTCCACTAGAAACAAACTTGGTTGTATTATTTTATTTTAATACTGTGAAGCTGCTTTGATACAATCTGTATTGTGAAAAGCGCTATACAAATATACTTGATTTGATTTGATTTGATTTGATCAGATGACAGAGTAAAACAGAGAAACGAACGAATGTCCTGGATTATGTTAGTCGATTTCGAGAGAAACTGCATAGTGCATGTGATCTTGCGCGTAAATTCCTGAAAAATGTGCAGTCGGAGATGAAGGACCAATTTGACAGACACGCTGTGGCATGGTCTTTTCAGCCTGATGACAAGGTGGTGGTATTATTACCGATACCAGGGTCTGCATTGTCTGGTCAATTTACTGGTCCATATAACAGTTAGGAAACTCAGTTGATTATGTTATACGCACTGCTGAAAGAAGGCGTAAGACGCGAGTTTGCCACATTAACATGCTTAAAGCATACCATGATCGTGACTAGGGTTGGGTATTGGTTGGGTTTTATCCGATACCAGTACCTACTAGGTATTTTTCAAACGGTTCCGGTGCTTAAAGGGTTCTTGAAACGGTACTTAAGAAAACTAAACTGCACACACTTTATCAAAAAAAATAATACCTCTGTGTGTGTGTGTGTGTGTGTGTGTGTGTGTGTGTGTGTGTGTGTGTGTGATTTTCTGAAAAAGATTTTCTGATTAAATGAAAAATTGTGCCCTTTAAAAGGCTACTGATGTAGCACAAAACACTTGAGTTAAGATCAAAATTTTGTCTTCTCATATTATGACTTTTACAAAACAGAGAAATATCTGACACTGAGCAGAAATATTTAACACACAGTATAGCCTCATATAAATATACTTGATATTGATATACTTCATACTTGATATTCAAGATTTGCAGTTGGCATTAAAATACTAGACTTACCCTAAGAGGAACACTGGCAGCTGAACTTGAACTTTAGTCAAGCGTGTGTCAGAGGTTTTGGGTTCTAATCCACATTCGTAGTTTTTTATTTATTTATTTATTTATTTATTTATTTATTTATTTATTTATTTATTTAAACCGATTATGCTCATCAGTGGTTGTATATCAAGCAGGGACACTTTGTGTCCATTATATTTTGAGATTTCACCAGAACGAATAGATATGAGGCGCCGTCTAGGGCTTAAATCAAACTTCATTCACGCACATATGAAACCCTTGCATACACATATACTAGGTAGTCACACATACATGTATACTACTGAATGCTCAAACTAATAAAATGCACAACTTCTAAAGTCGCTCACGCACACACACGCAAACTCTACACACGAGACGCGCGGAACTCTCCGCGCACATACTCATCTGAGACGCGAGCACACACACACACACACACACACACACACACACAAACTCTCCGCGCACATAATCATATAGACGGCGCCTCATAAATAGATCGATCTCCGCAACGTATTGAAGCGCGCGTCCGAGTGAAGCCAAGTGTGTGCGCGAGCCAAGAGAAAACACTGTATCCGCGCCACTGATCGCAGCGGCAACGAGCACTTTGATCACTTGATTTAAAAAACATATTTCAGCGCTAGATCTCTTATTTAACAAACGAACTAAATGAATGCTCTGCTGGTTAACTGGAGATGTTTTGTTATTGGATCATTCGTGCCGCGAGATGTTGTATAGGGGGCGGTAAAAAACGTCAGGCACCGAAATCAGGCACCGAAAGTTTCGTTCTTATTTGGTCTGGTTACTACCGTTTACGTCGGAACCGGTTCCCTATTGGAACCGAGTTTCGGTACCCAACCCTAATCGTTACGAATGTGAACCTGTAAAGCAGGTCACTGACAATGCAGCGGTATTAATAACGTCTCAAGTTTTGTCTGTTGTAGAAGGTGACATGAATGCTGATGAGGATGGACTGGTATTGAGAAATACTCCTCAACAATGCAGTAAATTGGATAACTCCGTTATTCTGTCCAATCTGACTACCAGCAAACTCTTTCTTCCCTACCTGATGAGCAAAGGCATGATGTGGAAGCTATCATCATATTCCCCATTCTATTTTCTGATGTCCCGTCTGAGACTGGGGTACTGTAGCACGATATTGATGTTCGAGATGCAAAACCGATAAATCAACATCCTTATCGAGTAAACAAAGTTAAGAGATCCGCTATGAAGACAGAAACTGACTATTTGTTAGAGAATGATTTAGCTCTTCATAGTTATAGTCTGTGGAGCTCCCCATGTCTTCTTGAAACGAATCATCAGGTTTCTTAACGTTTTTTTACCAAAAAGTCAATGCTGTCACCGTTCCTGATTGTTATCCGCTCCCTAGAATGGAGGATTGTGTCGACAGTATCGGTTCCGCTAGATTTGTTAGAAAACTTGAATGACTTGAAGAGTACTGGCAGGTAACATTAACTCCGCTGGCGTCTGACACATTCACATTCATAACTCCGGATTGCTTTTTACAATACCATGTTATGTTGTTCGGGCTAAGTTCCAGCCATTAGCCACGTTTCTACTGTCGGGCCAGGGCCGGGCCGTGCTAGTGTGTGCCAGGGCCAGTCGCGTTTCCACTGTCACTTCCGGGGCTTGATCGGGGCTTACTCGGGGCCAACGGCCAGGATTTCTGGCCCGTCGAATACCTTGGGCCAAAGCGGGCCAGCTCGGGCTAGAGGAGAGGTTACGAACAGAGGCGGAGTTCACCTGAGTCTGGAGACGCCAGCGCCGGATGATTCTGTCATCATTAAAGACTTTTAAAATAATTTAAAGGGGGGGTGAAATGCTATTTCATGCATACTGAGTTTTTTACACTGTTAAAGAGTTGGATTCCCATGCTAAACATGGACAAAGTTTCAAAAATTAAATTGTACGTTTGAAGGAGTGTTTCTGTGCCAAAAATTGTCCTTCCGGTTTGTCATAAGTTTCGGAAAGTTTGCGTGCGCGCACTCGTAGACCAGAGAGGGAAGAGTGCGAAAGCAGTAACGTTACCTCATCAAAACGCTCTGCTCGGCTCACCAAAGAAGTGGGTTTTTGGTTGCCAGGGCAAGACAACCCTGCACAGATTCCTAAAGAACCCAGCGCTAAGGGGCAAGTGGATGGAGTTTGTTTTTTCAGAGACTGTTTGTTCCCTGCATTTCGACAAGGATTGTTTTATAAACAAAGCCCAGATCGACGGATTTGCAGATCGTCCAAGTTAATGCTTAAGGATCGAGCAGTCGCAATGATAAAGGTTCGCAGTCGCTGGCGGTGAGTAAGAAACTGCTTCAAATGTCTCTGTGTGTTGTTAGCTCGGTTAGCACAGCTTTAGCTCCGCCCACACGGTCCGCCTCCAGACGCTCGTTTTTTTTACGGAAAGTCTCAGTACAGCCTATCTAGCTTTTATAAATATAATAAAACTAAAGACTTTTTGGAGATATGAAGGATGCAATACTACTCTATAGGTACTCAAGATTAACAGGAGATTGAGTGAAAATGAGCATTTCATCCCCCCTTTAACTCGCGTTCATGTTTGAATGCCTTCTGTTTGTGATGCAAAAGACTATGTGCGCTATAACCATTACCATAGTAAACATAGTAAACGCTTGAAAATACACATAGTAAAAAAAACATAGTGAATGCTTGAAGAAATCAGACCAATCATAAAAGCTATCACAATCATGTTTTTATTTTATCTGTCATAGCCTACGTCTCGTCTCTTTATACCGGACTAACGTTATCATAAAATAAAGCAACTTTTTTTCGGGAGCTTCCTCTATTTCTCTGACTGAAAATCGAGAGTCGAGAGAGTGCTAAAGCTCATCAGGTCGTATTTTTGGTGGCATATATTTGTATAAATTATCATTCTTTCTAAATGTGATGTAAATATGTCCTGTAACTACCAGATAAACAACAGACGTGACTGAAAAAGTAAGTGTGTCCTCTTTCTTCTGTGAAATAGACCTAACAGTAATTATTTCTGAGTGACTAATGTGCAAAATTGACATAAATTAATTCATTATGATCGATGTATCACTTTTTATTGTAAACCTGTGGTAAAACATCGATGCTTGAGTTTTAAATATTCAAGTAAACAACAAAAATGCCAGCAAACGGCCGCTTTTATCATGTTTGTTTTCAACGCTGTTTCCAGTGATTTCTGATTAGTTTTCTGATAAAACTTCCATTTGTTGGTGAAATGATGGGTTAGTGTGACGTTGTTCCAGAGAGGCGTGTTACGGGCGTGTTTTAGTGAAGCGCTGTGGAGCTTCTGGCCCGACAGTGGAAACCCAGGCCCGGTGCTATTAGCCCGAGGCTATTAGCCCGGCACGGCCCGTTTAAAGCCCTGGCTCGCACTGGCCCGACAGTGGAAACGCGGCTATTGATCCAAACTGCTCCGCTGGGGTACCTAACTCTAAGGCATATTTGGATGACTTGGTGATCTTTTCTAATGACTGGAAAGAACATTTGTCTTTGTTGCGTACTGTGTTTGAACATTTAAAACATTAAACCCTTTAACCCTCTGGGGTCGGCAACCTTACCTCAGAACAAGAAGAATGCGATTTGAAGATAAGATTTTTAATGTAAGACATGTAGGCCTATTCCCATTTATAATAGTTAGCATGTTATTGGTGCATAAACTTCACATTGTACTAGTTGAACTGGTGCCAGACTAAAATTTATTAAATTGATGGAAACATGTTGAAACATGAACTATAGACAGGTTCAATGATAAATAAATATAGCCTATGCAGACACAAGGATGTTTTTATGTTAGATAATAAAACACAGCATGATATAAAAGGATATATACATTTATGATGCATATTATAATGTTTAGACCAGTGTTTACTGTTTATTGCTGTGTTCGTTGATATCTGCTCAAACTTGGATGTTTATAATGTGCTAACACCATTTCATAGTTTGGAGCGGCTAGATCGTTCAATAATGTTCTCTGCACATGCTGTGAGTTTGAGTCACTCACGCTATGGCTTTGAAAAGCAAAACGCGCCAAACATTAGGCTTCATGTTTTTACTCCAATCTCATTTCATAACGTCTACATACTATACTATTAAAACAATACATTTATAGTTTGTAAAATACACAATGGTGTCTATGGAAGCAGCATTACAATCCATTCAAATATATTTGCCGAAGCGTTTTATTCATATCAGATACACAGTGTAACTAACTGTGAAAGTTTACTCTATTCTTCTCCCTGTTCACCGGCCACTTACTTTCATGTATCTCAGGAGAAACTGATGAATTCACGGGCTGTAATAAATCCAACAGACAGGAATCTCTGAACTGCGGCTAGGGTGACCACCCATCCCGCTTTGCAAATGCGTTGCATTTTCACCCATTGTCCCGCACATCGCATATTGAGAAAATGTCACACATATTTCACTGCCACATTTTTAATATGTATCACATTCAAATGGAACAGCAAATGCCACTATTCACTGTGTGTAAGAACTATCACTTTGCATGTGACCATGTTGCTTAACCCCCTGAGGTCGACGGTATCGCCGGCGATACCAGCTCGCTTTTTTTTTATAAGTGTAAAAAAAACTCATAAATACTCTGTTGACTTTGATTTTTCATAGGAGTTTCGTACATCAATCGATTCTGTTAAATGTGTATTATTTTTGTGTATACTCACAATAAAAACAAAGTGTTGTGCTTTTCGCCAAATAAAGAAAAATAAACACAAAGCGAGTTCTGCCTTCTCTCTGTCAGTGTAGTCCATTCTGAAACGCGTCCGAAAATGAACAATAACTCAGCGAATACTCAGTCAAACAGACATACAGACACACAGGCATGAAGCTTGAATTCTCTTCTTTTAAATGAAGTTATTTATATAAAAAACAAATATTCTCATCTTGTGAAATCTGTATTAAAAGAGAGCGATTCCAGTCGAGCTCATTAGAGCTAATTCAAATGTAATGTGACACGCCCACGAAGAGCACACGCTATTCAAACGCAAATGATTGAGGTAATCCACGCAAACCTGTGAACGCCCCCATATCAGCTGGAGAAAACACAAGTTTATTCAGATCATTACTTGTTTACACCGTCTCGCAGCGCTGTGAGGAATAATAATAATGGAAAATGTACCTCAGAAGTGCGGGTATATCGAGGAGCGAGCTGAGGAATACTGTAGTAAGTTTTTTTCCTTCTCACGTGAATCGGGTTTCTGTTTATGAATGAATGAACGGCAGAGATGTGCTGTTTACCACAGCTTGCCAAAAGACAGTTTAAATTTAAATCGCGTGTGTGAATGAATGATGATGTTTTAGCAAACTGTATTGCTATACTGAGATGAGTCAAAATCGACTGAAATATGTTGAAATAAAATGTAGGCTATTTGTATAAGCAACGTATTAAACTGCAAATTAACATTTATATGCCCTAATATTTCATAAAAACAACGTTACAGTCAGGCAAATTATGAAAGACAACATTTTGTTGACTAGATTTGGGTACAGTTTTTACTGTAGAATATACTGCCACATCAAATAAGCTTTTGTTTCTATATAAAATACAATTTTTGTCAAAAATAAAGTCATCAACTAAGATGTCAGCTGTTCCAATGTTGGCTATATTCAAACTAATGAATACATAGATAAAATGTAGGCCTATAATCTTTTTTTTTTTTTTTTTACAAAGAAAGAGTACACTTGAAATATTGTTGAAATTGTAATTATTGTTGTAATTGTAACCTTTTTAATAAAATAGCAAAACATATTTACAAGATAGATGTAAGCAAAATCTTAAATGGTCAATATAAGTCTTCTTCTAAATATATCTTTTGTCCTTGCATTGTGGCTCAGTCAGTGTCACACCTGAGTGAATGGCTAATTATGCAGAGTGGGTGGGACATTGTATTCTCAGGTGTAAACTAGGGCTGAACGATTAATTGCATTTGCGATAATATCACGATATGATGAAATGCGATTTTTTAAACCGCAAAGCTGCGATTATAGTCTGGTCACGTGACACGCGAGAGTAAACCAGTCTGTATTGCAGATGAAGCATCATCTTGGCACGCGACACATAGGCCTAGATCTGGCTACAGGAAATAACAGTTTATGTTTAATTTATGTGATATTGTGTTATAGATTCTCTCCAACGATTCTGTATGGATTAAGATAATTTCAGATTTATGTCTGAGCTTAGTTTTAAACACAGATAACGCGTGACGACGCGCGTGCTTTATAAACAACCGTATTCTGCTTGCTTCCGTCTCTCACACACACACACACACACACACACACACACACACACACACACACACACACACACGACACCACTCGAACCTTACGAGAAATAATCTTTAATAAAGTTCGGAAAAGTTGAAGCGAGTTACAAGGACATTCGCGGGCGTCATTGCACAAGATATGAGATACGCGCGGTCTGCGTGATGTTACTTTTGTAGTGCGCGGTCTCGCCCGCCGGTATTTTACTTACAAATGTTCTACGAAGGCATCATATGTCTTGGAATGCAGTTGGCTTATATGAAAATCACAGACAGAAGCTGCTTTCAATTTCAAATACTCACGTGCGTTTTGCGAAGAGCGTTTGAGCATGCGGCTGTGAGCGACTCTGTCTACGTGGTTAAATGTAGGTTTGCATCTCAAAATGCTTTTATGACGCGAAATTACCGGTAATGTGACACAGTCAGTTATTAAACAGACAGGAAAAACCACATCTTATAATTTCAAAAGAGATGAAAACATTCAGACAGCCTACTCTTAAATAGGCTACTGAAAGCACTCTTTGTTTATTGCTTGTAATATTTTTTTCCCTCTTTGTTATTTGTTTTGAAGCTATATTTGTTAAAATTATTAACATGTAATTGTATTAATTTAGTTTTTTAATGTGTAATTATTATAAGTAGGCCTACTTATAATTATGTAATTAAATATTTTAAGTTTTATTAATAAGAAAAAAATTATTGGCTCATGAGGTGCCTACCCAGTAAACACAAAACGTTTTTACAACGTTTCACAACGTTGTTTTTTGGTTGCAATTAGGTAATGTTGCAGTGCAACGTTTTAAAAACGTTTAAGAAACCACACCGAAAATAAAAAAAAATAATGTAACCAAAATAAAACGTTTTAGAAACGTTGTGAAAATACCAACCAGGTATGTTTTCTTTAGGTAGTCAAAAAAACGTAAATATCACGTTTGTCTACTACGATAACAAAACCAGACCAAAATGCAACTTTGGCGAGACGTTTTATTTAGGTGTTAAAATAACGTTGTCTGCACGTTGAAATAGGTTTTAAAAGAAACGTCACGACAGTATTAATACAACATGCCAAATCTCCAATGGTACGTTCTGTTTGTGTATAAAATATAACAGTATAACATTTTAACAAGCAATTCTTCATTGACCGAGTAGCCAACAGACGAGTATAGCAGCCTGACTATCAAGTAGGCTATCAAAAGGACTTCGAGGTGATATGTGAATGCTTACTCTCAGTTGTCTCTTCTCATTTAATAGCCTATACATTTTTTAAAAAAAATTATCATCACTGAACATGTCATACACACTTTTGGAAAAATGTTAATGTCCTTGCATGCAGCCTGAGGGTGACGATGATTGACATACTTTATATGAAATGATGTTCATAATTATGATTTTAGTTTTTGCTATTTTATTTCTACACCTTGTTTACCATTTCTAAAGGTAGACCTATATATTATGTTATAATGTAGCCTATTATATAAATGACTAAAAAACGTTTTACATTTTCAATGCTTTCATATTTTCATTCAATTTACAGTTTGCGATGGCCACAGGCCTACTATCCACTTAATAATACATCAGGTTTCAGGATATTTTAGCTTATTATCAAATAATTAAAATAATTCATTCCATCAATTTAAATGTAAATGCTGCGTGACTTTTACGTATTTTAATGGGCGTTCAAGCCGCGTTTGAACTGGAGCGGAGGGCGTTACCATGGAAACGAGGCGGCAGCTCAACTGACAATCAGCGAAACTCCGTCTCTCACTGTTGTTTTAACAACTTTAAGGTACGTTTAGTCCATAAAATTACACAAATAGTACATACAAATGTTTCTGAGACTTTCTTTCATGTAAATCACTCGCTTCCGTTGAATATTTACTTAATAGAAATGGTTTAGTGCCTTCGAAAAAGTCCGTTAGCATCTAACTAACTTTAGCTAACGTTATCTAACTTAGCAGCTAACGTAAGAGGTTAGGTTTGGGCTTTTAATCACATCTTATGTGTAGATTAAATATTTTGATAGTTTTGTAAAGGTTTTGCTGACAATTGGTCAATGGATAAATGGAAATAAGCTAATTTATTTAACCTAAATGTATGCAATTTATGGTTAATTCATAGTTATCACGTGACGTCACACCATTACGCCCACCTGGAGGGCAAACTAAGGCTTTCCTCCACTGCCCAGTCCTTTTATCAGGTTTGTAGTTAGTATTAATGTAGTAAAACAGTGTTATTAAAAGATCAAATTAAATATATACTGCTTATTCATGATGCATACTTTGTACAGGTAAGCAGATGAACACAGAACAAATTATTTACAACAAAATAATATTGTTTGTCTTCTCTCCTTTACAGTATTGTTTGCCATCTAGTCCTGATCACAGAGTTTAGCTCCAAACCCAGTTAAGCAGACCTGAGCAGCTGATCCAGGATCACCAGAAACTCTGCAGGACTTCGGTCTCAGTGTTCCAGTGTTCAGGTGTCCCAGTGTTGTAATTTCAGAATATATTGCAGGAGATCTCAACATTGTCTGTCAAGGTCCACTTACATGCAGAGCTTTACTCCATCCTAGTCCAGCACACCTGAACAAGCTAATCAAGGTGCATAACTCTGGGTGCACATCACTCAGGTCTCTAGCTCAGTAGTCAGTGGTTAAGGGCCGTCTTTATCACAAAACCCTTACAGTGCACTGAAACATTCGCTCCCTAAAAACTCACTATGTTATCGGAAGTTCTGAAGCACAAAACTTCAATCATACGAGACAGTTCTCTACAAAATGACATGTGATAGGTGATTTTAAAACACAAACCAATATTATATTTCAGCATAAACATAACATCTCTAGACAGGTAATGCCTAATCAAGCAAACATTTACAATTTATCTATGACTGAAATCTTCCACAAGTATGTAGAGGGAAAACTCAAGTGTATACTTCACATTTTGGACAACCATTGTTTTTTTACATTTACCTTTTGGTTATTGTTCTCTTTCTCACTTTAGATGCTGGAGAAAAAACAGCCTGGCTAAAGCATTCAAAGCATCTCAATAATCCAGGATTGGGATGGTGGAAGGAAGAGATCTACTGGTGCCCCTGAGGAACTGATTTACCTAATGCGTCAAATTTAACCAAACATTTTCATCACTCACCTTCATATCGTTGCAAACCTGTAAGACTTTCGTTCATCTTTGAAACACAAATGTAGATCTTTTTAATGAAATCTGAGAGCTTTCTGTCCCTCCATTTCACAGTTTATGCAACTACAACTTTCAAGCTTCAGAAAGGTAGTAAAGACATTATAACAATAATCAATATGACTCCAGTGGTTTAACCTCAACTTTATGAAATGAAGTGAATGCTGTGTGTGCAAAAAAACCCATTCCATCTTTATTCACAAAATAATATATACATCTCTGACACGTTCACGGAGCACCACGATTCATCAGGGTTGTGTTGGCAAGAGAGCCAGCGATCTCATGGCGCAACATGCGTCGGAGATACATAATTTGTGAATAAAGATGTAATTGTATGCGCACATAAGGTAGCCTATCTGTTAAAAATATCTTCATTTGTGTTCTCCACAAAAGTCGTATGGGTTTGGAGCAACATGAGTTAATTAATGACAGAATTTACATTTTAGTGTGAACTATCCCTTTAATGTTTTCTAATGTGGTTATAATTGGCCATTGTTCTGTTTTATAAACATTTTCAATATTTTAAAGATTTATTGTTTTGAAAAAATGTTTATACAGAAAAGATAGATTAATTTGATCAAAAGTCACAGTAAAAACTTTTAAATTGTTTTTAAAAAATTGTTTCAAATAAATGCTGCTCTTTTGAAAGTTCTATTCAAAGAATACTGAAAACTGTATCATAGTTTCCACAAAAATATGAAGCCGTACAACTGATAATAATCATAAATGTTATATATATATATATATATATATATATATATATATATATATATATATATATATATATATATATATATATACACAGGGTTTTTCCTGGCTCAAAATGAGGCGGAGGTGGTAAAATCCTAATAATGTATTTTAATAATAAGGTAATTAAATTAGTATTTTTCATAGATCATCATATAGCCTAATGTGTTTCCCACATCATTTTTGTAGGTGTGTCCTGGTGCCCCCCCGTAAGAAAATTTTGTACATTTTAAAGATAAATTCATTAATTTGTTGCACTTTGAGTCACCCGAATCCACTGTTAAAAATAAATAATCCACCCGCAAACCACCTATATTCTTTGATTTAGATATCTGCATCTGATCATCACATTACAATTATTCAAATTAGTGTTAAGCATGATAATATGGTAACATATCACATTGAATTTGGCTAATTAAAAAAGAAAATTTATTTAAAATAAAAGTTCTTCTTTTGGCAAAATTACATTTCCTTAATAGCCTAAACAGAGGCTTTACTCCCTTCAAACTTAAATTGTCAATGTTTCATTACATCACTGTTTGAAAACACTCAAGAATAATTTTTTGTACCTTTATAAAATGCTTTTTTTTCTTAAATGTTAGCTCCATCTTTCATTTCAAAGTCTTAAATTTGATCAATATATTCAATTAAAATAATAAGACACTAGGCTGTTACCAATCAAATTAAATAATTTACACTGAAAAATTATAACTGTATTAAATGAGATTATTTTAAATATTTTTGAATATACACATAAGGAATGTTGAAAAGAATGATAGCCTACTTTATGAAACTAAACCGCCAGTAGGAGGCGGCAGGCGACCGTCTTAATGAGCGAGTCATTGAGTCATTCATTCAAACGATTCGTTCAATCGGCTGATTTATTCAGAATGAAGCAGTTTATGAATAGTTAATTGAATCTTTGACTCAACCGATTCGTTCAAAATGCTGAATCATTCAGTAATGCTGTGAGATGCGCAATGGTTCTGCTGTGATCTTTGTTTGGAACTATTTTCGCTGCTGAAACCGAACAAAAACAGTCATTGCGTCTAAAATGTAAGTGACTTAATTTTAAGTTTTTTTGTTTATTGAACTGTTATGAAATCAGTCTCGGTTTCAATCTTGATGGCATTCAGGAAACAGCTCTCTGGTCGCGTGTAGCCTAGCTATATATTGTTTCTTAACTATAATATGTTATAAATAACTGCGCGAACCTCAACAGCGCAACATTGTTACCGTCAGTACATTAGGTAGGACTATATTATTATCAACTATAGGCTATCAATCGCCACTTACATTAAATTAAATAAAACAGAATCATCCTCACGTTTTCGGTGATTCCCTAGTTATTTTTTATTTTATATTAAAAATTGTTTTAATCAGGGCATTTGTCCGGATTGGCTACAATTCTCTCTCACTTTTCCCTTCAAAAAAAAGAAAAAAAACACACGTGTCGCGGACACAGTCTATGTTATTGTTAACAAGCGTTATTGTCGAGCCCTGATGTTTTCCTTTATTTGTTTTCCCTGAAGAGAATTACGTTGTTGAAAACGAAAGTAAAAGAGTCACGCACGTTCATTGCGTTTTACCGTGATGAGAGTTCCGTGTCTTTATTAAACTCAACACATTATAATGATTTATCTGTCATCCACCCTCGATTAATTGGAATGGAATGTTTTTATTACTTGGCTCGCCCGACCCGCGGATTATCCGCGCAGCACTATACGTTTTGAGAATGGACACAAGCGGTAACCGCAACAGATCCGTCACGCTGGGAAAAGTGTATCTGACCATGTGACTGTCTGTCCGAGTTTTGTCGAGAGCCGGAGGCGGCACGAAATTTAACAGAGGCGACCGCCTCATAATTCTCTATGCAGGAAAAACCCTGCATATATATATATATATATATATATATATATATATATATATATATAATAGATTGTATCACTATTTATTCTAGAATTAGTAATATATTACAGAAATGCACTCATTAACTAAAATCATTAATCATATCAATCATATTGTATTATTATTCAATAAATTCTATAGAAATTGCTTAACTTTTATGTTTTGTGTCCAGTGATTTTTCATTGTTTTTAACGGGTCCCAGAAAGAATTGTGTTAAAGATGAGTTTATAGCCCACTGGATCGATTACTCTTCACACTGGACTCTTTGAAGACGGACGTGGCAGCAGTTGCAGAACGGCTGCTGCTACAAACGCTTACAGGCTACATCCAAAGATGGAAACATTTCAGGTTTTAGTGATTAACACGTTCTTTCAGTGAATTTTTCGGGTGAACGTGGTAAAAACCAATAGGAAAAAAAAGTACCACATAAGACGTGATATTGACATTTTGAAAATGTTGAACATGACGCATATCGTCGAAGCAACGTTAAAAAAAACCCGTTTCAGCCACGTTGTGAAAATACGTATTTATAACGTTTAAAAAACCCGACATCTGTCGTATTAAATACGTAGGATAAAAACGTTGTGACAACTTTTTCACGAAGTGAAAAAAACGTTTTTGCAACGTTTTTGTGTTTGCTGGGTAAAGATTCCCTTCCCTATTTTATAATGATTTATTGCTTGTTTTTGTTGAATAATAGAAAGCGTAAAAAAATAATCGCATATTAAATCGCAATCGCAATATTGGTAAAAAAAAAAATCGCAATTAGATTATTTTCCAAAATCGTCCAGCCCTAGTGTAAACCACTCCTCGTTCACGCCCCCCTCGCATATTGGCTTTCCAAGCAAAACCTGTTTTACATCAATTTAAATCAATGTATGGTTTTACGTGAACGATAAAGCAAGACTATTTTCACATAATTTTGAAGCCAGAACTTGAAGCAACAACATCCATTAGTCAAAAGTCTTATTGACACATATTTAGTATGAGTTTTGTGGTCTTATTTCAGCAACTTTCTTTTTTTTTTTTTTATATAACCACGCATAAACATTATTCTCTTAAAAATTAAAAATATACATGCATGGTGATCACATATTTTGGTAGCCCTGTTTGTGCTATATAGAGTGAATTTACACCTTTGCCATTAACATGTTTATAAATAACTGAAAAAAGCACAAATGTCAGAGCATGTCAGAACACCTCCAGTGCCCAGAAAACCGCTCAGACTCCAGAGGGTTAAATCCGACCTCTAGTTCATAAATGCCAGAGGAGAACTGGCCCCCGACTGAGCCTGGGTTCTCCCAAGGTTTTTTTTTTTTTCTCCATTAGGTCACCTGATGGAGTTTTTCGGTTCCTTGCCACTGTTGCCTTTGGCTTGCTCAGTTGGGGATATTTGGGGATATTTAATTTAATTAATCAATCAAAAATACTATTGATCAAAATATGAGTTTTTGGTTTAATATATTCTTAATATATAAGACTGTCAATGATCTAATTTCATGTTGTTTTATATTTTGTTGGATTTTAGTTGGACTTGGTCAGAACCGTTCCAAAAATAGTTATCTGCATGCTGCCTTTGGGCTCAGTGATGTTGAATTTAAATGACATGTAAAATAAAGACATGTTATGTTACATTGTGATGTAATGGTGATTTCTGGAAGGGACTAAAGAACAAAGAACTTGTATCAGCTGAAAGGCAGAATGCAAATGTTTGTATTAAGTAAGATAGACATTATATAACAGTTTCAGGTTATGTTTAGTGTTGGTAACATGTCCCACACAAACTTATAGTCGTCCCACATTTGGTTTGTTTGATGGTGGTCACCCTAACTGCGGCCCAAACAAACATGAGGGCGCCCATTTCCCATTACAGATCAAGATCATTTATAAAGGGTTTTAAATTACAAAACAAACTCACACTGAGAACCGGAATGACATGGTAAGCAAGTTTGTTAATATTTAGAAATAAAAAGCGCTACATCTGCCATACAGCGCTATTTTGGCTGTGGTGAATCGCGTGGCAAGCATGACGCGTCACCATGGAAACAATGGGGGGGGGGTCGCGATGCCGGCTCAACATTGTGATGTCTGTCATCCATTGCGATGGACGATGATATCGTCTATCGGCCCAACCCTATACAGTATTATAATATACACAAATAATATCTGCCAATATATAGATATCAGGCTTTTTTACTCCCTAATATCGGTATCGGCCCCCAAAAATCCATATCGATCGGGCTCTAATATTGTTATCGCAATACATAATTTTTTAAAAAGACGTAATTTTTGACGTGCGGACGCGACAGTATAAACCAAGCTTAAAAAGGCTTGTTCGACTTATGATCGGCGGCTGACTTGAAGCAGTGCATGCCGGTTAGATGCACTTGAGATAGTGCCGACGCCACGTGACGTATGCCATCAGAGTCCCGCGAGAACGGTTCGAGAGCTGTCAGCTGATTCACTCTGCGCAGTTTTTCCAGAGCATCTGATGACAACACAACTGTTCCAGATTAAATGTGAAATTATTATATATACATATATATATAGATATTCACACACAGAATGACAATAAATTAACCTTAATCATAAATGATTAACTTTGCTCTATTATTTGTTATTTAAAATGTTTGCATCACATTTCTAGCATTTCCGCCAACCTCTGGCACCTGCCATCTCACCCTACAGGAACGCGAGTGCTCAAAACAGTAAACGCATAGCCTGGGTTTCCCCATGCTGCCTTGAGCGCAGCACGATTTTATTCACGCTGCTAGGCAGTCTGGATACCATGGACCAGATTTTCACCTCAGCTAGGGAACCAATCACAGAACGGGGAGGGAGCAGCAAGACGATGACGACGTCTATGCGACACACCGAAGCAATTTGTTTATATCTATGGATCCAACATGATGGCAGCAGACGCGAAGTTACCTTTCGATGCAGCCTTAGATAGTGTTCTAAGTAGTTTATTATTGTACACATAAATCTCTGACCCATTGTCTTCTTCCTCGTCGAATTTCTGTCGCTCTACATACGTCATCTGGTATAATTGAAACGACTGGCTATGAGCTACGTACAGGCGCATTTGATAGACATTTGTAGCGCTCAATAAACGGCTCTGGGCATTCGTAAACCACGCCTCAAATACGAGAAAATGAACATGTGGTTCCCAGACCACATCTCAATGAGAAAGAGGTCTGACGTTAGCCAGGCTAGTAAACACAAGGAAGGCTGCACATTGTTGACTTCAGGAGGCGCTGCATGAAACCAGCCCCACTCTATATCAATGGAGATTTTGTGAAAAGGGTCCACACCTTTCAGTTCCTGGGAGTCCAAATATCCAACAACCTCTCTTGGTCTGCCAACACCTCAGAAATAATCAAAAAGGCCCAGCAAAGGCAGCATTTCCTTAGAGTGCTCAGGACGCATCATTTAGATTGCAAATTGTTGGTGTCCTTTTACTGCTCCACAATTGAAAGTGTGTTAACATACTGTATTAGTGTGGTACTCCAGGTGTACTGCAGCAGATAAGGCAGCCCTCCAAAGGATAATTAATACAGCCCAAAAAAAAAAAAGAAAAAAAAAAATCAGTGGCTGTCAGCTACTCTCCCTGGAAGGCATTGCTTGCTCCAGTGTTGCCAGATTGGGCGGTTTTGAATTTGATTGTGCGGGTAAAAAAGGGTTTGGGCGGGTGGACAAAATTTGGGCTGGTTTGGGGTAAGTTCGGCGGTTTTCAAACATCTACATTTTAAAGTCTAATTGGTTAAAAAACTAAACTAAAGTGTGCATGTAGTCCATAAAATCAGTCATCATGACATTTAGTCATGAGTCTCAAAAGCTCAATAAAATGGGTTGAACCTGACATGGTCTGTCATACTTTTTATTTGTGTTTTTTCTGTTAACTTTGACCCTAAGAACCAATAATTGGAGGGTCTGCTCTGCTGGAAATATCGCGAAAAAAAATTGTGGCCATTTTAGTGTATGCACCCTTTATTTTTTATCAGAAAAATGTGAAAAATGATCAAGTTGATTAAGTTTTTGATCAAGTTTTTCTCAAATCCTCAGTGGGTTTGGTAGGCTGTCAATAAATGCATTCCAGATACAAAGAACACATTTGCTGACAACATCCACTGAAAAAATAACTCTTAAAACACATTTCTACATGATTTTGCATCAATTTAATGCAAAAAATTAGGCGTTTTCTCACTTTTTTCCAATATTTTCATCTTTACTTCATTGGCAATCAACTATTCCCCCAAGTTATGACATCAGTCAATATGTCATTCTTTTCACCAAACAGTATACTCATTCCACAGAAAAAATCATAAAAATCCAACCAAAATCAATGGATCTGTGATGATTTCACTAATAGTTGATCAGCAGGCTCAGAACCTCAATAGAATTGTAGGCTACTCTCAAAATTCCGAAAGACATGTAGTCCATGAGCCAGGGGGGTTGATCGGTATCATCGGGGGGGAAAAATGCTATCATTGTTATTTGGCAAGGTATACACCCCTAGTATTAGAAAAATCACGATAGCAGTGCAGGGGTGGTAGCGAAATCACTTTTTTCAGCTCATGAAGTTACTAACCCCCTAAGATAAATTCCGTTTTTGAAATCTGGTGTATATCTGGTTTAGGCTCATGCTAGGGATATTGTCAATATTCTATAATATGGTGATTGGTATTGCTGGAAAGGGGACCTTTTAGGCTTTCATTTAAGCCCAGTACTGAATCTGTCTGACAAACACAGAGGTCACATGACTTCTTTAAACCAGAAATAACACACTTTTTTTTTATCAAAATAGAATAGAGCCAATAGAATGGACTAGTCCAGGGCCAAATGTTGTAATAAAAACACTTGTAATTGGTGTAACAAAATGTTTCTATCATGTATTTTGATATTCACCCACTTTCAGTTAGAATGTCAGAAAGCAGCTCATGCACTGAATGTTGATGAATTTTGACAGTTTGACGAGGTTTTGTCAGTTTTGTGAAAAGATTGTTGGTTCAGTTGACTGGTTATAACAACACTACCAACTATACCATCTTCAATCAACTTCCATTGAGTTCCAGGGGTATTAAATGTAAGTACAAAATACTTTTTCTCTTGTGATTGTGAATTGGTGGGGAATAGTAGCAGTAGCTAATGTAAGCTTGGTGTTTTTCACACTTAGTATACTTTTTTTAAACTTAAAATAAGAAAGTATACTTTCAGTCTACATTTTATGTACTTCTCAGAAATATACTTAAAATTACACTTCAGTGTACTTGATTTATACTGAGAGAAAAGTCCAGGGCCCGCATTCATAAAGATTCTAAGAATCCTCTCCGAAAACTCTTAATTTAGCTTAAAGGAGAACTCCGGTCAATTTTAACATTGAGCTCATTTTTTTGTACATTTGGAGTGCTGTCAGTACAGAGAACAACGACAAAAATCGGTGTTGCCTACACCGTGTTATCCTCTTTTTAAAATGTGCACCCTGTTGACTTAAATGGGGCAAGTTTTAAACCTGCTTTTAGCCTCTTAACATCCTTGATGTGTCATTACAAGTGCACAGCCATGTGAGCGCTGGCTGAATTATTATCATTTTTATCCATATCTTTCACATCTACTGCCGTCAGATTCACCCGTGTTCTCTCTGAAGGAATCACTCACATTGGCTGTGCACTTGTAATGACACATCAAGGATGTTAAGAGGCTAAAAGCAGGTTTAAAACTTGCCCTATTGAAATCAACAGGGTGCAAATTTTAAAAAGAGGATAACACGGTATAGGCAACACCGATTTTTGTCGTTGTTCTCTGTATTGACAGCACTCCAAATTTACAAAAAAAATGAGCTCAATGTTAAAATTGACCGGAGTTCTCCTTTAAAAACTTTTACGTAGGAGTCTTAGCTTAAGAGCGATTCGGGACCGATCTGAGAACAACTCTGAGCAAGGAAAAGACAAAAACTTTCATCTTAGTGAGGAGGCGGGGCTGACCCCGTTGCTATGTATGACACAATCTTTTGAAGACTGTGATTGGCTGGTTGTCCAAGAAGGAAAAAAAGAGTGATTTTAAGTATAGGGTCTATTCTAAGCCTCCACTTTGAAATTACATGTGACTGTGTACATTACACACTGCTGCACTGTTGCATTTTCCCAGTTGCCAAATATCGTAATGTAGTGATTACTTTCATTTCTGGCGCTATTGCATTTCTGCGCTGTGTCGGAGATGTTAGCGCGTCTCTAAGATCAGTCACAAACATGATCCCTGCATGATCTAATCTATAGCGTCTTATTAACTCACTGTCATCCATTGTCTGCAACAGATTTCTTCTCCTCCTTCTTTCTGCCATGATCTCCTCTGCTGAAGAAACTCTTCAGCCTCTTAAAAGTCCTCGTCCGTACTCCTAACAATTCTGACCTTAAGACCTCTTTTAAGGGTTAAGATGCTTTCTGAAGTACTTTTTTCTTTACTGGAATGTTTTCTTTAATTTTAAGAGTAAACGGACACATTTCTAAGAATTTTAGAATTTTGTCACTAGGAGCTACTCTTAGCATTAAGATTCTTTATGAATACGGGCCCAGGTATATTTGGCCTGTACTTGAACTCAATCTTTTGATCCAGATATACTTAAAAGAATAATTAAGAATTCAAAGTATACTTGTCTTGTAGTTGTGTTAACTCTTTTGATTGAGTAGTCAATTAAATATACTTTTTTACATAGTTTTTTCATATACATACAGTCTTATGAAACTTACATTGTTTGAAAATATTGATTAGAAAATTGATATATAACAGATATGTTTCTAATTCTGCATATCTGAATTTTTGTGGAGGCTAGTCTACTGGTCATGTATATCAATTTACTCTAATTCTACTTTTTTGTTTAAAATGTTGCCTTTCTTTATGAAACTTACTGACATTCAAGTGTTAAGATTAAAAAAGGATGCATGAAGCTAATAACATGTTTTTAAAATTAAAGTACAGTTAAAGGTATTTTTCAAGTGCAAAAATAATAATGTTACATGTTAAGTGCAAAGTATAATGTTATGTTTACTTAAAGAAAACTTACAAGTACACTTGCAGTATAAACTACGAAACTAGTAGTTTACTGAGAGTACACATCAGTGTGTACTTTCATAAACTAAAAATTTTACTACTTGTATTAAAACAGTAAACTACTAGTATACTTATAAGTTCACTTGTAGTACAGATGCATTACAAATGAGAAACCTAGTTGTGTACTTAGTTTACTACTCTTACAAATACTAAAAATACGAAAAGTGAGCCAATTTAGTCCCAAGCAGTATTAAAATAGTACACAATTTTACTACAAGTACACATTGATATTAGTATACTTACTACATAAAGTATACTTAAAAATATACTTGAAAATTACTTAAGCATACTTCATAAAATGAACATGAAGAGATGCACTTTTATGATGAAGAGATTCACTTTTATAATGGACAGATGCACTTTTATGATGGGTAGATGGACTTTTATAATAGATAGATGGGCTTTTATGATGAGAGATGGACTTTTATGATGGATAGATGCACTTTTATAATGGATAGATGGACTTTTATAATGGACAGATGCACTTTTATAATGGATAGATGCACTTTTATAATAGATAGATGCACTTTTATAATGGATATATGCACTTTTATAATGGATAGATGGACTTTTATAATGGATAGATGCACTTTTATAATAGATAGATGCACTTTTATAATGGATATATGCACTTTTATGATGGAGAGATGGACTTTTATAATGGATAGATTGACTTTTATAATGGATAGATGCACTTTTATAATGGAGAGATGGACTTTTATGATGGAGAGATGCACTATTATGATGGACAGATGCACTTTTATAATGGAGAGCTGCACTATTATGATGGACAGATGCACTTTTAAAATGGCGAGATGGACTTTTATAATGGATATATGCACTTTTATAATGGATAGATTGACTTTTATAATGGATAGATGCACTTTTATAATGGATAGATGCACTTTTATGATGGATAGATGCACTTTTATGATGGAGAGATGCACTTTTATGATGGATAGATGCACTTTTATAATGGATAGATGGACTTTTATGATGGAGAGATGGACTTTTATAATGGATAGATTGACTTTTATAATGGATAGATGCACTTTTATAATGGATAGATGCACTTTTATGATGGATAGATGCACTTTTATGATGGATAGATGGACTTTTATGATGGAGAGATGGACTTTTATAATGGATAGATTGACTTTTATAATGGATAGATGCACTTTTATAATGGATAGATGCACTTTTATGATGGATAGATGCACTTTTATGATGGATAGATGCACTTTTATGATGGAGAGATGCACTTTTATGATGGATAGATGCACTTTTATAATGGATAGATGGACTTTTATGATGGAGAGATGGACTTTTATAATGGATAGATTGACTTTTATAATGGATAGATGCACTTTTATAATGGATAGATGCACTTTTATGATGGATAGATGCACTTGTATGATGGATAGATGCACTTTTATGATGGATAGATGCACTTTTTTAATGGATAGATGGACTTTTATAATAGATAGATGCACTTTTATGATGGATAGATGGACTTTTATGATGGAGAGATGGACTTTTATAATGGATAGATTGACTTTTATAATGGATAGATGCACTTTTATGATGGATAGATTGACTTTTATGATGGATAGATGCACTTTTATGATGGATAGATGCACTTTTATGATTGATAGATGCACTTTTATGATGGATAGATGCACTTTTATGATGGATAGATGCACTTTTATGATGGATGGACTTTTATGATGGAGAGATGGACTTTTATAATGGATAGATGCACTTTTATAATGGATAGATGCACTTTTATGATGGATAGATGCACTTGTATGATGGATAGATGCACTTTTATGATGGATAGATGCACTTTTATAATGGATAGATGGACTTTTATAATAGATAGATGCACTTTTATGATGGATAGATGGACTTTTATGATGGAGAGATGGACTTTTATAATGGATAGATTGACTTTTATAATGGATAGATGCACTTTTATGATGGATAGATTGACTTTTATGATGGATAGATGCACTTTTATGATGGATAGATGCACTTTTATGATTGATAGATGCACTTTTATGATGGATAGATGCACTTTTATAATGGATAGATGCACTTTTATGATTGATAGATGCACTTTTATGATGGATGGACTTTTATGATGGAGAGATGGACTTTTATAATGGATAGATGCACTTTTATAATGGATAGATGGACTTTTATAATGGATAGATGGACTTTTATGATGGAGAGATGGACTTTTATGATGGACAGATGCACTTTTATAATGGATATATGCACTTTTATAATGGATAGATGGACTTTTATAATGGATAGATGGACTTTTATAATGGATATATGCACTTTTATGATGGAGAGATGGACTTTTATGATGGAGAGATGGACTTTTATAATGGATAAATGCACTTTTATGATGGAGAGATGGACTTTTATGATGGAGATGGACTTTTATAATGGATAAATGCACTTTTATGATGGAGAGATGGACTTTTATGATGGAGAGATGGACTTTTATGATGGAGAGATGCACTTTTATAATGGATAGATGGACTTTTATAATGGATAGATGCACTTTTATAATGGATAGATGGACTTTTATGATGGAGAGATGGACTTTTATGATGGATATATGCACTTTTATAATGGATAGATGGACTTTTATGATGGAGAGATGGACTTTTATGATGGAGATGGACTTTTATAATGGATAAATGCACTTTTATGATGGAGAGATGGACTTTTATGATGGAGAGATGGACTTTTATGATGGAGAGATGCACTTTTATAATGGATAGATGGACTTTTATAATGGATAGATGCACTTTTATAATGGATAGATGGACTTTTATGATGGAGAGATGGACTTTTATGATGGATATATGCACTTTTATAATGGATAGATGGACTTTTATAATGGATAGATGGACTTTTATAATGGATATATGCACTTTTATGATGGAGAGATGGACTTTTATGATGGATATATGCACTTTTATAATGGATAAATGCACTTTTATGATGGATAGATGCACTTTTATAATGGATAAATGCACTTTTATGATGGAGAGATGGACTTTTATGATGGAGAGATGGACTTTTATAATGGATAAATGCACTTTTATGATGTAGAGATGGACTTTTATGATGGAGAGATGGACTTTTATGATGGAGAGATGGACTTTTATAATGGATAGATGCACTTTTATAATGGATAGATGGACTTTTATAATGGATAGATGCACTTTTATAATGGATAGATGGACTTTTATAATGGATAGATGGACTTTTATAATGGATAGATGCACTTTTATAATGGATAGATGGACTTTTATGATGGAGAGATGGACTTTTATGATGGATATATGCACTTTTATAATGGATAGATGGACTTTTATAATGGATAGATGGACTTTTATGATGGAGAGATGGACTTTTATAATGGATAGATGCACTTTTATAATGGATAAATGCACTTTTATGATGGATAGATGCACTTTTATAATGGATAAATGCACTTTTATGATGGATAGATGCACTTTTATGATGGAGAGATGCACTTTTATAATGGACAGATGCACTTTTATAATGGATAAATGCACTTTTATGATGGATAAGGCCATCCTTAAAAATATTCTTGTTTGCCGTAACCCGACCGACCGTCAATTTAGCACCGACCCAATTATTTATTTTTTTTCCCTTTTAGTCCGACCGACTTGCCGGTTGTAAACTTGCGTTAAGACCGACCGATTTTTTTTTTAACTCTTCAAACAACTAATACAAATGCAATAAAATAATAGTTATTAAGTATTGTGAATATAAATTGCCTAGACCTACATACAAACATAAGCTACGTTCTTTCTTTTAAATAAAAACCCGTGGCGCGTCATCTATGATTATGTTTACACCATTGGTTTACGCATCACATACGGCCTGCAGGCAAAGTTCGCTTCGTTTCATTCACTGTCAATGGTTCGCGCTTGGTGATGATGGCTGCGGCTTTACTCTAAAGATTATTTCATTTTTATATGTTGTTGAATATGGTTTATTAAAAAATAAACATGTGAGAGCGTGTTATAGGCTATATGTCATGTTTTAGTCAGATATGACGACGCTACTGCAACACGCATCGCCGCAGATGAAGCTGAGCATCAACGTGCTATCGCAAATCAAAGTGAAAGTAAGTCGCAGACGCTTAACACACAATCATCTTCATTAAATGTAAAGAAACAAAATGATCTTACCAGGGCTGTTTCCGCTTTCTCTTATTGCGGGCTTTGATTCAGACATTTTAGCTGATGATCAATAAAATAATGCGTCTCATAACTGTTGCTTTCGGTGACGTGCACTCCTAAATCTGCATATAGCGGGAATTGAAGATCGGATTTATATCCGCAAAAAACACACACATTTAGCCTATGTAACCAGGTGTAAATGGAATCGTTTTGATAAATCAGATTGCAATCCGATCTGAGAAAACGCATGAAGTGGCCTGGTGTAAACAGCCCCTAGACATCGGTGAAAAATGTTCGTTCACTGTCTCCCCTCCCCCTCCGACCCCGATTTTTTTTTTAATAAAAAAAATATACTTTTTTATATTATTTTTTTTATATATAAAAAAATATATACCTACCTACCGACCCCTTTTTTCTTTTTTTTTTTGCTGTTACTGCAAACCAAAATATTTTTAAGGATGGCCTAAATGCACTTTTATGATGGACAGATGCACTTTTATGATGGATAGATGAACTTTTATAATGGATAAATGCACTTTTATGATGGACAGATGCACTTTTATGATGGACAGATGCACTTTTATGATGGATAGATGAACTTTTATAATGGATAAATGCACTTTTATGATGGACAGATGCACTTTTATAATGGATAGATGGACTTTTATGATGGATAGATGCACTTTTATGATGGAGAGATGGACTTTTTTGATGGAGAGATGGACTTTTTTGATGAGAGATGGACTTTTTTGATGGAGAGATGGACTTTTATAATGGATAGATGCACTATTATGATGGATAGATGCACTTTTATGATGGATAGATGGACTTTTATAATGGATAAATGCACTTTTATGATGGATAGATGCACTTTTATAATGGAGAGATGGACTTATAGAATGGATAGATGGACTTTTATGATGGATAGATGGACTTTTATGATGGAGAGATGGACTTTTATGATGGAGAGATGGACTTTTATGATGGACAGATGCACTTTTATAATGGATAATTGCACTTTTATGATGGATAGATGCACTTTTATAATGGAGAGATGGACTTTTAGAATGGATAGATGGACTTTTATGATGGAGAGATGGACTTTTTTGATGGAGAGATGAACTTTTATAATGGATAAATGCACTTTTATGATGGACAGATGCACTTTTATAATGGATAGATGGACTTTTATGATGGATAGATGCACTTTTATGATGGAGAGATGGACTTTTTTGATGGAGAGATGGACTTTTTTGATGAGAGATGGACTTTTTTGATGGAGAGATGGACTTTTATAATGGACAGATGCACTTTTATAATGGATAGATGCACTTTTATGATGGATAGATGGACTTTTATAATGGATAAATGCACTTTTATGATGGATAGATGCACTTTTATAATGGAGAGATGGACTTATAGAATGGATAGATGGACTTTTATGATGGATAGATGGACTTTTATGATGGAGAGATGGACTTTTATGATGGAGAGATGGACTTTTATGATGGACAGATGCACTTTTATAATGGATAATTGCACTTTTATGATGGATAGATGCACTTTTATAATGGAGAGATGGACTTTTAGAATGGATAGATGGACTTTTATGATGGAGAGATGGACTTTTTTGATGGAGAGATGGACTTTTAGAATGGATAGATGGACTTTTATGATGGAGAGATGGACTTTTTTGATGGAGAGATGGACTTTTATAATGGACAGATGCACTTTTATAATGGATAGATGCACTTTTATGATGGATAGATGCACTTTTATAATGGATAGATGCACTTTTATAATGGATAGATGCACTTTTATGATGGACAGATGCACTTTTATGATGGATAGATGCACTTTTATGATGGACAGATGCACTTTTATAATGGATAGATGGACTTTTATGATGGACAGATGCACTTTTATGATGGATAGATGCACTTTTATGATGGACAGATGCACTTTTATAATGGATAGATGGACTTTTATGATGGACAGATGCACTTTTATGATGGATAGATGAACTTTTATAATGGATAAATGCACTTTTATGATGGACAGATGCACTTTTATAATGGATAGATGGACTTTTATGATGGATAGATGCACTTTTATGATGGAGAGATGGACTTTTTTGATGGAGAGATGGACTTTTTTGATGAGAGATGGACTTTTTTGATGGAGAGATGGACTTTTATAATGGACAGATGCACTTTTATAATGGATAGATGCACTTTTATGATGGATAGATGGACTTTTATAATGGATAAATGCACTTTTATGATGGATAGATGCACTTTTATAATGGAGAGATGGACTTATAGAATGGATAGATGGACTTTTATGATGGATAGATGGACTTTTATGATGGAGAGATGGACTTTTATGATGGAGAGATGGACTTTTATGATGGACAGATGCACTTTTATAATGGATAATTGCACTTTTATGATGGATAGATGCACTTTTATAATGGAGAGATGGACTTTTAGAATGGATAGATGGACTTTTATGATGGAGAGATGGACTTTTTTGATGGAGAGATGGACTTTTAGAATGGACAGATGCACTTTTATAATGGATAGATGCACTTTTATGATGGATAGATGCACTTTTATAATGGATAGATGCACTTTTATAATGGATAGATGCACTTTTATGATGGACAGATGCACTTTTATGATGGATAGATGCACTTTTATGATGGACAGATGCACTTTTATAATGGATAGATGGACTTTTATGATGGACAGATGCACTTTTATAATGGACAGATGCACTTTTATAATGGATAGATGCACTTTTATGATGGACAGATGCACTTTTATAATGGATAGATGGACTTTTATAATGGATAGATGCACTTTTATGATGGACAGATGCACTTTTATAATGGATAGATGCACTTTTATGATGGACAGATGCACTTTTATAATGGATAGATGGACTTTTATGATGGACAGATGCACTTTTATAATGGATAGATGGACTTTTATGATGGACAGATGCACTTTTATAATGGATAGATGGACTTTTATGATGGACAGATGCACTTTTATAATGGACAGATGCACTTTTATAATGGATAGATGCACTTTTATGATGGATAGATGGACTTTTATAATGGATAGATGGACTTTTATGATGGACAGATGCACTTTTATAATGGACAGATGCACTTTTATAATGGATAGATGCACTTTTATGATGGATAGATGGACTTTTATAATGGATAGATGGACTTTTATAATGGATAGATGCACTTTTATGATGGACAGATGCACTTTTATAATGGATAGATGCACTTTTATGATGGACAGATGCACTTTTATAATGGATAGATGGACTTTTATGATGGACAGATGCACTTTTATAATGGATAGATGCACTTTTATGATGGATAGATGGACTTTTATAATGGACAGATGCACTTTTATAATGGACAGATGCACTTTTATAATGGATAGATGCACTTTTATGATGGATAGATGGACTTTTATAATGGACAGATGCACTTTTATGATGGACAGATGCACTTTTATGATGGATAGATGGACTTTTATAATGGATAGATGGACTTTTAGAATGGATAGATTGACTTTTATAATGGATAGATGCACTTTTATGATGGATAGATGGACTTTTATAATGGACAGATGCACTTTTATGATGGATAGATGGACTTTTATAATGGATAGATGGACTTTTAGAATGGATAGACAATAATAGGTTTTTACAGCGATTGATTCCAACAATCTTTTCACAAAACTGACAAAACCTTGTCAAAATTCATCAACATTCAGTGCATGAGCTACTTTCTGACATTCTAACTGAAAGTGGGTGAATATCAAAATACATAATAGAAACATTTTGTTACACCAATTACAAGTGTTTTTATTACAACATTTGGCCCTGGACTGATAGGGTATTCTATTTGTCCATTCTATTGGCTCTATTCTATTTTGAAGACTTGTGCTGGCTGCAGAAGTCTAATTTAAGGCTCTCACAAATAAATAGTATGGGTATATTATACATTTTCTGAGTCATCAGAGTGCCTTGAGTATTGAAGTTGTTGACTTTTGTGTCCGTGGTGTTCTTTCATGCCACAGGGATAAAATAAAGCATACAGTTTAGGTGGAAATTGTGAAAAAATGTGTGTTATTTCTGGTTTAAAGAAGTCATGTGACCTCTGTGTTTGTCGGACAGATTCAGTACTGGGCTTAAATGAAAGCCTAAAAGGTCCCCTTTCCAGCAATACCAAGCACCATATTATAGAATATTGACAATATCCCTAGCATGAGCCTAAACCAGATATACACCAGATTTCAAAAACGGAATTTATCTTAGGGGGTTAGTAACTTCATGAACTGAAAAAAGTGATTTCGCTACCACCCCTGCACTGCTATCGTGATTTTTCTAATACTAGGGGTGTATACCTTGCCAAATAACAATGATAGCATTTTTCCCCCCCGATGATACCGATCAACCCCCCTGGCTCATGGACTACATGTCTTTCGGAATTTTGAGAGTAGCCTACAATTCTATTGAGGTTCTGAGCCTGCTGATCAACTATTAGTGAAATCATCACAGATCCATTGATTTTGGTTGGATTTTTATGATTTTTTCTGTGGAATGAGTATACTGTTTGGTGAAAAGAATGACATATTGACTGATGTCATAACTTGGGGGAATAGTTGATTGCCAATGAAGTAAAGATGAAAATATTGGAAAAAAGTGAGAAAACGCCTAATTTTTTGCATTAAATTGATGCAAAATCATGTAGAAATGTGTTTTAAGAGTTATTTTTTCAGTGGATGTTGTCAGCAAATGTGTTCTTTGTATCTGGAATGCATTTATTGACAGCCTACCAAACCCACTGAGGATTTGAGAAAAACTTGATCAAAAACTTAATCAACTTGATCATTTTTCACATTTTTCTGATAGAAAATAAAGGGTGCATACACTAAAATGGCCACAATTTTTTTTCGCGATATTTCCAGCAGAGCAGACCCTCCAATTATTGGTTCTTAGGGTCAAAGTTAACAGAAAAAACACAAATAAAAAGTATGACAGACCATGTCAGGTTCAACCCATTTTTGAGACTTTGGCTCCCCGACTAATTACTGTACACACACGCCCATGCAGAGTCAGCTGGCATTGGTGTTGACATCACCGACGAGCACGCACTTTTAGCCAATCAGCGATCAGCAGGCAGATGCGAATGAGTTGTAGCTGTATATTCAAGTGATCGCTAATGCCAAAGTGATATAGCCTACTAAACAGTAAGTTGTATCACAGTAAAGAGTGAGATAGTGAGCAACTCTAAAAACGTAGGCTACACGTGGTGGGAGATATCGATGGTGACTATAACTCTGAGAGTAGAGCACTGTTGAATGACTTGAAATGAAATCAAATATGGGACGTGAAATATGTCCATGGCCATGTGCACACTAGCCTAACTTTACCAGACATCGGCAACTTTTACACCGTCCAGACTGCACTATACTCGACCCTGACAGCTGCTGAAAAAGGTTTGAAACAACGATGAATCAGTTTTGACTGCTAAATTCTGCGTTATGTTCTGCAATGTGTTCTACCGAGGGTTAAAGTCATCGGTTCATTTCTTGATTGCCGTTTTGACAGTGTCCATCTGGACATTTTAGTCATATTGGCTAATTCTTCTTAATTATTGCCCTGTTTTGATCTGTTTTCCTGGAATTTTTTTTTTTTGGATTATTTTAGCATTGTTATTTTGTTTTAAGGAGATACAAGTTGTGCTTATCAACCTTGAATGACGGTAATGATATGAAATTATATCATATTATTTTGGCAGTAAAATTTTGGGAGTTTTTTTCTTGTAGTGGGCGGATTTTGGTGAGCTTTTGGGCTGGAAATCACCGTCCCAATCTGGCAACACTGGCTTGCTCCCACTGTCTCTCAAAAGGCCAATAACATCACCAAGGACATATCACATCCAGGGCACTTGTTGTTTAATCTTTTGCCCTCGGGCAGACAGTACAGATCCTTAAGAACAAGGACCACAAGACTAAAGGACAGCTTCTTTCCTGTGGCAATCCGGACTCAAAACTCAAAAATTCACTAATGCACTAAAGGCAAAGACCAGGATTAAAATACTATTCTAGTCACGTTATTTAACTACATTTATTATTTTTATTCCAATCTCTTCTTTTGTCTACTGCTGTTTTTGTTTACAATATATTTTATTTAAATGTTTTATTCTGCAGGCTGAGTGAATGTAGCCTACCAACCAGACTTTGTAGACGGTCCCTGGTCTCGAGGCGTGTCACTCACTAAAACCTAGCTTATATGCGTTACAAGACATTGAGAAGGATCAAAACATTTCAAACATTTTACAAACTAAATAATTCACTAATAATATATAGAAATGTTCGCGACTGGATATCTGTTGAACATCCAACGTCAAACCAACTTGATCACAGTAGCATAAGAATATGAAAAAAAAAAAACGTTAATAAGGCTGGATTTAACATGTCAGGTCATTCAATAAGAAGCATAAAGTTAACCCATTTAACTGTGATTTTAGCGCTATTGTGTAATTTGTCGTCGTATGTTTTGTCTTACGATCAGTTCGGTTAGTGGTAAAGTTAGACTACTTTCTTCAAATATTTCAAGCTTTATTCAAACTCACCGATATCGTTGCACTTTTTCACGAGCTTAATGCCGAGGATGAAGTCCGATATCTTATATCGTTTCTCCTGTGACATTTTAAGAATGTCTCTTAAACAGCTCTTGGCTCTGGCTCTGACTCGGAGACTTTCGTTTTTACTCTTTTCATGCAGACTTACCAGAAATCACGTGACTGATAACAGTTCCCCTTCCCCTCACTGCAGTACACGAGATCCAGGGGGCGGAGCTGGATCCAGATCTAAGGGGTGGAGATTAGTAGGTTTAGGGGTGGGTTTAGGGATCAGGGGGTGGAGATGCCTTCCTGTGCCAGGCAGTAGATCGCAAGATTCAACAAAACAAGAGCTTTGTCTTTATTAAATGTAATTGAGAAGACCTGACCTAGCCTAAGTCTTTATCTAATAAGTATGAGGATCAGTCCATTCAATATTATCATAAACAGTCCTTCATAAGAGAAAGATTTTGAAGATTGCGTCAGCAGCCAGCATGAAAAGACGGATAAATAAATAAATAAAAACAAGATAAACATTTTCCCAATTTTTTTAAGGAAACTTGCAGTTTTGAGGCTTAAATTGAGGAACCGAATAAGCTGATTAAAATTAAGGAAAAAAAGCTAAATATTTTTTTTAAGATAATTAATTAAATTATACTGTTTTATTTTGAGACACCATAGTTTCCAGCATTGAAATTGTAATTTCTGTAGTATATGCGGCTGCATATAGGTAATTAAAGTAACTCAAGTCTGTGAGTATTGATGCTAGTTACATCAAGGTCCCGCTAGAGGGCAGTGTTATGTTGTGGATGTGTATGTAAGTTGTGGCATTCGTCTGGTGTAGTTGTTCTAGTGGCAGTTTTTCTGTCACACTTTTGTCTGTCACACTAAAGACAATTTTGTCTCTTATCATATCGTCCTCAGACGCACCAAATTCACAATTTTTGCTTTTTTGTCTGAGTTCAGTAACAAACTTATCAATCTGCATCGGCTCTTGCATGATGCATGTCCAGAACTGATGTCTCTCAAACACCACATTCTTTTTAGGTGTGCAGTAGTTTCTGAAAGCTTCCAAAATTTTATCTACAGTCACTTCTTCTGGTGCTTCTTTTGCTATTTCAAAAGTGTTATAAATCTCTAGTGCTTCCTCACCTAATTTTTTTTTTTTTTTTTTTTTTTTTTTTTAATATACAAATTTCAAGTACAAACATTTAAGGCAGAAATGAATAATTATACAATTATGATCGTGTTGATATCACATATAAGAACATAAAAATACAAAAAAAATATAATAAAATAAAATAAAATAAAATAAAAAATGGGGCGAGGGTCTTAGTCCAATAATTTAAACATATCCAAAACAGAAAGGAGTTTTAGGGCATTTTTGTCCATCATCCAATGAAGAGACTTCACAAATAGCTTTAAGTCATTCTTCCATCCATTGACATGGGGTTTGATTTTTAAATACTTGCATCTGTGAATAAAGTGTTTACCTAAAGCAATCAAATTGTTAATCAAAAAATCGGAGTATTTATCACTCAGAAAGACTCCAACTTTAATTGAATTCACATTTAAAGGCTGAAACAATATCTCTTTAGATTGCAACCAACTTTGAAATGTAAGCCAAAATTCTTGTACAAATTCACAGTAAAAGAAGATATGTTCTACAGTTTCAATTTCTTTTTCAGAAAATCCACAAGAATTGTTTTCCCAGTTAAATCTTTCATGTAAAAAACAATTAGACGGATAAATATCATTCAAGATTTTAAACGTCACTTCTTTGGCCTTGGGGAGGATTGGGTAAGATAAGTAGCGCTTTCTTATTTTTTTGGCTTCATCATCACTGAAATCTTTTAGAACATATTTTCTTTTCAATTGACCAGGGTAATATTGTTTCAGGGTTTATACAGAGATTCTTAAATTGAATTTACTACCTTTTTACTACCTATTTTACTACCATCACAATATTTTTACTACCAACACGGCTTCAAACTTCAACTGTAGCAGTGTTAAGTGTTAAGTAAAGTGACAAGTAAAGACATGAAATATCTTTCCAAAATGAATTAATAACATATTTAATCACAATTTAATGAGGCAATTATAACTTAATTTCAACACTGGGAGGGAGAGATAGAGAACCAGAGAGAGCGAGAAAGAGAAAGTCAGGAGAGGTTCTGTAGGTGTATGTGAGTGTGCATGTGTGTTAGGGCAAGTGAGTGAGCTACATTCAAGTAAGAGGGAACTCTACCATAGGACTTGGATTAATCAAGACATCACAACAGGCCTTGGTCCATAGGATTTACTCAATAATAATAGTAATAATAGTGTAATAATAATTGTACAATTGTACACTATAATAACAGTATTTCATTAATAAACAAATAACTTCAACACTGGACACAAGCCAAGCACTGTCCAACAGAGAGAGAGAGAGAGAGAGAGAGAGAGAGAGAGAGAGAGAGAGAGAGAGAGAGAAAGAGAGATTGAGAGAGAGCATAAACAATTAATTGAATTAACAACAAACATAAAAGTTGCTAAGGCAGGATCACAAGTGCCTCAGCTGTGCGGCCTTTTCTTCGATCAATTTTTCCACTTGGAGAAGTTCTGCTTTTTTGTCCTTGTGCCTTCTTCGAAGAGAGTTCGATTTTGTGATGAGCTCAGCCATCTTGGTTCCTGCCTTTCCCTCAGCCATCTCTGCACACTTGTCGGCTTCATTCTCAAGTGAATGGCACACACTACCGAGTACCTGCTGCTGGTTCCGGAGGTCCTCCAGCTCCTTCTCTGCTGCTTTCCTCTTCAGCTCTTGTGTGGCACTCTCCTTTTTTTTCCGCTCACTATCAAGGTACAGCCTGTATTGTGACCTTGCTGAAGCAGCAGATGTCAAGAGCTCCTTGGTCAGAGGAACTTTCAGAACGCCACCACAGACAATTACTTTATCACAGATTAACCTGAGGGCTTCGAGAGATTCCTCGCGAAGGTTGCATGTTTCAACCTCCTTATTAACTGAGAAGCCTCTCTCCACTGTGGCTTGTCCATGGGACAGGAGGAGAGCACTTTGACAGAACTTGAGCAGGTCAGGGTGGGACGTGCAGAGTTTGGAGTGGAGAAAGACATCCAGACGCTGCCTCAGGGGTTGGAAGGAAACAAACTCTTCTTCTCTGCCCACATCCGAGAGCAAGGAAGTGAACTGCTGAATGATGACATCACCTGCAGCATTGAAAGGAACATTTAAATACATTTTTTAAATTAACACATACCAGTCAACTGCGTCATCATCCATTCAACAAAAGTACATACAGTTCATCATAGATACACAACAGTATCTAAAGCAGTGGTTCTCAACCTAGGGACACAAAGGTCTTGCCTAAATTACAAACTGATCATTGACATTTTCAAACCTCTATTAAAAAGGCAGAAAACCACAAATGAGCACAAGTCCTTACTCCATTTAAATAACCTATCCAGCTCTACTGTCCCTGTACAATATTTTCTTACCAGCTGCAATGCCACCTGCCAGCTGCTGTCCCTGGATGAAAGTTTGTACTAATGCCTTCATCTGTACGATGCACCACTCTGGATCTTTGACCATCTTTGTGGGATCCAGGCAGGCAATCTGCCTAACAATGGGGAATTTCAACGGGGACCTTTCTTGCAGTTTCTTTATGATTCGAATCAGACTCTGCAAACACTCTCTTCTCAGGCTGAGTACGGAGAGTTCCCCTATCTTGGTTCCTGGTTTGCCCAGGAGTGCCTATTAAGGAACATTATTAATTTAATAATTCATTAATATAATAATTATTTATTAATTTAAGGAACACCCATGTCAATGTTTTCTTTGAAAGGAAATGTTTGTATAATATTAATAATAATCATAATATTCATAGTGAACAAATTGTATGTAATTGTGATTGTGTAATTAGTGTGATTGTGTAAAACAAATAAACAACAATGAAATTACCTTGATGGAAGATTCAGCCCCCAAGCCTATGTCTACCCTTTTGAGGGAGATCCAGTTCTTCTCATCAGAGATGTCCAATTTAATGAGCTGCAGGGGGGTTAGGTCTTGAATGAGCTCCCTTCTGATGAAGCGCCTCAGTAAACTCTGATGATGACAACAAGCAGATAGTTACCAAGCCATTCCATCAATTAATACAGGTTTACGTTCAAATGAGTTAATCAAAACCTTTACAGTGATACTCACCAAGAGAAGCTGAGTTAAATCTTTTGCCAAAAATGGCAACACAGGCTCATCTGTCTGGTATTTTTGGAGAAAGGGGTTGAAACTTCTTGCAATGGAGAGGAAGAATTGGAGCTTTGGGATTAAGAGTGGATCCCCCTGTGCTGCCAGGATGGCGTAATAAGAGGCCGTGTTTGGTTTTTGAACCTTCTTATTCTCTGCAGCATTGATGTATTTCTGAATCATAGGCCAAATTTCCAGGACTCTCTCGGCAACTGGCACATTTTCTACCCATCTGTGGCCACAGAAAGAGAGGGGAAAGCAGCACGACCCAGTGGTGATGGTGTAGTCCTCTCTGCGGGCAGGAACGTTGTGAAAGAGGAAATGGAGCGCACGCAGGAGCTTGTCAATTTGCCAGGCTGTAAAGCCTGCCTTCATGGCATTGTGGAGAGTGTGAAGTCCACAGCTCCCAACTATCAGGACTTGAGCACCTCCATACAGCTCGGTATGCTCCTTTTGAAGGAGATTGAGGAGCTTGAAGTTTACGTTGGGGCCATCCATTCCCACAGAGAGGAGCTGCCTCATGTTGAGCTGAGCAACACATTCCTGTGAATTATCACACAGAAGAAAGTTTGTTTAAATAACATTTATTGATTAAGTAAACCACATTTATTGATTAAGTAAACCACATACAGACCGACAGTAAAACTGTATACAGTATGCTTCAAATTAAACATTTAGCTTTATTATCCTAATGTAAAATGCAAGTAAGATGTTGAAATACATTTGAAAGAGATAGATATTATGCTTATGTCAAGGACTGCTTTGCCAAAGCATAAGTTAGGCTATAACACTTTTTAATTACCATATATAAATTTTTCCAACATTGTGTTACAGAATTTCAAAAGTAGGTTAAATGAATAAAATGATCAAATCCATGAAACTGTTCAAATGCAAACAATGTCCCCTGGCCAGTGTTGGGCAAGCAACTTGGAAAAATGTATTAAGCTAATCTATAAGTTACTCTCCATCAATCACTAAATGAAAAGCTACCCACCAAACGAAAATATAGCAAATGTAGCAAGCTAAGCTACAATAAAATGACAAAAGTACATAACTACTTTGTTGGAACAAAGTCCAGGGGGCAATTTGTAATTTTCATTTTTTGCACTACTTCATTAAAAAATGATAGTGAGACTGGTTCAAACACAGCAGAATGTGCTGCAGCGACAACTGAATCAGTTACAGAACTATTAGTCGTGAGTTGTCTGACAGACTCCACTTTATTAATAAAAAAGTGAAGAAAATTCTCACAAGTGGAGACTGAGGCATCTGTCAGAGAACAAGTATGTGGGTTTATGACATAATTAATTGTATTAAACATCACCCTTGGACAATGCCCACTATTAGTGATGATATTTGACAAATATTTAGATTTTGCCTCCTTTACAGCCCTTTGATAATCAAAAAGACAGCCCCTTAATATTTCCAAAGACACATGTAATTTGTCCTTCTTCCATCTCCGCTCTGCCTGTCTACGGGTGCGGGTAATCAGTAAAATAGTTTCACTTCTGAAAAGCTACTTGATGTAGAAAATAGCGACGCTACTGAGAAATGTAGGTAAACTAGTAACGGCGCTGTTTTGAATGCCGCTACTGCCCAACACTGCCCCTAACCAATAAGTATATAAAAATATACTTACTTTAATGTGCTGCAACAGATCCTCAGCTCTTCCATGTCCCAGAAATTGTGAGCCAAAATACCTCGAGCGGACACAGCCATCCTCCAAAAAACGAATGTGTATGTCCATTTGTTTTTTCTTTGACGATTCATTGAGACTCTCGTCAAACATAAGTACGTATGGTCCGGCATGATTTATAGCTTCAACCAGTTGCTTCTTAAAATAGGGGGCGATGCCAAATTTGATCATGTAGCTGGTCTTGTCTTTGGCCAAAGCGAACGATTTGGCGATTTGGGAATCCGGGAACATCATGCTAAACAGCTCTCCTATGCCATCATTGGACTTGAACGAGTGGTGTTTCACTGCCAAGTCTAAACACCATAGTACTTCAGCCTGTAGCGTAGCGGTGGTGGTGCAGATCGTCTGTATGCTGGTGGTAGGATTACTGGCAGTGGACTCCGCGGTGCGAGCAGGCAAGGTTGAGGGAGCAGTGGAGGTTGATGGCGTCGATGTAGCCGTTGGTCCAGCGCAAAACAGCGACAACGGTAGCTGGGTGTTACGTCCCCGCATCCTGGCTTGGTGGCTAGTAGACTCCCTGTGGGAATTAACCGCCTTCACCCCCATCCAAGTAATATTTATCGTTTTCTTGCAAACGTTGCAAAAAGCTTCTCGGCTGTTTCCAACTACTGGCCTAAGCCAGTCTTTAAACCGAGCGTCCTCCAGCCAGAGGTCCGAAAACTTGCACTTGCCCATATTTACTTGGTAAACTCGCGCGGAGCAGAGGTTTACCGCCAAGCTACCAGCTTGAACCGCCCAACGTACACATCGCGTGACGTCATTCCGTTCACTCAGGTCCGACCTTTCTTTTCTCTGTCTTCGGTATTTTTTTTCCAAAACGCTATTAATCCATCCATATTTTTTTTTCAAAAGCTATAAATCCATCCATTTTTTTTTTTCAAAAGCTATAAATCCATCCAGATTTTTTTTTCCAAAACGCTATTAATCCATCCATATTTTTTTTTCAAAAGCTATAAATCCATCCATATTTTTTTCCAAAACGCTATTAATCCATCCAGATTTTTTTTCAAAAGCTATAAATCCATCCAGATTTTTTTTTCAAAAGCTATAAATCCATCCAGATTTTTTTTTCCAAAACGCTATTAATCCATCCATATTTTTTTTCAAAAGCTATAAAACCATCCAGATTTTTTTTTTCCAAAACGCTATTAATCCATCCAGATTTTTTTTCAAACGCTATAAATCCATATTTTTCCATTTAAATCCATTTAATTGATGGTTTGTCTTTTTAAAAAGTATTTTGTCTTTTATTTCGTGTTTGCATTTGAGGAAAAAAAACATGTTATGTAGCCTTACCGTTCGTTCTCCATTAAGGATGCTTTTAAAACTTTCACAGAGACATCAAACAGAAAACACAAAGCCTCTCTTTGAAACGAATTTCGTTTTGTATTAATTTTATCTTAATTTTAATCCATGTTTCATTATTTTGTAGGCTATAATAACAACACGTTCAGACATGAACCGAAACCAGACTGTAAGGTAGCCTAGGCTACTTGCCTCACAGACCTAAACAAATTAGAAATATCCTATATCTATTATCTACAGAAAGCTTGAAATTTCTACTTTTAAACAGAACCATTCAAAACTAAATAAAAGTATACTTTTATAGCTATAGATTACCAGGCTATAGGCTAATCCGTAAGAAATGCATTCTCCGGCGCGTTCACTACTGCGAAGATCGCGAGTCAGTGTCAACTTCATCTTTGCAGCTGACACAGAAACACTTGTTTATTAATAAACAATTAAAATGTCATAATATTTTTTTACAGCGTTTAGGTGCCGTTTAATGAACGCGTCACCACTGCATGAGAGAGAGAGAGAGAGAGAGAGAGAGACACGCAAGGTCTCTCCCTCTCTGCCGTGCGCTCGCTACACGGTTTGCATGCGCGCTTTTTCTCGCTCGCTCGCTCTAGATTCGCAGGTGATTTGAACTAATTTCCAGGCATCATAACATTACAAAAGGCAATCGAAAATTTACTACCTCGTCAGATGACGTTTACTACTTTTTACTACTTTTTACTGGCCTTAATTTGGCATCATTTCATTTACTACCTTTTACTACCTTTTACAACCCCGCGGAAACCCTGTGTTTGGATAACACATTCCTAATAAACTTATTTGTAAACCCTTTACTGTTTAAATTTATTCCGTCAATACAAAGTGGTCTCATTTCTGAAGTATAATTTGAATACATTACAAACTGTCTAATCATAATTTGCATGGGTACTGGAATGGCCTTTAACACTTTATTATATTCCTTAATCGGGCACTGAAAATTGAATTTTTCACACAAATCTCTATAATTCAAAAAATTACCACAATTATCCATCAAATGGGTTAATGCCCATAATCCTTTTTCCATCCAAGATTCTAAAAACAAAGATTTTCTATTACTCAAAATATATCTGTTGTTCCACAGAGGTGTATTATGTGGTGTAAAGTTGTGTTTAAACAATAGGTTCCAGCAGGGGCGGAGTGGGACCAAAAAATCTACCGGGAAATTTCGTAGACCACCGGCCCTCGGTGGTAAAAAAAAACAAACAAAAAAAAAAAAAAAACCTTTGCTAAAAAATATAGCAGTGAATGAGAGAATATTAAATAGATTTTTTTTGTTCCTCTATAGTTTTTTCACAACTTTCTAAAAGAGTAAAAAAATTGCGAGAGATGGATAACGGCAGTCAGAAGAACTCAGAAGAGAGAAATATAAGTCACTTTGTCATCACTCCCACAGACGCAGCATTAGAAACCCTCACAGCAGCATTAACTCGTTTTTTTTTTGTAATTTTATTAAAGGTAATATAATATAAAATAGTGTTAAATGTAAATACATATTTTTTTCAATTGAAAATATTAAAAAAAACTTTCCAGGATTTATGCGGATGATGACCGTTAAAACGTGTCATCATCACCCTGTTGAAAAGGGTCTATGGCATTTTCACGGTGACACGACACCTTGCTCGTTAGCTTCTGCTAGTGTTAACATAATCTGTATACACTTAACATAGCAGCAGCAGCCAAGGGAGGTTACTCGTTTTAAAACTAGGAAATCTGCCACTAGTAGCCTAGATAGTCACTCAATAGTAAACTTTTTTTTTGTCTCATATTTACCACTGCTACTTTCAAATTACACAAGCTTTTGGCTGGCTGGCTGCATAGCTGGTGCTAATTCCCATCTGTGCCTAGCTTTGACAACATGTGCTTCAGTTTATTTCACCTGTAGTAGCCTATCTTTGCTTGTTGATGCCCGGAACATGTCTGTTATTTTGGAGCATTTCACTGCCTCCTCCTCCATAATTTTTGAGTCTGACCTTCTCAGCGCCAGATTTTTTAACGCTTGTGCTGAGGGGTGCTAGATCATTGACGGGGGAGCTGCGCAGTTATACAAATAATAATTGAGCAAAACTTGGCCACTAAATATTTAATATTCAATTATTTTAATGATCACAATTAAAGTTTTAATTTTATTAAATTGAACAAGCGCAACATTCAGCATTCAATCAAATATTCTAAAAGATGTAGGCTATTAGTAGCTTATTAATAAGGTTATTTCAACATAATATTTCGTTATTTCAACATTTATGTGCGTGCAACAAGCAAGATGTGCATTTGTAAATCCGGTAACGCGTGCATTGATTTTTAGTAATAAATTAGTGTTTTCTGACAGTTTCGGGTGTCGGCTGCAAAGATGAAGTTGACGATCGCCATATATAGTGAACGCGCCTAGAGAAATGCATGATTACGTAATCAGAGAGTAGGCAAGCCTTTTTCTTTTCGTTTTGAATTATTTCGTTTAAAGTTATTTCAAGCTTTGTGTATTTGATGTGTTTCGCATGTCTGTGTGAGGCATACACTGAGTTTCGTTAACTTAGTTCGGATGAGATGCGCTCAGTTAACGTGCAATGCAATTGACCGCGCGGGCGCCTCCATGATTAGGCTATATTGTCTGTTTGTTATATTTGCTTATTATTATTTAAAAAATGATTAAAATTAAGATACAATTTATACAAAACGAAATTCACTTTAATGAAAGGTTTTCTACAAAACAAAACTGAATGAAATGGTCAAAATCATGTCTGTCTGACCCTCTGTCTCTTGATAGGCATCATATCTTATTCGTGCTGTTCACTTTTCATAAATAAACATAAATGGAAAAGAAATGACATTATATATTTTAACAAATATGAAACTAAATGCGCTTATTTAATGGCTACAATAGGCCTACAGACTCTCTATTTGTGCAAATTGCTGCACATTCATTTAATTCTGAATTTTGCACAAGTTGAAAGGCGTTTGTTCAAATCAAGTTCACGGATAATTGTGCGTGCATTTATTAATCATTATGATACTAAAATCATAAAAATGCTATGTAGCCTACTAAAAATCAGATGAGCCCAGAATATGAACGCAACGTTTAATTACACGTTAAGCAATTTCCTCCCATAGAAAACCATTAGGCCTAAGAACGCTTAATGTAGGCTAGCTTAATGCAGATTAGAATGCCCCCTTATTATGTCGAAATAACGACTTATTATGTCTAAATAACGAGATATTATGTTGAAATAACGTCTTAATATCTCGAAATAACAAGATAAGTTTTCTTTTTTGCCTTTCCATCATTTAACTCACTCTTACAGACGTTAGACTTCCAAGACGTGACGAGGAAAAAGAGGTGTTCGGCGGCTTTTTACATCAAAGGCCGACCCGATTTTGGGAGGGGCCGCTCACTGACCCCCCTATGTTTTTGAAAATCCTATAGACATGGTTGGACCTGCCGAACGGGTTGAGCACTTTTATATACTGTGTTGAGCAGAGAGGCTGCACAGTTTGACCAGCGAGAAGCGGCCGCACATCAGGCCGCCAGACGGGTGTTGCTAAAATAACTCGCAATGTATAACTATTATCAGACCGGCCCTCCGCGGCCTCAAAACACTACCGGCCCACCGGGAAAAGTCCCGACTCTCCCGATTGCCACTCCGCCCCTGGGTTCCAGTACAACAGAGCTTGCTGATGGAAATCAGACAGTTTTACAGGTAGTTTGCTTAAATCATAGTCACATCGCAAAACAAAATCAATTCCCCCCATTTTCTGGAAAATTGCGTTCGGGATGCTAAACCAAAAAGAGTCACTATGACACACAAATGAATTCAACCATTTTAGTTTACGCCATTCATCACAGAAAAATCTATGGCATTCATGCCACCCTCTTCAAAATTCTTAATCATGTCATTTTTCCGAATATAATGGCATTTACCCTTCCAAATAAAATTAAAATTTATTTTATTTATTAATTTAATCATGTTGTTTGAAATTTCTAATGAAAAGGCAGGGTAGATGGCTCTTGATATACTCTCCGTCTTAGATAGAAGAGTCCTGCCAAAAATTGTTATATCCCTTTGCAGCCACGAATTCAAAATTACTTTACACTTATCAATATTTTTAAGAATATTTTCTTTTTCTCTTACTTTTTTATTTCTGGTGACCATTATGCCCAAATATTTGACCTCAGATTTAACCTGTATATTATCAATCAAGTGGTCTGGCTGGTCATGTAAAGCTAAAATTTCACATTTATTAGTGTTCAGTATAACACCTGATGCTTTAGAAAACTGGCTTATTGAATCTAACGCTTTGGAAATTTGTCTTTTGTCTTTTAAAAATAACGTTGTGTCGTCCGCAAATTGACTTATTATGATGTGCTTTCCCATGATGTTGAAGCCATCAGAATTATTCATTCTTATCCTAATAGACAATAGCTCAGCGACCATTATAAATAATAAAGGAGAGCTGTTACAGCCTTGTCTAATGCCCCTCTTAACTGCAAATCGAGAGCATGTGCCGTGCTCCAGAGATACACAGCTATTAATATCGTTATAAAGTAGACGAATTAAATTTGAGAATTTCTGTCCAAAACCAAAATAATTTAGCGTTTCTAAAATAAAGGGGTGTTCAACTGAATCAAAGGCTTTGTAAAAATCTAAAAATACAATAAAACCCTTTTCTATAAATGTATGACTGTAATCTATCAAATCTAGTACCAACCGTATGTTATTATGTATAGATCTTCCAGCAAGGAAGCCAGACTGAGTTTCATTTATTATCTGAGGAAGGCCTCTTTTCATTCTAGCTGCAATGATTCCGGATAATAACTTATAATCAATGTTAAGAAGTGTAATCGGTCTTAAATTATCTAAAATTCTTTTGTCTTTGCCATGTTTAGGAATAAGTATTATTACCTTGCTTCATGCTTGTCATTAATTCATTCTTCTCTATGATTTCTTGAATTGCCTTAAATAATAAATGTCTGATTTCTTTCCAAAAAAATCGATAAAATTCAGCAGTGAGCCCGTCGGTACCTGGAGATTTATTTAAAGACAATTTCATGCTTACGCCATCCAATTCTTCAATTGTTAAATCAGATTCACAGAATTCTCTAAACGGAGCATCAATCTTGGGTATGAAGTCCTTAATTTCATTTAAAAAATTGGAAGAATCTATTTTGGAATATGCAGAAGTGTAAAGATTCTTATAAAATGTAAACACTGCATTTTCCATGGTTTTACTGTCCTTACACTCAACTTCATTTATCAGTAAACATCACTGTAAAAAAAAACTGTAAATTTACAGGAAACGGTCTGTATTTTTTAACAGAATTTTGTCGTTTTGTCATTATACAGTGAATACCTGTTATTTTACAGATATTTGTTGTAATTTAAAGGTCCACTATTAAATTTACAGGTAATTGCTTTTATTTTGGTTTTACATTAATTTTACGTTTTTTTAAAGGAAATTCTCTGTAATTTTATAGGGTTATGTGTAATTTTACATACAAAATTAAGTAATATTTTACAGATTATTTCTGTGGAATTAGAAAACAAAGAAAATAAGGTATAACTGCAGAAATTAGCAGTCACTAAACATGTTTTCCTTAAAGATTATTAAGCATGTGGGGGTTAAAGTGAGTTTTAAGATTTGTACACACATTAGGCAAGCCTATTTAATTATTTAGGCTAGTCTTTTAATTTTGTCTTGCAAATAGATGTTCATTTTGATCATCATTTGTAGGCTATTTGCCCGAAAATTTCATTTAGGCCTATATTTTATGTCTTTTATGAATCGTTTTTCCAAATCTGCGTGGCTTTGTGTGCGTTTGTATGTATGTATGTATGTATGTGTGTGTGTGTGTGTGTGTGCCCGCGCGCGCGCGCAGATTCAAATTATCCGCCATTACGTTTCGTTGCTGCTAGTCCCGCCCACAACAGTTAGCTACCTACAGATCTGTCTCTGTCGTCGATCTGTGTCAAGGGCAAGCGGGAGATTTGAAGTTTCAGTCTACGCTCGTGAAGTAGTCGTGGATTGTGATCACAGTGGTTCAAAGCTATAATCGTATTCGACAGAAGCAGCCAGCCGTGAGCAGGAGCGCTGAACACATATTAGTTGTTTGTAGTCTGGGTGTCAGTCAGTCCAGAAATAACGCGCCCTTTTTCAGTGAGCCTGGTTCGTCGTCACAGCGGACCTCATCCCGACCGATCAACGGCTGAGGTAAGAGTCTCATACTACATGTGTGTACGATATTTTATATTACATTTGTGTTAAGTGGTTAGACAGTTTCCATGCTAACGTTAGCATTCTTAAATGATGTTCAGTTATAACTGGGTCAGGGCAAAACACTGAAAATGCAGCATGCGTTTTTTAATTATCGATCTGTGTTAAGAAAGATCAGTTGAACCCAACCCACATCTCTACTTGTTAACTTAAAGACCTAAAACAATCTTTAGTAGACTTGTTATTCATATTAAAGTCCATAATTGTGTATAAAATCTTCGTTATGATAGTCAGTAACATTAAACCAATAAATGGCGGGATATTTTGAAACACTGTCTGGAAGCTGAAAACTTTTCTCTTAAAAAACATACTTTATTTTATTATAATAAAATTGTAGTAAACACGTTTTTAGCTGATTTTTTACCATTGTAATAGCCACAGTTTTACTAAAAATAGGCCTACTAGGTGTGCAGCTAGGTCACAGTAAATCATATTCATTTAACATTACTTTCTATAAATGTAACTTAGCTAAAATCACATGGCAGCTCAAAATATTACTGTTAGCCTTTCCAGCTCAGCTTCAAGATCATAGTCATTTGAGTTTTTGCATTGTCCCAATGGAACATATTCTGACATGTGTAAATCTAATACTGAGTTTTAAAATAACTTGTGTGTGTGTGTGTGTGTGTGTGTGTGTGTGTGTGATTTCAGGTCACGTGGAAAGCAGATGATCATGGCAAACAAGGTATGGGAAGAATTCATTAAAACATAAAAATCATAACGGTTCTGATTCCATATGTTCATAACAGTCTTCTGATTCCATATGATTGCACTAAAAGTATGCACAAGGTTTGGATTTGCTACAGCAAGATTACGATTGTGTTAGATTCCACCCATCTTTCTTTCTTTTTTTAATTTTTTTTAACTACCCACTAAGCAAAATGATGTCCGAAAGACTTCTTTTCAATGTCTTTGTTACAAAAATCAGACGTTGAAATGACGTCCACTGAGGAGCCAGAATGAAAGTTATGACGTCTTTTTTTGACGTGTTCTGCACGTCCGATATAGACGTTCATCGAACCTTCGTACAAGGTTAAAACTAGTTCAGATGTGGCCATTGTGGACATATTTCAACATCATTTATGGTCTCATTTAGACATAATTACTTTGACTATTGCTGTCTTATGATCTTACTGAGAATTAACAGAGGTTTAGATGTTGATATTCGTTTAATTTGAAGTGTCACCATTGTGGCGATCCGTGTTTGCTTTAGTTGGGCTCTTGGTCCCCGTTCCTTTTACTTAAACTTTTCTTTGGCTGCTGTAACAGTGTGTTTGTGTAACACAATTGTTGTGGCAGAGAAAGCCTAGAAAAAGTTTGAGTGTTATCAGTTCAATGTTGATGATGACATAATTATCACAAAATGGGCCTTTAATATTGTGTTTAAAGTTTTGTGTTTATATTTGCCATTAATAACCACCAACCTTTTGGAACTGCATTATTGGTGAAGGTGTATTTATTTGAAGGTGTATAAAAAGCATGTGCACATTATGTTTTGAGCAAGAGTATCATACAGTCACACACAGACATCAAGATTTTGGATATGAATCACAACAACGGTGACAACCAAAAAAAGCTTGGGAATTAAGGATGAGTTTTGTACTATGAAAGCTACCCATCATGCATTGCAGCATGAAGCTTTTTTTTTAATTGTCACCATTGTTGGAAATCATATGCACAATCTTGATGTCTGTGTGTGACTGTATGATACTCTTGCTCAAAACATCATGTGCACATGCTTTTTATACACCTTCAAATAAGGGATCATTTTAATGTTTTTGGCACCATTAATGCAGTTCCACAAGGTTGGTGGTTATTAATGGCAAATATAAACACAAAACTTTAAACACAATATTAAAGGCCCATTTTTGTGATAATTATGTCATCATCAACATTGAACTGATAACACCTCAAACTTTTTCTAGGCTTTCTCTGCCACAACAATTGTGTTACACAAACACACTGTTACAGCAGCCAAAGAAAAGTTAAAGTAAAAGGAACGGAGACCAAGAGCCCAACTAAAGCAAACACGGATCGCCACAATGGTGACACTTCAAATTAAACGAATATCAACATCGAAACCTCTGTTCATTCTCACTAAGATCATCTGACAGCAATAATCAAAGTAATTATGTCTAAATGAGACCATAAATGATGTTGAAATATGTCCACAATGGCCACATTTTAACTAGTTTTAACCTTGTACGAAGGTTCGATGAACGTCTATATCGGACGTGCAGAACACGTCAAAAAAAGACGTCATAACTTTCATTCTGGCTCCTCAGTGGACGGCATTTCAACCTTTGATTTTTGTAACAAAGACATTGAAAAGAAGTCTTTCGGACATCATTTTGCTTAGTGGGGCTCTGTCATTTAGAAACATGACTTTTCCTATCACTACTATCTTAATAACACATATCTCTACCTTTTAATCCAGCTAGATGATCTGACGGTTGCTGCTCGCATCTCAGCCTACCTGATGGAAAATTCTTGCTGGATGAATGACCTTCACCTTCAACTCAACCTTGCCAAGACAGAACTGCTTATGGTTCAGCTTTCAGCCAAAACATACTTGCTGTGATCCTGCTGATTTGCCTTATCATTAGGAGGATCAGGCCCTTCCTATCGGAGCTACACAACTCTCTTGTTCTATCCAGACTGGGCTATTGTAATGCTCTCCTGGCAGCTCTTCCAGTGTCAGTCAAACCTCTGCAACTGATCCAGATGCTGCAGCAAGAGTTGTCTTTAAAGGTAGCCCTATGCCTAAACTCACTGCTTCAGATCGACGTGTCCTCCAGAAGCATGTGTTCTGCAAGTGAACGGCGCCTTGTGGTGCCATCATCCCAAAGAGACACAAAACCACTTTCACTGACATTTACCTGGACTGTTTCCTGGTGGTGGAATGACCGGCGCAACGCAACACATTTTCAAGAAACTGCTAAAGATCCATCTTTTTCATAAACACTTCACCCAATAATACTAAATCTTTGTAAAAAAAAAAAAAAACCTTGCTATGTGTACTGTGCGACTAACTGGGACTTGTCACTGCACTTGTTGCTTTTTATTATCTTTAATTATTATCTTAATTGGTTAGTCACTTTGGATAAAATGTAATTGTAAATGTTAAAATAAGTTATACTGTAAAGGTATACGGTAATTGCTTTTTATTGTGGATATTTTTACATGTTCTAAATTCTATACTAAGCTTCTATTTCCTATCAATCACTTATCTAGATGTTTAGTGTTTGTTCAATTACTAATACTGTAAATATGCAGGTAATTTGTACTCATACATTTAGTTAATTTAAAAGAAATTGGCTGTAAATTTGCTATTATTAAGAACTTAATTAGAGATGTTGTGAAATTGGATCTGTACAAATAAAAAATAAAACTGTAAATTTACAAACATTTGTATTTGAATTGATGTACTTGTGTGCATTTTTTATACATAATTTCATTGTTATTTTACACATAAAAACTATATTAAAAGAAAATTACTGTAGATAGACAGCATTATTATATAAAATAATTTTATAAAACCTTAAATTTACAGTATTTAATTGTTTTAAAGGTGTATATGACTTTTTAAAACATTAAAAATCCCAATAATTACATAAGATTTAATGTAATATTAAAGATATAATCTGTTATATAATTATGGAAAATTACTGTATTTTAACGAGATTGTTTTTTGCCGTTATTTTACGGTAATTTTCTGGCGCCCCAGCTGCCGGAATAATACCGTTTTTTTACAGGTTTTTTTTTTACAGTGATGATATTGCCTTGCTTTCCTGTCTTCTCTTCTCTAAATTACAAAAATATGAGGTGTTCTTTTCTCCTTCCTCTATCCACTTTGCTCGTGATCTCACATAAGCACCTTGAGCTCTTTTGCTAAACATATCGTCTAATTTAGTTTGCAATATCAATAATTTTCTTCTATCTTCACTATTTAATTCTGTCTTTTCACAGCATTTACTAATTTCCTGAAACAAATTAATTTCTTCTTTTCTTTTTTCTTTGGCAATCACCTTGCTCACCTTAATGGAACATTCTCGAATTCTATACTTTACAAATTCCCATTTATTGCAAAAACTCTCTATATTCTCATTATTTTCTATTTCAATTATTAATTCTTTTATCTTTGTGCAATAATCTTTATTTTTTAAAAGACCGGAGTTAAATTTCCAGTAACCTTTATTTTTCTTTATTTTATCAAATGGATTTAATTTAATTTCTACAATGCAATGATCTGTTAGTGGGGCTTTGGAAATCAAGATATCTGAGACAAAATCTTTAAGCGCTTGATCAACGAGCCAGTAGTCAATCCTGGATTTACATGTGTTATTAGGTTTAAACCACACTCAAAAAAATAATATGTTGGATTTACTTAAGAAAACTTCGTCAAGTGGTTCCACATAGCTTTGTTAAGTAATCTCAACAAACAAAATGTAAGTTGTATTTACTAAAAAATTTGTGTAAAGTTGACAATTTAAATGTTGTATGAACTAAAGAAATCCTAGTAAAGTTACTATTACATATACATAATGTTTTGTTGTATGAACTAAAGAAATCCTAGTAAACTCAATATGACATACATAATGTATGTTGTATGAACTAAAGAAATCTTAGTAAAGTCACCATTACATATACATAACGTTATGTTGTATAAACTAAAGAAATCCTAGTAAAGTCAATATTACATATACAAAATGTTATGATGTATGAGCTAAAGAAATCCTATTAAAGTCACTATTATATTATCATATATTATTATATTATTACTATTATTATATAATTAATGTTATGCTAAATTTACGAACATTTAGTGTGCAATAAACATTGAAGGATTTCAGTTGCTTTGTAATTACGAGCCATACAAGTGTTCCAAGAAAACTATTAAATAATCAGACAACTATTTTTCAGAAACAAATAGCTTTTTATTTTTTTTATAATACAAACAAGTCTTGAACTTTTTTGTTTTTCCTCAAATAAATTCTACAAGTGAGCATGACAACGTGTTTCTAACATAGGGTCACACCCCAAAGCGCTACAGAACTTCACATTTATAGAATACATCAACATATTATGGAATATTTATGACTGGCATGTTTTTTTAATACAAAAAAAAAAAAGGAATATTGTTTTTCAAACAGCAGCATTGTACTGGAAGTAATTAAACTAAACATCAGTAAATTATTCCATAAGTTTGTTTTTAAGTACCTGAATTTTGTGTGAAAGTTTGCTGGCATCAAGTTCCATTATCACCTTTTGAAGAAACTCGAAGGTGTACTTGAGATCACATGGATAGCTCAGATTCAAACTATAAATTACTCCCAAGAGGAGAGCACAAGCCTTGGTGACATCTCCAAGCTTCTGAAGCACTTTCACTCCTTCAACAAGGATCCCAACATCCAATGGTGGTTGTTCAGGTCCTGCACCTTCAGCTCGGACAATGAAAATTCCAATGACTGTATTAGCCATGTCTCTCTCAGCTTTCTCCAAGTCATTGTCCTAAAACAAACAACAAAAGTTAATCAGTTTTAAAACATGGAACTTACTTTGACAACAACACTTCCTATATTTAATCCCACCGGTCACAATAGTGACAGTAAAAAAATGTTTCATTTCTAAGGCTATAAAAATGATACTGAATGATCTATCAATGCATTTCCAGCAGATATTGAAATAATAAAGGGTCTCAATGAAATACGTGCAGTGTCACATGTTTACTGTAAATTGTCACATGACCAGAGCTGTTTACTTCCTGTTTGCGCCAAGAGAAGAGGATGGCAGCAAGAAAGCTCCCAAAGAATATGTTATTAAAGTATGTTAACATAAAGATAGGACATAGATTTTTGATACACATCATGTTTATGGTGTCTAGTATTGATATATGCATTTGCAATTACTCAACTTTGTTTAATGTGGTCATAGAACTTACAAACATGTCAAAGGCAACAATAGTGACCGGTGGGATAACCCATTGTATCTACATACTAATAATACACATAGGCTAACTGTTCTACCTTACTTTCTACCTAATTTTACACACACACACACACACACACACACACACACGGTCACGTCTCTTCTGATGTCTGATCTCCACACACACACACACACACACAGACAGACAGAAACACACACACACACACACACACACACACAGACAGACAGAAACTCACTCACACACACACACACACACACACACACACACACACACACACACAGAAACTCACACACACACACACACACACACACACACACACACACACACACACACACACACACACACACACACACGGTCACGTCTCCTCTGATGTCTGATCTCCACACACACACACACACACACACACACACACACACACACACACACACACACACGGTCACGTCTCCTCTGATGTCTGATCTCCACACACACACACACACACACACACACACACACACACACACACACACAAACACAAACACACACGGTCACGTCTTCTCTGATGTCTGATCTCCACACACACACACACACACACACACACACACACACACACACGGTCACGTCTCCTCTGATGTCTGATCTCCACACACACACACACACACACACACACACAAACACAAACACAAACACACACGGTCACGTCTTCTCTGATGTCTGATCTCCACACACACACAGAAACACACACACACAAACCCACATACACAAACACACACACACTCACACTCACACATGGTCACGTCTCCTCTGATGTCTGATCTCCACACACACACACACAGACACACAAAAACACACACACACAAAAAACATACACACACACACAAAAACACACACAAACACACTGCACAGGTCAAACAGACCTATATTAAATCAATACAATGGTTGATACAACACAGTATCCCACCGGTCACAATTGTGACCGACCATAAAACACACTTTTTCACACACTTTTCCATGAAAATTTAAAAAAAATATGATTGATTGTTTCAAAGGGATACTAATGACACATGATTTGGATATTTTTGTGTCTGGGAAAAATTTGGGATTAAATGGGTTAATATCATAATGAATAGAATAGCTTTAAAAAAAAATACAGCCACTTAAATGGCATCTTACACTGTTTATGTGGCAAGCATAATTTTTTTTTTATGTTTTAGATCACATATATGTTCCCTCTATTCTGTTTATTCTAACTACAGCATACTGAATGGGTGCTTTTAGCTTCAACTAATTTAAGTGTGTAATGTTTTATTTTAATATTAGTTTAAATAAAAATTCAACTTAAAGTTTAGAATCAAACTGCCTTATGTTGTGTATGCAACTGTGCACTGAAAATGACCAAATAGCACCACCTATTAACCCAGAGTCCAACCAGCACCAATAAAAGTATTACCGGTTTGAACTAAGGATAGCATTAGGGGTGTGCGATTCTATCAGTTGCAGTCAGGGCTGGACTGGTAATCTGGCATACCGGGCAAATGCCCGGTGGGCCGACGTGCTTTTGGGCCGATACATCTCATACTTTTTTTTTTTTTTAACGGCCCATAAAGCTCGTACATCGGCGGCCCATTCGTTTTGTTTTGTTTAATTGACGGCGCTGGGTTAGTGCCGGTGTAATGCATTGGTCAAAAAAAAAGTAAGCGTTGTTTTTTTTTCCCACTGACAGACCGGCCCATGAAACGCGTAGATCAGCGGCCCATTGGTTGTTTTCTTGATTGACACTGGGCTGGCCCAATCACATCTTTAAACACCTCCCCCTCTGGGCTCTAAGCGAGCGTGCAGTGTCAAGTGTGTATCTGTCAAAATAGTCTGAGAGATGGAGAAGAAACGCAAGGAATGTGCAGAGAAATAGCGTTAAAAATAGATACAGGCCCTTCAAGCAGACACTGTAAAATGTGTCAAGATATAGCTTTGTTTTCTGCAGCAGCAGGACCTTCATCAGCTCCAGTGGCTGATGAGGAGGATCAGGAGAGAGATGAGAAAGTGTAACGTAGAGTCCGCGGTAAGCAGAACTACTTTCAAAACACTTTGGCTATGAGTGTATGAACCCATAACCCAGTTACAGATTATTTCCATCATTTACTAGAAATCTAATGAGACGCGTTTTTATCCATGTTTTCCGCCAAAATAAAAGCTCGATGCAGTTTCCGTCAAAATAAAAGATCATGTGCTTATCTCTTTCAAGTATAGAAATTAGTACAAAACTAATTATGAAAGTTTTCTTTATTTTTCAGTGCATTTGTTTTACAATATATGGCTATTAGGCTACTGTCATGAGATTAATATTATAACTATTATTATGTAGTAGTGTAATATAGACAGACACTGTTACTAAAAGAGGTTTGGTTTTTTCTTTGTTATATTTGCACACTGAAAATGGGTTGGAGCTTTTAATTTTGAACCCTCAAACCGCACCAGATTGATGAATTTAACATTAAAATGCACAAAATTTTCTTAGGGGGGGCATGCCCCCAAACCCCCCTAGAAGGACTGAAGTCCACCCACCACAGTTTTACCAAAATTCCTTTGAGAAACAATGGTATTGCTATGCCAATGCAGCTTATATCTTGTTTTTGGGATTCATCACTGTGGAGTAGACTATAGTTCAATTGTATTAATAAATTACAATTTTGTACTGATTTCATCTTTTAACTCTCACTCGTTTATACTCACTCATTACATGGCATTAGTGGTTTTAATGAATAGGAGTTGAACAAAAACATATTCAAAGGCGTTCAAAGATGGGTGGTGTTTATGATCATATGTAGTGGGCCAGTCTGGGCCAAAATGCCAGGGCCGATTTTCTGTCCCAGTCCAGCCCTGGTTGCAGTTCTGGCACCTCTATCCCAACATTGTACATTCACATCACATGTTAACGGAGATGTAGTGTTACAACAGGCATGAAAACAGGTCAGGGGTCAAAAAGGTGAGAAGGATGCGGCAGCCAAAAATCCAATCCAATGAACTAATATATTTATCTAAATATATTAGTTCATTGGATTGGATTTTTGGCTGCCGCATCCTTCTCACCTTTTTGACCCCTGACCTGTTTTCATGCCTGTTGTAACACTACATCTCCGTTAACATGTGATGTGAATGTACAATGTTGGGATAGAGGTGCCAGAACTGTATGTATATATACATATTATAATGATTTTTGGATCACTGTGGTGAGTGGACCTCTGCCACTCTAGGGGGGTTCGGGGGCATGCTCCCCCGTAAGAAAATTGTGTGCTTTTTAATGTTTAATTCATCAATCTGGTGCAAATTAAACAAAGAAAAATTCAAAACTCTTTTAGTTACAGTGTCTGTCTACATTACTAGGCTACATAATAATAGTTATAATATTAATCCTATGATAGTAATAGCAATATATTGTAAAACAAATGCACTGAAAAATAAAGGAAACTTTCATAATTAATTTTGTACTAATTTCTATACTTGAAAGAGTATATTTCCATTCTTCACATTGAAGATGTGATTGGGCTAGCCCAGTGTCAATCAAGAAAAGAACCAATGGGCCGCTGATCTACGTGTTTCATCGGATGTCAGAAAAAAAACTAACGCTGACTTTTTTTTTGACCAATGCATTACACATTAATTACGCACTAACCCAATTAAGCAAAACAAAACGAATGGGCCGCCGATGTACGAGTTTTATGGGCCGTTAAGAAAAAAAAAAAAAGTATGAGATGTATCGGCCCAAAAAGCTTTGAAAACAATTATGCCGGATTGGCTGTCAGGTTTCGGCATTAGGAATGATGATTGGTTTTTTAAAGCTGCGAAGATTATGGTAACTATAGAGATATAGCGGGTCAATGCTGGCCACGACCCCCCAATAAATATTTTCTCATCGGATCTGCACAAATCACATAAGTGACCCATTTTGGTTTTAAAACGGCGAATTTCGCAGAAAGGTGAGGAGTTTTCATGCCTGTGCACTCACAGGACACTGCAGTTCACAAAAGTTCATTATTCGCATATGCTTTAAAGCCTTGTGCTTTAAAGCCTAAACATTTAATTAGCTTTTTGGGGCACAATATCCCTTCAATGTTAATATATATATATATATATTATATATATATATATATATATATATATATATATATATATATATTTTTTTTTTTTTTTTTTTTTTTTAAACACACAAGGAGAAAATCAATCACTGCTTTTGACTGAGAAATGTTATATTAGCTTTAATAAGAATCAGTGTATAATTTATAAAGTAAAGTCTATGTAGTGTTTTAATTTTATATTTGTTCATTTTATTTCTTTTTTAATGCCATCTTCGCCACTTTGGGCTAAATGCCATTCTGGCACTTTCTGCCATTCTTTTTGTTAACTTGTAAGGCTTTGTTTTTAAAATAGAGAAATATTTTGCCATAACGCCCACCCCAAGATAGTCGGTATGAAAACCGAAAAGTCGGTATCATGGCAAGAGTAATATTCTATGATTAGAAATAATTCCTTGGAGAACTTACTTTATATTCCTTCATGAGCTTCTCGTTGTCTTCATTAAGATACACCGAAAGTGCTTTGAGAATGCAAGGTCTTCGAGTTGAGATAGTATCATCCTGTAGAAGATTTTGAAGAGAGAAAAATTTACTTAAATAGTTCAAATGTGCTGATAATTCACTCGCCCTCAAGCCATCCAAGATGTATCTGAGTTCCTTTCATCTTCAAAACAGAATTATTATTTATTATTTTTTTTTATTTTTTTTGTGTGATTTCAATCCAGGCCTCAAGTTGAAATAGTCCATTTGTTTTGATGGTTTAAAATGCACACTTAGAAAGGGATCTAAAATATCCACACATCCAGTCAACAAAAAGTTCTTCTGAACCGAAATTATTGATTATTTTCAGAAACAAAGTAATACTTTTATAGTGTATTAGAATATATTTTTATAAAGCTGCTGCTAGCTCTGGTCCTTGATTCTGATCAGTTAAGCTGTGTTCGAAGCTGTTGGAAATTACTTTACAACCATTCACCGGTGATATCATTACTTACTGCACCATTGCTTCTGTGTGTTGCTGCATCCTTGGCTCTTGCATCACAAAATTAAAGTGCATGTGTACAACGTGCTTACTTATTTGAACATACTTCAACATTTGCACAATTAATGCCGATATCCAGAAAAATGGTAATAATCACCTCAATCTTTATGCATGCTTTGCACTGCATCTGTGTTGCTTGACAACTACTTTGTTGAAATGTTTCTAAAGAACTACATTATTTGCAGGAAAGAATAAATATGTTTATTTAAAAATTATGGACTAACCATAAACCATAAATAAGTCCTGTGAAGCCATGGATTACAGTGAATTTAGAACAGCCAAGGGTGTTTAAATTCATTGTAACCCACAGCTTATTAGACGTATTGCTTTATTTAACAGCAAAAACTTTATTTGTCAACTGGATTCATGCAAATTATTTTGATGAATTTTGGACCATCAAAAAACTGGAGGAAATGCATGTGCATTGTTTAAAGGACAAGTTCTGTATTTTAAACTTAAAGCCCTGTTTTCAAATCGTTTCTGATTAAATAGAATGGTTAAGATTAAAATTTGGACACTTGCTGCTGGCCCGAGAATTTTAGTTTTCTTTCCCAGGATGGTAGGGGAAGACTCATTAATATTTATTAGAGAAGTCATCCCTGATTGGTCAATGGGGGTCTGATGACCTACCCCAACCCCGCCATTAAACCTAACCGTCACTGGGGTTAAGACCAATCAGGGATGACTTCCCTAATGAATATTAATGAGTCTTCCCCTACCATCCTAGGAAAGAAAATATCGCCTACCTCAAATGAAATTCAATACAAATCAATGGAGTTGTACTAAAACTACGATAAAACCTGATGGAAATCATCTTTTGCAGCGATTTATGTGTGAACATATCAGTGAACACCCCTGACCACTCGGTGAGTTTCACGTCTTTGTAAACGAAAGTTTAATGCGTTTTAGGAAGGATTTTTCATATGGACCTATGCAGCCATTGTGTAGCTAACACCAAAACCTAAAATTCTCGGGCCAGCAGCAAGTGTCCAAATTTTAATCTTAACCATTCAATTTAATCAGAAACAATCTGAAAACAGGGCTTTAAGTGTAAAATACCGAACTTTTATATATGACAAACTCAGATATATCTTGGATGACCTGATGGTATGTAAATTATCAGCAAATTTTCATCTATGGATGAACTATTCATTTAACATAAATAGTTTATTGAAATCATTCATAAGAAACATCACAAACCTCGTCAATGACAGACATCAATTCACTGATCTTACGCCCTGCAGCTCCTCCTTTTTTCCTGAAGAGTCTGGTCAGTTTGTTAGTGTAACCATCCAGCTTTGACATGAAAGTTTGAATCAGTGGAAGGGTGGTAATCCGAGTGAACTCAGTAGCCATCTAGAGATTTAAAGGAGAACTCCGGTCAATTTTAACACTGAGCTCATTTTTTTGTAAATTTGGAGTGCTGTCAGTACAGAGAGCCAGCGTACATGCCTGTATTTACTGCCTGTTTTCGGTCGAAGTCCACAGTAGTCGATTGTCGAATTTGCGCGCGTCTGAGTCTCCACAGTTGCTTAATCACACGCGTGAACTCGACAATCGATTACTGTGGACTTCGACCGAATACAGGCAGTAAATACAGGCATGTACGCTGGCTGAAATAACATCACTTTTATTCAGATCTTTCACATCTACTGCAGTCAGATTCACTCGTGTTCACTCAGAAGGAATCACTCACATGGTTAGGCACTTGTAATGTCACACCAAGGATGTTAAGAGGCTAAAAAAGCAGGTTTAAAATTTGCCCCATTGAAGTCAACAGGGTGCAAATTTTAAAAATAGGATAACATGGTGTAGGCAACACCGATTTCTGTTGTTGTTCTCTGTACTGACAGCACTCCAAATGTACAAAAAAATTAGCTCAATGTTAAAATTGACCGGAGTTCTCCTTTAAGAGTCATAACAATAAGACGTAAGGTTAATGTACAAGAATGGCACTGTTCATTATTCTATTGAAAACAACATTTAGCCTAAATGGACAAGATCAAAAAGCATAATGTGACATCAGGGAGGCTAGTTACTATTAAAAGCAATTCTATCAAACTTGCCTGATCTTCACAAAATAGAGCTGGCCATCTGCTCTTGAATTCGGCAATGAAGGGCATGTCTTGGACTACCTCATGTCGTCTGTAAGCAAAAGTTTTGTCCATTTTCTGTTTAATTGTTTGATGGTTGTCCTTTTTCTGGATTTCAGACAACAGAGCCAATCTCTCTTTCTCTAGACTTTCTTTGTCTTCTCCAGCTGGATAGTCAGGATAGAAATTGACTTCTGCTTTCTTAGGCTTCTTGAATTGGATTGAATGCGAGCATGCACCATCTGGTCTTCGTTTTAAAGAATTTATCTTGATTTCTGGACATCCAACAGCTCTAAGGGTACGACGGTAGTTCCCCATCTTCCATTGTAAACTGACTTTCCAACCGAAAAATCCACCAGAAGATCCCTTTTCTTTTAGGCATGGATACTTTGCAATCAGTGCTTTCGCAACATCTTCATACTCGTCACTCCTTGGGTAAACTTTGTACTTCAGTATTTCTGCAGCCAAGGATTTCAGAATTTCTGTCTTCAGTTTAGGCTTGGATTCTATATTTAGTGAAGTGCCATTTTGCAAGAACTCCTCATGGGCTCTCTGCAGTTCCAGTTCTACCTCGTAGGGAAACTGAGGGATTGGAAAATTGGTTGGCCAGGTTTCACTTCTCAGCATTGTTGAAGACGACATTGACTCAGATGCTGAGCCAGACGAATCTGATTGTGATGCTGTAATTGAAGAGCAAGGTGTTGGCGATGAAGATGATGATGAGCGTATATCAGTGTCAGCAGAGGAAGGAGAGCAGACATCAAATGATCTTTGTGTGAGTACTTTGATTGTTGCCTTGTCTTGGAGGTCCACAGTAGAGGTAAGATTTACGTAATCTTCAAAGTCAGTGTCTAGATACTGCAGCCTGAAATCCCCTGTAACTCCACATTGTTTCTTAATCTCAGTTTTTAACTCATCAATGGTCTTAGGAATTCCAGAGGGCAGTGTCAATTTCACAGAGTCATTGTCTCCTAGTAGAATCCGAAACTTTGCTGAAGCACTCATCATTTTTGACTAAAGGTAAAGGTAGAAAGAGGAGTTAAGTAGCATGTATGTACCTTTTCAATGTAACCATATGAACAGATCCAACAGTGTAATCAGAGAGAGGATAGCGATCTGCTAATTGACCTAGCTCTATAAATGAAACATCCCTAGGAGTTGGTTCAAGTTCAAATGAGCGATAGTGTTGATTGTACCAGGAATCTAACTTTCTTGCTATAAAAGCAATTCCATCATCCAGAACACATATCTGCATAATTTGAGCAAATTCTGGAAGTCCACTGACTGTTCCATGCACAATGATCATGCCCTTTGTGTACTTTATGCCATCAGAAAATACTGTCTGAGCTAAATTAATAGCAGCAGCATTTGGGTATTTCTGATTAAAGGTATGAGCAACATCCTCATTAAGAACATCAACAGGGACTGTTGAAATACGAGAAACCTCTACAGAGGATATGTCACAGCTAGGTGACTGCATAAATTGACCAACCATGAGCTGATGTTTCCTGGCCAAAGTCTTTGTGATATTTTTGAAGCAGTTTGTATGCCTAGCCACCCGTTTATAAAAAACTGTGCTTGGCTTCAAATCTCATTGTCCACACCAAGACAAGTGGACCATACAGACGAATCATTTCTGGATAATGTTCCAGAAAGTGATGCTTCGGCAATAGCTTTTTTTCTGGAAAGAGTACTTGGTATCGATTTCGGTGTTCAGATATTTTACTCTCAAAGTATGCAACAGACTCGTTAGTATGCACAGGACATACAGCAAGTTCAACGATGTCTTTCAAGAGTAGAATTACTTCCCAGGCAGGTTCATCTTCAGGTACAAGTTTCCCAACAATTAAAGGTAACAGCCGTAGCAAACACCAATTCTCGTGTGCATTTCCACCAATTGTTTTTTTCTGAACAAATGTCTGTGGAAGCACATGAGGACGGTTGGTCTTATCTCCCCACTTGAATGGAAATTCTTTAATCAGTTTGTTAAGAGAATCAAAGGTGAAATATTTCTTCTTTAGAAGTATTTCAAAGCACCCTGCCAATTCAACAGGTACAATACCCTCCAGGAGATCATGAGCAACATCTGGGGGAAAGCCTGAAGTGACTTTAAAGTAAGACAGACTCTCAGCTAATGGGCACACATTCTTCACACCACAACAATGTTCTCTTTTTGCACGTGCACCTGATAAATGTACACTATGCTGTTCTTCAGATCTGAGAGGAAAAACACCATCTTTGACCTCTTTTGCCTGAATTTCAGTGCGTGTAGCAGTGCAAAACCTACAAAAGTACTCCCCCGAAAAATTCTCAACAAAACCAGCCAAAGAATGTGCTCCAAGGCTGTCTGCAGCAACATATTGCACTGTACCTTTAAGGAAAGCTCCCAGGTGACTGACAAACACCCCTTGATGCTCTAAAGTGATGAGATCAGTCACAAGAGGTTCCAAAAGTTTTTGATAGCCAAAGGTCTTCACGTCATCACTCTTGCATAACAGTGCTAGATAAATTGAGGACAATGAAGAATTACAACCTGGTGGCAAGTTTCCTAAATTCCAATAAACTGCACACATTTTGTGCTTTTTGCGAGAGGTCCCTAATGGGTTGCACAGTTCAAAGTCATCAATGTACAGACACACAGATAGTCTAAGCTCATTGTCTGAGAAAAACTCATTATGTTGAAAATGCTGACCATCTTTGAAAGATCTGTAAAATTCCCCATTTATGTTGTGTTGCTCGTTATGACCATCAACAACTTTACTAATTATGTCTTTCCGATTGAGTAGTAGTTGTAACAATTTTAAGATTGGCACATAGTGAAAAGAACGGTTTGTTTCTGACTGAAGAATGTATTCCACTGGATCAATTACATCAAAATTTTCTCTGTAATATTTCATGCGCTTGAAAGCAGTGGCTAAAGGGCCATCCTTTGATGTCAATTTCAACAGAGGGTTGTGCAATGATAATGAACTGAAAAGTTCTTGAACAACCTGCTGATCTACATGGAGATCATGTTTTTGAAAGGTCTCAAGAAAAACTTGAGTTGATATGGGCACTGATGCAGAATGCAAGTACTGTAAATCTGTCAGAAGTTCATCAATTGCATTGCTGGGAACATGAAAATAATTTTCCAGTTTTAGAAGAATACATGCAAATTTTCGCTCGATTATCTTAGACAAATCTTGTCCTTGTGTGCCAATTTCAACATTACTTGAAACATCTACAATCTCCTCCTCAACTGGTAATTCATTGTCATTGAATTCATTAGTGGAAATTTCAGCCCCCCTTTCTATGATGACCCCTTGTTTGAAATCTTGAAGAGAATAGGGATTGTGCTTCCTATTTTTATGGGACTTGAATGTGCCATACACATTTGTATGGAAAGAGCAATTCTCAAACATGCAACGCACTGTTTCATGATTTTTAAGGTGTTTGTAGATATGACAAAAGTATTCCTGTTCTGACACTATATCACTGCGAGAACACAAATGACAGTTAAATGTGGTTAAGCATGCAGTCTTATTAGTATGTAATCGACTTAAATGACTGTGTAGTGCATTCCAGGTTTTAAAACGGCAAGGGCAATTGGAATAAGTACATGGGAAATTATTGCTCCGACCAAAATGTCCATGCATTAATCTGTAATGCTTCAACAATTGAGATCGTGTTTGCACTGCTATCTTACAGTCCTTACACTGCCACATGGTCTTGAAAATTTCACATAACTGATTAAAATTGAAAAAAAAAGAAAAAAAATACTATATAAAGAAAAGAAAAAAAATCAAGATGCATGACCAGACTCCAACAAAGATGTCATAAAGATGTCAAAGGATTTAAAAAATATTTACACATCAACTTCCTTTGCAAAAGTAATTAAATCTGGTGCATCTGCCTTTCACAGCTCGGACAGCAACAGCTCTACAAAAAAAGAAGAAAAAAACCCTATATTGTAATAGAAAAGAAGAGCCAGTCATTAGCTGCGTTTACATGGATAACGTTAACTTATTATCTGTTAGTAACCACATTTTAACCACGGATAAACCTTCATGTAAACACCTCTATGGATCCGATTGAGCTCGATCCGAGTTAAATTTATTTAGGATTGTAAGTGGTAGTGTAAACATTTTATGTAACGTTAAACCGATCGTTTTAAGAAAATTTTAGCAATGAAAAATCATGTGATCGCTTGCTTTCTGAAACTGTAATGTTCTGCAAATGGCTTGCTTCTGAGAGTAACGTTAACGTTAATGGTTTGTGCGGCCTACGCACGTGAAAAGATAAATTTCAATGTGATACATGGAATATTGCGCACATCAATCTGATTAACTTAACGTTAATTTATTACTTTTGCGTTCATGCGAACACAAATTCATCACTTTTGCGTTCATGCAAACACAAATTCATCAATCACAATGAATTAATTTCGTGTAACCGCAGCTTATGACATAAACTGACATATTAAACATTGATTGATAAAGTGTACATTGATATAGTGTACTACATATTACTTTTATTGGGCATTATTTTTCAGGATGGCAATATTCATACCTTTCAAAGTCGCCAATGTGTCGTCCGTCGTCTCCTCAACGTTCGTCTGTGACTGTCTATGGTCTTTGGCGCTGCTGCATTTGCATACGGTGTGTACAAAAGGACAAAATGTTTTTTTTATTTTTTGCGTTTGTGCGTTTCACTGAACAATGATTTGTTGACTGAACAAAAACACCTAAAGTTAAAATGACAAGACACGGCCAATTATTTTTTAAATATAAACAAGTTAAACATATTTTATCCACTGAAAGAAATGACAAAAACGTTTTTTATATATATATATATATAATTAAATTAATTTTATGCACTGAAAGAAAAAAGAAAACTCAACCTGCTTTTCCCCTCCGACAAAAACCCATACCATAAAGTGCAAATACTATTTGGTCTTCAGCTCATCTACAATGAAAAACACGTATATTCTCTGATATAACCTGAGATCTCGAAGTAACAATACTTTTATTGGCAGTATTATTCAGGATGGAAATGATTTAAGCCAAATATACATACCTCACACAAATTAAGTCGCCATGCCATCATCTCCTCTCGTCTGTCTTTGGCGCTGCTGCATTTGCATACGGTGTGTGCAAAGGGACATACCGTTTTGGATTTCTTGTATTTGTGCGTTACACTGAACAATGATTTGTTGACTGAACAAAATCTTCTAAAGTAAAGATGACAAGATGTGGTCTTTTGTTGAAATTACTAAGTTAAATTAATTATATCCAGTTACTTGTGTTTGTTAAGTAAAGTGAACAAGAAATTATTTAGTAAAACTGACACCAACCAAGTTCATTTTTTTGAGTGCAGGAGTATTGTTTAACTCCTGGATTTAAACTTCTCCAAATGTCTATCAGATGGTTATTATTCATAAAATTCCCAATTATATGATTAAAGTGATGTCTATCAAATTTAGTGGGCCATCTATCTTCCCATTCATCAGGTGCCATATTCCAATCACCTCCCATATAATAAAATCTGTTGGATAAATTGTTTTAAGCTCTGATAAAGTTTTTTCAACATCTTCAAGCATGTGTTTATTTTGGGTAAACGTTCTATGACCATAAACATTAGTTAATATGAAAAAATAACCATCCATTTCCAAGACCACCAGCAGCCAGTGCCCTTGACTATCTGTCCTGTATGCAATTATATCACCTGGAAACCTATTAAAGCAAACTGCAACACCAGCAGACTTGTTAGTCCCATGACTAAACAATATTCGATCCCCCCATTGGTTAGACCAAAACTTAACATCCTCTAGGGAAGAATGAGTTTCTTGTAATAATAGACATTGTGGTTTTCGCCCTTTGCAAAATAAAAATAATGCCTTTCGTTTAACCAAAAAGAAAAACAAAAAACAAAACAAAACAAAAAAACTCGTAAGAACTTGTTTCAAAGCTTATTAACTCTTTTTCGCAAATACAAAAAGAGTCCCTTGTCCTTTTAACACACTTCTTTTCCATCTAGTGTAAGTAGATCAAACCTTTCTACGATTAACCAATTCGTCGACCCTCAATGTATCCGTGCGGCCCACGGAAATAAGCACGCTTTCCATCCCGACGAGCCTGCTCAATCTGCGGCCACAGTTTCTCCCTTGCCTCCCTGTCCTCTCGCGGTAGCATCTCGGCGAGACGGACGCCTTTCTCTCTGCACACCCGGGAATCTTTGCATCGACGCCACAACTCCTCCTTGACAAATCTCCGCACAAACAAGACAACTACGTGTCTACTCCTGTTATCTTCTTTACGACCGACTCTGTGAACAATGTCGACTGCTTCTTCGAGCTGCTGCCGTTCCATGTCGGGGGCGATCTCACTGAAGAGTTGAATGACGTCTGCTCTAACGTTTTCGTCTTTTCTTTCCGATAAACCTCTCAATTTCAGACACCATCTCATCTTGTATCTCTCCTGCTCTCGAATTCTTTCTTTAAGCTCGACATTTTCTTTTGATAGACGATCGTTGCATCTTTCCAGCTCATTGATTTTCCCTTTGCATTCTTTAACTTCTTCTGCATTGAATTGCACAGCTTTAGCAAGGCTAGCAACCATGGTGCTCGTTTGTTTAGCTTGCTCTCGAAGTTGCGACAGTTGCTCATTAAAGTTCTTTTCCAAACTTTGAATGGCTTCCAATATGGCCAAGTTAGAGACCTCATCAGCTTCTTTTAAAGAAGTTTTGCTCTTCTTACCGGCTGGAATCTTGCTCGGAGTTGTTGGAACATTGTCTTTTCTTTTGCAGATTGTGCTAACTTCCATAGTGTAATCGTTATCAGTAGATTTCTCTTGAATCTTTGCTTCCTTGACACTCATCGCTGCTTGCTTTCTTTCACTGACCCCGTCTTTAAAAATCAGTCTAGCTGGTTTGATCATACTTCATTGAACTTTTTATATTCGAGTGTCTTTAATAAGCACGTAATCAAAATTTGGGACAATTTTTTCTTCCGACTCTAAAGCGTGACTGATCAACACGCCATCTTGCCCGGAATCTTCCTCACCTAATGAGTGTAGTAGAACTGTACGGAAGCGTATTGCATTCACTAGAGAAAAAAAAAATGACTGTTTTTCTGAATTAACGACTTATCTCAGAATTACGAGATAATTTTTCATGAAAAAAATTTTTTTGCTCTGTTTTTCTGAATTAACGACTTAATTATCTCAGAATTACGAGATAATTTTTCATGAAAAAATTTTTTTTGCTCTGTTTTTATGAATTAATGAGTTAATTATCTCAGAATTATGAGATAATTTTTCATAAAAAAATATATTTTGTTCTGTTTTTCTGAATTAATGAGATCCCTCAAAATCCTGCCAGGAGCTCTATTTTAGCTGGATTGCATGGAAGTAAACATGTCCCAGCTTTCAAGTTTAATCCGGTTTTATTTTACTTTGGGTTTGAGACATTGGGAGATACTGCTGTCTTTAAGTAATATAAATGGTATTGTTATTAGTGCGTCAACTTTGCGCAGACACCTCAAGACTTTGCGCCTGTTCAGACGAAAAGAACATTCTGATCTGCTTGACGTTGCTGTGTTTCTCCAGGATCAGTTAAACCGATATGGTATGCTTCACGGATATAAGATGATGCATCTGAAATGCATTCAGGCTGGCTACGTGGTAACACAAGAGACAATCAGGCAATTGTTGAAAATACTGGATCCCCATGGAGTGCAACTTAGGCGCCGGAATCGTCTTCGGCGACGTTTGTATCATAATCCAGGCCCGAACTTTTTATGGCATGTTGATTCATATGATAAACTTAAACCATATGGGATCTGCATCAATGGTGCAATCGACGGGTTTTCACGAATGATGATATGGCTACATGCATACTCTACAAGTAGTGATCCCAAGGTAATCGCTGGATACTTTATTGATGCGGTGTTATCAAGGAATGGGACAGCCACCCGAATTCGCTCAGACTTGGGGACAGAGAACTGTTACATGGAACAGATGCAGAAGTTCTTGAGACATGATCATACGGACGACTTTTCGAGAAATTGCTATTTGTATGGCTCAAGCAATCATAACCAACGGATAGAGCATTGGTGGGGATTTTTGAGGAAGCAGCATGCACAGTTCTGGATCAACCTATTTCAAGATCTAAAAGATTCTGACGACTTCTCCGGTGACTTCCTTGACAAAAGTCTAATACAGTTCACATGTCTTGAAATAATAGAGGTAAGAAATGTGCTTTAGACATGTAAATTGTGATATGTTATTCAGCTATAGATTTTGTCAATACACCAAAATGTTGTGACATGCAGCATAATTATCTAATTTCATAGGTCTAACAACTGTTCAATAACAGAAGCAAATGGGCGATAACCATTAGTTAGGCTATTTAATTAGATTATTACATTTATTTGTAGATCACAATTTTTCCTACATATTTTACTTTTTAAGAGATAAGTGGACCTCAGGATAAGTAGTTAGAATTAGCAGCAGCCTACATCTACAACAATAAAATGCAACACAAACATTAATGCAGCTGTAATATTAATCCTGTTATATGGACGTTGCACAAACTGCTATCTAATATTAACCCAAAAACATAATAATAGTAAAACACTGACAAGACAAAACTTACCGCACTATGAGTAGCCTACTTGTATTCATTTCATTCTGGTACTTTTATGTACATTTTGGTGAAAGAAAATTGTTTCTCTGCATTAGTGGGACACAGTATGTCAGAGAGGGATGACTTATCTGACTGACCCTGATCATATAACACAAATCTTAACATACAGAGATTTATTGTTTTCAAATATAGAATTTAACATGCATGAAACTGTTTGAGAAACGGCTCTACTGTATCATACTGGACCATAAGCATTTATTTTGCCTGCAAGTGGTATTGCAACGGTGTGGACTAATTTTCTTACTTTCCCACTCTTTTCTTTATATTTAGAAAGAACTGCAGGATGTTGTTCATCTCTGGAACACTCACAGAATTCGACCATCCAGAAATGCTGTGTCTCCAGGTGGACGTCCAGTGATGATGTACACCCTACCCCATCTTTTTGGTGCTAGAGAGTACCTTAAAGAGGCATCCCAACAGAAGATACAGGCTTGTAGGGAGGAATGTCGTGAGAGAGGACCATATCCCTGTGATAATACAGTGTTTGACATTTGTTGCCTTGCCATGGCAGAAAACAGTCTTCATCCGCCAACCTCTCCAGAGGAAGCCATTGATCTTTACATGTTCTTACGTGCTTACATACGTACCCAAATGTAATAGTCACAAGTTGTTCTACTGGATCAAATGACTGAATGTGAGCACCCACTCATAGCCAAAAAAAAAAAAAAGAGAATTGCTGTTTGGACAGAAACCATGACATTCATTGTAAATGTTTGACAGAAGTACTGTTTAAGCAAAGACAACTCTTTCATAATTGACATCTCCCAAGTCTGACTGAGCTCCATATCATCTCTTTTTATTTATCATTATGTAAAAAAGTCCATCTCAACCACAGAACTGGGAACAATCCTGTACCTGCAAATTAAAGTTATCACATGTTGCCATTGTCAAAAATGCCACATTTGTCCTTATGGTGGAACTATTTCATATCACCAGATGTGGTCTGACACACTTTGGGCTCATTGTAAACAGGGAAACCTACATGATGTTTGGATGGCCTTTAAATCAAACATATTATTGTATCTTGTTATCGTGTCTCTGGGCTGCACATAAAGCACTTTTTTTTACACAATTATTTGGCATCATATAAATAAATGCTAAGACAGTGCAGTGCAAATTTCTTTTCTCCCCAGTGTGATTTACTATGTAGAAAATAGGCCTATTTGGTAAATTTTGTAATGTAGAGATGACTGTTTAAAGGACAATTCCGGTGAAAAAATAACCTAGGGGTAATTAACACATGGTTACCGAGTCGATCGTTCTCTGGGATGCGTTTTCATGATAATCGAATGTAAAGAGTTTTATCTCTAAAAACAGATTAGCTTATAACGCTAGTATATGGGGCACAGAGTAAGTAAAAGTAAATCGCTAACGTTAGTTAATACCACTAACAAGGCTCAAAATAGCCTCACACTAACACGGTAACAAAATGAGGGTCCCTGCATGCAAACCGAAGCATGGAGAACTTTGTAAGTGTACAGACAGTTTAATAAGTAGTTACTTTATAAAGACAGTACATTACACATATACAGACAGACTGTTTTCCAAGATGGATCCTGTCTGTATATGTGTAATGTACTGTCTTTATAAAGTAACTACTTATTAAACTGTCTGTACACTTACAAAGTTCTCCATGCTTCGGTTTGCATGCAGGGACCCTCATTTTGTTACCGTGTTAGTGTGAGGCTATTTTGAGCCTTGTTAGTGGTATTAACTAACGTTAGCGATTTACTTTTACTTACTCTGTGCCCCATATACTAGCGTTATAAGCTAATCTGTTTTTAGAGATAAAACTCTTTACATTCGATTATCATGAAAACGCATCCCAGAGAACGATCGACTCGGTAACCATGTGTTAATTACCCCTAGGTTTATTTTTCACCGGAGTTGTCCTTTAAATATGTTGTCTAAAGAGTGCTGGTGAATGCAGGAACTGCAGTGCAGTTGTCAAAACTCTAATTCTAATTCTGATCTAATTCAAAAACTAATTCTACTGTGTGAGACAAGATCCATGTGTTATCTGCAGTAAAGACCCGATTTGTTTGAAAACATCTGTACAAAACAAGAGAGAAACCTGTGCTTTTTATTTGTAAAAAGCAGAACACCTTCTAATGTACAGTGCTGTATGTTAGAACAGTTTTCCAAACACTGCCAATATTAAGATTTAACATGAGCTCAGGGTCCAAGTTAATTATAATTTCTCAATGAAAATGCAACTTTACAAGAACATTTCTTTTAAATTGTCCCAAAAAGTATGACCCTAAACTGCTAACAGAAATTATGGCTTACATAAAAGTACATTTAAAATATTGGTATATGTATCTAATTCGCTTAAAAATGAAAATTGATCCACATGCATTTATAACATACATTCTGTAAAAGGCTTATAATTTGTTTTTGGTTAAGTGGACCTTAAAGTATATTAACAAAATGTTCAGCCACTCAATATGTTTCTACAGACAGTTTAAGTCTGGTAATAACAGCAACTGCAAATGAAACGTTGCAAAACATGTTGCCATTGTCAAAATGGCAAATTTGTCCTCATGGTGAACTATTCAGCATGAACAAATGTGATTTGACACACTTTGGGCCCACTGCAAACAGGGCAACCTAAATGGCATTTGAATGGTCCTGTATCATTATCAATAAATCAAACTGATTATTGTATCTTGTGATCATGTGTAAATGTTTCTATGGGCTGGATATATTCGGAGTCCATCAACAAAATGTTTAACAGCCAGTAAACATGTTTCCACAGTAAGTTTGGTAATGACATTCTAGATAAAACTGAAACTGAAAAACATAAAATATAAAATAAATCACCCTGCGCTCATAATGCACCACCTGAGTTAATTACTTCCCCTATGTGCTCTGTCTCACATTCACACACTATCTAAAGGTAAACAGAAGGCACTGATAAGGCTATATCTGGTCAAGAGGGAAGAGTGTGTACATGTGAGTGAGTGAGACACCTCTATGCAATGTCCATTGCATAGAAGTTGCTGGACAGTATAGCCTCCATTTCAGCTCGGAGGTCAGGATAGCTGTTGTATGTAGATGGCAGCTCTAAAGTTGGGCCACAAGTATGTGCAATAGGCCGCCTTGATAACCCTTCCAAAGGGGTGAATATGACTTGAATGTCTTTAACGCAGATGACATCAGATCCTGTCACGAATCTCAACATCTTTCGGAGGCCTATCTCATCCAATCCCCTGATGTACTGGTGTAAAAATCGCAAACTTTGGTTCTCTGCTGGAGTAGCTGGAGAGGCTGTGATCAACTTTAATACCTTTCGGGTTGATGGTTTAAGATCCTCATACATCTTCTGCATATCCAGCACACTGGGGAAGAACTCCCTGAGAGTTGGTCCTGCGACTGCTGCAATGTTATCCAGTGCATATTTTGGTTGCTGGATTATTTGCTTGTGGGCCACTTGGAGAAGCACAGCTTTCAAGTTCTCTTGTGTTGGTACTGTTCTTACTCCCATGCGATCCATAAGATCAAGAAGCTCATCTTCATCATCACCATCAAGGGCATCTTGCAAAGCAGTGGACAAGAGATCACGCTCAGACTGACTAAGATACAACATTAGTGAGTCAAACAATAAATCAGGTGAGACAGTGTGTTCACCAAATGTGATTGCTGCTGTAAAGGCTTGAGCCAGCCGAGAAGGAAAATATCCATGGTCCTTTAATCCCTTGACCATTATCCTACCAACAGATTTCCATTTTTCCTCTTGCCATTTTGGGGATAGTGATGGCACCCTCACATCTGCACCCTCTGCTGCACAGTCTAAAAACTCTGTCCAGAAGGCAGCATATACATCCCTGGACACGCCATCAGCATCTGCCCCCATTTCATGAATGAAGCTGTATTTCACAGGGTAGGACATCATCGCTTCATCCTTGAATTGGGAAATCAGTTCCTCCAAGAGATTGACTCTGTGGAGTTTCACTGTCACATGCAAAAGTTCATAAGTAGGACTTAATGGGCCAGCAGGCACTGTGTCAGAATGGACAGGAGTTGAGCTGTAGGCGTTGATGTTTATCTGTGCCTCTTCTATAGGCTCATGTAAGATTGTGTCATCAAGATCTTCTAAAAATGGTCCACCTTGCAAAGGGCCAAAAATGACCTCCGATGTATCACACAAAGATCTAAGATCAACAATCTCTACAGCAGTAGAGACAAAAGCTTCCTCAGTGTGTGTCTGCTGTTCACTGTCATGTGTTTTTTGTGTCAGCTGCTCATTATCTTCTGTTGTGTTTTTCTGTCGCTCATTTAGCCTCGCTGCATCTGTCTGTTCATCAGTTCCTTCTGTCATCTCTGTGAACACTTCATCTCCATTTGTCAGGTGCTCTGTGAACAAGTAAAATCTTAAAATCCCCAATTTATGTGTCTCATAGAGCTCTCCCACACTAACCCCCTCATCAAGGTATGCTTCCTGAAAGTCAACAATGTTGTGACTGAACTCTTCCCACTTTCCCTTTCTCGATTTCTCATTGGGGAAAAATAGCTTTTTAGCTTGTGATAGAATCTCTGTTTTTGTGGCTTTCTTGGAAATATCAAGAACTCTGGTTCCTCCACCATTGCGTTTTCTCACTTGTTTCTTGTCGTGTATCCATCCTAGTTCTATTTTCCTTGTCATCTTCATGGCCCTTTTGTTATTTCTCAGATGTATCTTTGTTGGCTGCACAGAATGCTCCTCCTCAGAATCTTGATCTGTGTCTTTATTGCTTGTCAATGTGCCCATCTTTCTTCTAAGTTTTTCAAATAAGGACAGTCTTTTTAGATCATCACCACCTTTTCTCTGTTTTTCCATACAGAAACGCCTTGTAGCAATCCTATCACCATATGCTGGAATGTAAGCAGTCAAAGTGGCATCATCTATTTCTCCAACTACCGAGCTGTCAATCTGTAATGAAAACAAAACAATACAGTAAGACATATTGGTTATCCTAAATCTAAGAGATGGCTATATTTCCATATGAGTGAAAATTAATTTCTTAGCAGTAGCTACAAATCAGCAATTTATTTCTATTTTTCTTCACTTGCTTGTTTCTTTTTTCGCATGGGAATAAAAAGGTTTTCCTTTATTTTATTCCCTAAAATATTAAGTAATTTAAAACAAAAACTGCTGTCTAAAAAAATGGTTGTAACCATAACAATGAAGTTTGAGTGACATAATGATGCTGAAAATACAGTGTATTAACAGTGAAAATCCTTGACATCAAAGTTAGGCAGGGTCTGATTACTTTCATGTATTCCTCTTTAATTATATAACCATTTACCTCAATTACAAGAAAAGCACTTCTCCCATATATTACTGCTATTATGTATGTACTCCATAATATTGCTATTCCATATTGATTCCATATTTCAGCTCCCAACCAAGGCCTGTGCTGGCATCTAAACATTACTCCATCCTTTTAAAACAATATCAAAATCACATGGAAAGCAGTAATTGTAAGGGCACAATATTTTATTTTGTGTATTTATTTATTATTTCAAACATACAAGTCAGCACGTTGCCTGAATGTATAATGGTGATGCTACTGCACTGTTACTGTTACAGTCTGACTACTGTTACTTGTTTATGTAGGGTAGAGACCAAAATATAGAGTGAATTGACTCCTAAAGATACCTTTAAACCTTATTTTACAGGGCTAGAATAGGGAAGACATGAATGCATTGTTGGGAGAGGCAGGTGTGCTTGGCATAAAAAAGAAATCGGAAGCACTGGCACTAAATATGATAGGGTTACAATTTATGATGATTACTTGTATAATCTGCTGAGATTCAGTAAAATGTAAAACAATTAAAATTAATATATTGCAGGAATGAATGCGCTGTCACCTACATGATCTTGCTGCATTTTCTGAATATTTTCCTCAGGAATCCCTCTGCTCTGAAGAAACATCCACAGACCATCATCTTGTGGGAGGGGGGTATTTGAAGACGAAGACGTAGCCATAGCTGGCCCTGAACAAATGTCGGAAAAAGGCAGCATTTATGTAAATATGTGTTGCACCACAAATATAAACAGATTTCAGGACTGTACCCTCAAAAGTGTAATTTCTTTAAATATCTCAAAAAAGTATTTAAGCATTTTTTTTACGAGAACATTAATAAAGGCCAAGAGTGTGATAACGTTGCTAAAAATGGATGTTTCATGCATCAACTGTATAGGTAGAAAACTATAGGCCTTTCTTATCACTTGGAAGTCAAACTGTCTCAAGCATTTGAATGTGCTCACTGTAAGTGCAGAAAACGTGTGTCTTTTATTTTGTATTTTGCGCGTACATTTCCAGGTGTTTGGTCACATGGGTATTAACCTGGTAGCGCTCCCTGTCTTGTGGAACACTGTGTAGAGAGGGGGTGAGTGGCAAGGAGTGCTCACTTTCAGTTGACCGTTTGCACGTCTGTATGGTTATTTGTTTACATGGATTTGTGTCAGTACGTACGTTAATGGTTCGAGCGTGGACAATCTGTTACCTGTAAGAATAAACCATTGGATGTTACGGATGGAAACGCGTCACGAATCTTTCCTGCTGCTTAGCCTCTCAGCGGTTATAGGTTGCCGCTTCATTATAGTCAACTGAAAACTACACAACTTTTGGATTATGGACGCAATTTGGAAGCGGCTGTTTCTGCACACAGCATGTTGTGGCGGACGTGCACCGTGAAGTGGATTGACGGACACGACGCACATACAACAAAGGAGGTATGTCAGCGTTTTAACTGGAGTGTGGCTGTATTGCTGTTGTGGAAGACGCTGTTATAGTGTCACGTTGGATTGGCGCTGGGTTGAACGCGCTTTGTGTTGCTGTTGCATATTTATGGGCTCTCGTGTGCTGCCTCGCTACGTTCATTCATTGTTTGGCTCTGTGAGCGCGCTGTTTGAAACGGAGCTCACATTGTCCGTTGCGTTGGAGAATGAACTCTGAGGATATGGAGCACGCTGCTGATAGCAGCAAACGAGAGTATAAACCCACGGCAAAAGCCCTGATGGCTAAACTTGAAGCCTTGCAAAGGGATCGCAAGAGTAAAGTGAATAAAGTAAAGAGTACAATTGGGTCAATGAAAGAGTTGATGAAATGTGATGACAATGCGTCTGAAGTGTGTTCAATGCTGAAAACGATACAACTGCTTATGGATGATGCATCTGTGTTACATAAAAAAGTATTGCCTCTACTACCTTCTGAGGAACAAATTATACAAAACGAATGGTTTGAATCAATTTTGAAATCTCATAATGGATTTGTGGATGATGTTCAACAATGGATGAATGATACTGGGAAATCTAATTCCTGCACTGCTCTATCTGATACCCATGAGCTCAGGGTTGAGGAAGTAGCTGTAACATCTCAAGGGGTTTGTTCATCTGGTATTTCACACTCTGTTGACGTGGTGTCCACAACACATAATATTCAGCTTTCTGATGCACATCAACAAGCCACAATGGAATCTGAGAGCTTTGAAAATGAAGTTGAACCTATGGACAGCGTTTCAAATATAAGCAGTAAAAGATCTGGAGTGACAGCCAATGGATCTCGTTCAAGCCGATCTTCCATTTCTTCTACTCGTCTTAAGGCTGAAGCAGAACTGGCTGCTTTATTGGCCTCTCAACAAATGCTGCAAAGGAAACATGATTTAGAGGAACAAGAGGAGCTATTGAAGAGACGGAAGGAAAAATTGGAGTTGGAAACTAAATTAGCAGAGTCAATGGCACGAGTAAAGGTGTATCAAGATGTGCATTCTGAATCTCATTCATCTGTTGGCAGAACTGTGTCTAAATCTCTTCATCCTGGGGCGGAGTCATTTGTTCCTTCAGCCAGTGGGCCGGCAGCATCTGTGTCTATGTCTGTACCGTGTACATCGCATGTGGATCACATGCAAAGAATGTCAAAGTATTCCCTATCTCAGCCAGTACAACAACAATCAACAAGATCTAAAATTAAACCATCACAATCTGCATTGCCTAACACAACATCATTGGATAATCAGAATATTGGACATGCTTATGGGTCAAGACCAAGTTTTCAAAATGATGTGAGCCACGCAAGCATGCTTCAGCTTATGGGTAGGCAAAATGAAATTGCTAATTTATTGGTTAAACAGCATAACTTGTCTTCGCTTCCACCCAGGGAAATACAGTATTTTGATGGAGACCCATTGCGCTTTTATGAGTTTATGCGCACATTTGAGGAAGTGGTGGAAAAGAAGGCAGACAATCTGGGAGATTGCCTGCACTACCTGGAGCAATATACACGAGGACAGCCGAAAGAACTTGTTAGAAGTTGCCAGCTCATGACCATTTCGCATTGAGGAAATGTGCAATGGATCATAAGGATCTATTTGACCCCAAGACAATGGATGTTGTTCTCAATAATTTTTATGTGGATGACTGCCTCGTTTCAGTACCTTCCGAATCAGATGCTGTGCAGCTGTACAAGGATCTTACTAGTATGTGTGCTAAAGGTGGTTTTCGTTTAACGAAATGGACGAGCAACAGCCGTGCTGTATTGGGTGCCATACCTGAGGATGACAGAGAGAAAAAGGTAAAGGATCTGGATTTGGATCATGACACTTTGCCACTGGAAAGAGCCTTGGGAGTGCAATGGTGTGCTGAATCAGATGCCTTTCAATTCAAAGTGGTAGTCAAGGATAGACCTCTTACCAGGAGAGGAATTCTCTCAGTGGTCAGTTCCATCTACGATCCTCTGGGGTTCTTGTCACCTGTGATTCTGTCTGCCAAGAGGATACTGCAAGATCTGTGTAAAGAGGGAATTGGATGGGACAATGATATTCCTTTAGTGTATGCTCAACGCTGGATGAACTGGCTGGATGATCTGCATCACTTGAAGAGTTTTGAGGTCAGAAGATGTTTGAAGCCTGATGGGTTTGGTGAAGTAACTTCTGCTCAAATGCACCATTTCTCGGATGCAAGCGAGCAAGGATATGGGGTGGTTACCTACCTGTTGCTTCATAATGACCAACAACAGGCATATTCCACTCTTCTGGTAAGCAAGGCAAGAGTTACACCAGTGAGATCCATTACAATCCCTCGCCTGGAACTTGCAGCTGCCACTCTTGCAAGCCGTATTGACAAGATCTGGATGAAAGAACTCAAGATGCCCTTCCAGAACTCTGTTTTTTGGACTGACAGCACGTCAGTACTCAAGTACCTTCGAAATAGGACCTCAAGGTTTAAGTGCTTCGTGGCTAACAGGGTATCTGAGATCTTGAATGTTTCTGATGTTGCACAATGGAGGTACGTGAATTCGTCAAGCAATCCAGCAGATCTGGCGTCTAGAGGAGCAAAGGTGGATTCATTTTTGAAGAATGAGATGTGGATTTCTGGTCCCACATTCCTTGTTCAGCCACAAGAAGACTGGCCAATGGACCCCACCGATAGGGACGCAATACTCTCTCATGATCCTGAGATTAAAAGGAGTGCTTTGGTAAACACGATAGAAGTCAATGAAAATTCTGACTCCATATCATGTTTCTTTGATTACTTTTCCTCTTGGATCCAAGTAAAGAAAGCCGTAGCATGGATCCTTCGTGTGAAACAAATCTTGATGGACCGTAGCAAGGAAAGGAAACGACTGCAGGCTTCTCTTATTTGCTCTGATAAAGACCTAGATCAACAAGAGATGATTATTAATCAAGAAATGCAGAAGTTTAAACCTACTGTTCGTAAGGACTTACTTTCGCTGGAAGAGTTGGAAAAGGCCGAAATGGAAATCATCCAACTTTCTCAAAGTAAGAGATTTCCGGAGGAACTAAAGAGTCTACGGAAGTGTGGAGTAGTCAAGCGAAATAGTCCTCTTTACAGTCTTAATCCAATACTTCAGTCTGATATCATCAAGGTTGGTGGACGCCTTGATAACGCATTGATCCCTGAACACTCTAAACACCAAATCATATTGGCAAAGGACTTACACATTTCCAACCTGATCCTGCGTCAAATTCATGAGGAAGTGGGACATAGTGGACGTAACTTCATGTTGGCGACTCTTAGACAACAATATTGGATCCCTGGAGCTAGCGTAGCCATCAGAACGTTTCTATCAAAATGTGTCGTGTGTCGAAGGTTCAACGCAATTGCAGGTCATCAACAAATGGCTGATTTGCCTCACGATCGAGTCTCCGCAGACAAACCACCCTTTACTCATGTTGGACTGGATTGTTTCGGCCCTTTTGAGGTAAAGAGAGGAAGAACCACTCTAAAGCGCTACGGAGTCATTTTCACCTGCTTGACCATTAGAGCTGTTCACATTGAAATGATTGCATCACTGGACACCGACTCATTCATTCATGCACTCAGACGTTTTATCGCTCGACGAGGACAAGTGGCCGAAATACGTTCAGATAATGGAACGAACTTCGTCGGGGCTGATCGTGAATTAAAGGAGGCGATACAAAATTGGAACCACAGTCAGATAAACGATTTTCTTCTACAAAAGAAGATAAAATGGACTTTCAATCCTCCTACCGGTTCACACCACGGAGGGATCTGGGAAAGACTCATCAGATCGATAAAGAAAATACTCAACTCCATCCTTCGAGGGCAAAGTTTGAATGAAGAAGATCTTCATACTCTCTTGTGTGAAGTAGAGTCCATACTTAACAACCGACCCATAACTAGATCATCTTTGGATCCTGACGACATGGAAACTTTAACACCTAATCATCTTCTCCTTCTAAAAACAAAGTTTACATTACCACCCGGATTGTTTGAGAAAGAAGATTTGTATGCTCGTCGGCGATGGCGTCAAGTTCAGTATTTGGCCAACCAGTTTTGGAAAAGATGGATTGGCGAATATCTACCTCTATTACAGGAACGCCAAAAGTGGGTGGCAAAGACACGGAACTATCAGTTGGGAGATGTTGTTCTGATAATGGATGAAAACGCACCTAGAAGTTCCTGGATCATGGGCAAAATTATCCACACGATACAGGACAAAAAAGGATTCACACGGCAAGTTAAGATCAAGACTATGAGTACCTGCTTGACCAGGCCAATTACCAAGATTTGTCGTCTTCTTGAAGCCGAGGAATTTAAAGATTAACTATGACTGACATTTGAGAGCCCTCAACTGACCCTTTTGACTTGACTTGTTGACTTTGACTTGATTGAATTACTGACTCTACTGACTTGGACTAGACCTTTACATTAACTTTACTCGGCTACGAGGATGAACTAAATGAACACTTGTGTGATTGGACATTTTCACATGCATACATTTTTCACATTTAAGCACTTTGTAAAAAAAGCGAAAATCATGTATGACAATTATGTAATGTATTCTTCATATCTTTATTATGTCTTTGATTATTACAGGTGTATTGTGTAATAATCAGGGGCTGGAATGTAAGTGCAGAAAACGTGTGTCTTTTATTTTGTATTTTGCGCATACATTTCCAGGTGTTTGGTCACATGGGTATTAGTGGGTATTTACCTGGTAGCGCTCCCTGTCTTGTGGAACACTGTGTAGAGAGGGGGTGAGTGGCAAGGAGTGCTCACTTTCAGTTGACCGTTTGCACGTCTGTATGGTTATTTGTTTACATGGATTTGTGTCAGTACGTACGTTAATGGTTCGAGCGTGGACAATCTGTTACCTGTAAGAATAAACCATTGGATGTTACGGATGGAAACGCGTCACGAATCTTTCCTGCTGCTTAGCCTCTCAGCGGTTATAGGTTGCCGCTTCACTCACCTTTAACAGTAACATTACTCAAATTGTAGAGAAGGCTAGACTCAAGAACAAGGTCAAAAGTGTTGAGACATAGGCTATATGTAGGCCTACTCATTTATCTGTGAATCACTGCACAACCGGAATCTAGTTTTTGAAAAATATATAACTTGCTCTGGAAAGCTTCAAAAAGCTAGCTTTGTTTCCAAATTATTAAATGCATCAAGTACAGAGTTTATAAAATATCAACAAATAAAGCAATTACAGGACACATATGCATAGTGACAAACCAAAAGAGAGGGTAAACTGGCGAAGTTCTGAATGTTTGTTTACTGTTATGTAATGTCGCGACGAACTGAAAGGAAGGTGGTTAACGTAATATTCCTCCTAAAAATCACACGTAATTATCCCCTCGACCTTAAAAGTTAAGTTTCCTTTTTGCTGACTAACGGTAACTTACAAATATTAGCTTAACATTACATAAGTTATAGCCTACCAACTGCAGTTGATGGTGTAACTTATTAAGTTAACGTAGTTAGTAAAAAATATGGCCGTAACATTAACGTTACATGTTTATAAACAGCTAACTTATTCTAACCTCGTTTTACATGTCGTCAAGCGAACAGTTAGCGGACATAATTTGGCATTGACATGTAATAATAACTTAGCTATCTTACCTGCACTGAACCCATGTAAGCCTGGCACTGTTGTTGTTGTTGGAGCATCAGCAACTGTTGCCTGACGTTACTTCGTGCAGGTGAGAGCTTCTCGCAGGATTTTGAGGGATCTCGTTAATTCAGAAAAACAGAGCAAAATATTTTTTTTTCATGGAGATAATTAACTCATTAATTCATAAAAACAGAGTGAAAAAAATTTTTTCAAGAAAAACGTATCTCATAATTCTGAGATAATTAACTCGTTAATTCAGAAAAACAGAGCAAAAAAAATTTTTTCATGAAAAATTATCTCGTAATTCTGAGATAATTAAGTCGTTAATTCAGAAAAACAGAGTCATTTTTTTTTTCTCTAGTGAATGCAATACGCTTCCGTAGAACTGCCACTTGAACTGTCACACTCTTTTTTGAGAGCTCAGCTGCCGTCATGTACAACACAAACCTCTGCTCCCATTTGCGCCAGTTTTCACTCACGTTGCCAGTCAATGTCATCGCTGAGGGTGGCTTGAAGTGCTCCATTTTTGTCTAATGTGCACGTCACTTTTGCCCGAAGTAGTCGTGTCTCAACTTTATATATTCTCGCCCTTCTTGCCGATGTCTTGACTATAACGTTGACGACAGCCCGCACTTCTGACACCATATCATGTTCTTGTTATGTGGGTTTTTCATATAAACATCAGAGGAGAGCACTGTGACTGTCGATCGTCTTTAATACTGCCACTAGAACAACTACACCAGACGAATGCCACAACTTATATACACATCCACAACATAACACTGCCCTCTAGCGGGACCTTGATGTAACTAGCATCAATACTCACAGACTTGAGTTACTTTAATTACCTATATGCAGCCGCATATACTACAATTTCAAATATTGAAATTGTTTTTGAGTGAAGGGAAACTTCTGTTACCTAATGTTTAATGTTCAGGTATGTTTGACATTTGAAAGAGTTTCTGTTATGTTGAAGTTTTGATCATTACCATTGCGCAGAAGAATAGAGCTTGTATTAAAACTCATAGCATGTTGCGCAATAACTTTACTAATGCCAGTGCAGTAACACGTTTGTTCCTGCGCTGAGATAGCACTTTACTTATATAACATAACATAATGATCTCATTATTTCCCTATATGCGCTGATCTCTCCCGTACTGACGTAAGGCGGTTCCTTAATCCTTCTACCAAAGATTTTCTTCTAATTTCATCCTCTATCCTAAACTTTGTAAAAGAGACATCGCTGCACCTTTAATCAGATCATATATTAGATGCAATAAAATTTATCAACATTAATGATATAACCTAAGACTGAGGGGCTATTGGAAGCTTAATAATGCCTGTGTTAAAAAAGACAAAATAATAATGAAAGCATCAGCAACTTTACCAAAGAAGTATTTAAGCAGAGATTATAAAAAAAAGTATTGGGAGTTCTTTAAATATAAAGGTATATATTCATATGTAAATATTAATATTACTTAGAGTTGGCTAAAGGTGCATATATAAGGTCTCGGGCAAAACATCTAGTGGAGGGGGAGAAGAATTCTAGCTATTTCGAAGGAAAGTATCAGAATTTGTTACCAAATTTTATAGCCGTCTTTATACGTCTAGATTCAACTATGACATTTGTGGAAAAAAATATTGATAGAATTAAACACTGTATAGAATGTATTGATTGTGATTATAGTCAAATTAGTGACGTTGATTTGTCAATAGATGATATTAAGCTAGCTCTACAGTCAATGTAAAAGTGTAAATCCCCGAATGTATTGATGTGCTTTCAGTAATTTTAGCTCCACTTTTAGGGGAGATTATTAAATTTCCTTTATTTCACATGTATAAGGAATGCATTAGTCAGGATATGACCGCTACTATGAAACGGGGAGTTATCTCTCTTAGCCTATATCTAAAGAACCCCTTAATGGACAATTGCTGACCTATTACTCTATTAACTTTAGATTATAAAATATTAGCCTCTGTCTATGCTAAAAGACTAAGTACTGATCTAGATCACATTCAGAATCTCAATCTGGATTCATGAAAAGCCGCCATATATAACAACATAAGATTAGTATTAGACTTGCTGGATTATTCTTATTATATGCTTTTTCAGATGGCCTCATAGTTTTTCTTGACTTTCATAAAGCTTTGACTTCATAGAACACAACTTTCAAATTTAATTTCTAGATGCTGTAACCCTGTTGTATAGGGCTGACAGCTCAGTGATCGTTAACTTTGACATCTATAGTGGAGTCAGACAGGGCTACCCGATCTCCCCTTTTCATTTCTATTAGCCACAGAATTACTTTGCTTGAGGATCATCCAAAGTGAAAGTTTGATAGGCATTTCTTTAATTGACAGGAGATTAAAATTATAAATAAATAGGATAAAAAACAGTTACCCAATGCTCTGGAATTGGTGGAGCAATTTTCTAAGACTTGGGTCTAATACTCAATATTTCTAGAATGTATCCCGCTTAAAACAGCGTAAAGTATCTAAGTGTTCATATCACTAAAAACTCAGTGACCAGACATCATTTAAACTTTTCCAATAAAATTATGAAAAATAAAAACGTCTTTAACATCTGGCTTGAGAGGATCTCATCTTGTATGCAAAATTCTTCATTCACAAGCAAAAATGGCTGAAGTCTCCTTTACGCTTTACTATTTTTCTTGCTGAAATTAACTCTTTTATTTCGTCCATTAGACTTATGAATAACAAAAAAGGTTTTTTTATGCATTATGACGACTTATTTAAAGTTATGATTTAATATAATTGTGCTTTTCTTTTTTTTTTTCTGTGTAATTACATATTTTGATGAATGCAAATCCAGGATATTTAGCCTATATTTTTTGTTTTTCGCAGAGACGCGAGGATGCACAAATAAGAAAAGAGAAGATGTGAATATATATATATATATATATATATATATATATATATATATATATATATATATATAGGCTATATAGCATGTATTGCCTTTTTTTAATGACTTATCACTGGAAAAATCGGAGGTTTTTGGAAATGGTTACAGCGTTTTCCTTTTAAGTGTTATTTTATGAGATCCCAGGTTACAACACAATCGCAAGTGTATAGAGGCAGATTAATCTCAAATATAAATCACGCAAAAACATGATTCACAAATGTGTAGACAATTTCACATGCATGAAACCTAATTCACGTCCACAAAAAAAAAAATCCACGTGCGTACAATTCGTACAAAACACAATTCGTAGGTATACAACTGTGCACAAAAACCTTTGAATGTTTAAAATGTACGAGTGTATCCTTGCATTTGAATGTGCAAATCGTCATTCACGTACGAATCGCCTTAGACAGGCACGTGCACAGGTAGGGCTCAACCTGTGCAGAGCACATGCCCTTTTTGCCCTTACACTCCGAAGTGCCCTTTTTTGGGTGGTGTTTTTTTTTTTTTTTAAATCAATGCTATTGGTCACCATTTACGTCTGTCTGTCTGTTTTACAAATATTTAGCCAATGAAAGTTCTTAAAATGAACTTGTGTAAGTCGTATTCGATCCTCAAGCTGTCAGTAAGCTGATAACTCCGCCCCCTCTATATTCACTGAATCCTGAAGTTCCACAGCAGCCGCACAGTAGATATAGCTGAACGAAGTTTTGAGAAGGGTAAATAAATATCTTGTTGTTTGAATAAGTAGGCTACTACTAAACACTATGTCTATAAAAGCTAGTATTTTATTCATTTGATGTCTGACTCACTGAGACATGTGGGACGTCGCCTGAGACTGAGAGGTATGGCTAGCATTTGCCATCTAGTCATAGCCAATACATAGACACTTAAATAGCCTGTGCATACAGTAGCATTTCATCTTTTATAAAATGCGATTTTGGACAAATATATTTTACAGCAGGAGAAACTGAGCGCCCATATAGGTACAACTGACTAGTTTGTAACCTGTTGATGAAAATGTAATGTGATGCCGCCGGCGCCGTTTTAATGACGGACAAAAAAATGCACATTTGCACACATTCGCTGGTCAAAAACTATATACTGATAAGTAGCCTAATACAACATCATATAATTTGTTTTTACCATTGGAAAAATAACAGGTGCGCCCCCGTGCTGTTTCATACTGGAACTTACACAAAGCGATGAGTGATCCTCGTCACCTAGGTAACATATTTCTAAGAAGTACAAGACATTTCTTCTTTGATTTATGATTGCTGATACACTTAATTTATTAACATTTAGACTAATCATGTTATGGTTAATTCAAGGCTGTTAATATGCACATATTATCTAGCTAATTTTTTAATCTATAGTATTCTATACTCTCCGCTCGTCCTCACATGGTTTTACTACAGTAATATTGTAGTAGTGACTTAAAAAAACATTACAGAAGATCACTGTGAAATCTTTATATTTTATCATGCAAAATGGAATTCATGATTTAATTCATTTCAAGGCTTCATTTATTTGATCCAAAATACAGCAAAAACAGTAATATTGTGAAATATTTTTACAATTTAAAATAACTGTTTTCTATTTGAATATATTTTAAAATGTAATTTATTTCTGTGATCAAAGCTGCATTTTCAGCATCATTACTCCAGTTCAGTACTCTTCAGTGTCACGTGATCCTTCAGAAATGCTTTTCACTGCAACTGTACTTTTCACACTATTTTTTTTATTTTTTTATTGCTGGCTTCAAGAGACCAACATCCCTGGCTCACAGAAGGTTGCTGTTAGGTTAAAAGAAGCCCTTAAAACCATGTTTATCTATATTATCTATATTATTATTATTATGGTTGTTATTAATCGTGAATAAATCTAAAGCTTTTGAGACTATTATTTTGTGTTATTGAACATGGGAGGGGGGTGCCCTTTTTTTAGTTTCAGCACATGCCCCTCAAAAGGTCTGTGCACGGCCCTGGCCTTAGATATGTGTGTGTGTGTGTGTGTTTTTGAGACTTTCCTGGCAGCATAACACTCGTAACACAGAGCAGTCGTACTCTTTAGCCAATCAGATTTAAGCTTATCAGTCGACCAATCAGTATCACGTGAGGGCGGGCCTACCTACATGTTACGTCATCAGCTTTCGACCAGTTCATGGCTGAGCAGAGGTAAGTGCAGTTAATCGATCATTTCTGTGTTAACTGAAGTTAAAGAAGTTTGAGATCAGTTGAAGCAATAGTTTATGAACTATTAACTGATGTAAGCAAGTGTTGTTGTAATCAGATGTCCCATATCGTGTCAAAAATGAAGAAGAATGATGCTTGTTTTGTTGTATTTTAGCTGAAGGTACAGACAGCTCTCACAGCTACAATCACGCTAATGATTGCAAAACCATCATCTGTGGTCAATACCCATCGAGATTGTTCTTTAAATAGTGAATAGACCTATTTTAATGAGCACCCAGTGTTTTTGCCATTTGTGTATGATGTTAAATTATTATTAACACTTGTTTCCCTGCATTTTATCAGGATTACTCACCTTTGGTGTGACATCTGGATAGCAGTCACGGACATCTTAATTCATGTTGTTTCTTTATTCACTTTTATACTTTTTTTATTTTTTTTATTTATGTCTTAATTGGTAACACTTTATTAAAACGTTTCATTAGTTAACATGAACTAATAATGAACTGCACGTGAACAGCCTTTATTATTTTTTGTTAATGTTAACATTTACTAATACTTCATTAAAATCTTGTTAACATTAGTAAATGCACTGTAAACTAACAATGAACAGCTGTATTTTTAACTAACATTAATAAAGATTAACAAACACAGCAACAAATGTATTGCTCATGGTTATTTAATACATGAACTAATGTTAACTTAAGTTATTGTACCTTATTGTAGAGTGTTAGCAATATATTCAACATGCATTTCCTTGTTTTATGCTGTATTGTCATCTCAAGGTTTTTAAATAAGGTTTTTTATTGTCATCTTAAGGTCTCAGGACAATATTGTGAAGCATTAATTTTACTTTGCCTAGTAAAATAGGCAAATCTGATTTTATGCTGATAAGACAAAGGTACTTATCATAGAGAGGCAATTAAGATTATGCGACTAAGATTACTCAGTAAACTCTATTCAAATACCATCACTTAATTTCCCACGTCCTCTGTCTGCACCTCTTGTACTATAGGGTTTTAGTACTTTAAATATCAGGACAAAATCTTATATGTCCTAACAGAGAGGTCTACTGATGACCGGACTGAACACAATTCATTTGTTAACTTTTCACTTGATGTATTGCACTTATATTTATATACTCTAAAAGCAAAGTACACTCTGACTGGATCTCACAACTCCTGAAGAGACGTATATTTCTCTGTACTGAATATTGTGCTTCACAGTTTAGACTGTCAGTTCATGATCTTCATGTGTAACAGGAACATTAATCATGATCAAGTCATTTTATATATTTTATTCCCAAAGGATTCGGAAACTTTCAAATTAATAAAACGTGTACATCAGATTGAATATTGTCTGAATCTTTTAACTCTTACAAGAACATTTAATAATGCATGCATAGCCAGGCTTTATTCCTAAAGTGTGTACATATAGTCCGCAGGAGACAAATTAATACAGTAACAATGCATCACTTTCAACCACTTGTTGAAACAACTGTCAAAATGGATGGCTTGCAACATATGGAGCTATTCTTGTGCCAATAAAAATGAACGTAGCTTTTCAAGAAACTAATGAAAATATAAATTGAAACTAAATAAATTATCTCTAAAACTGAAAAAGTATAAATCGCAGGCAAATTTTTTGACTTAGTTTTTAATACACTGCATGTTTTGCTAACTATTTCTCATATTTCAATCGCTGATCTGAACTTACAAATGCGCTTCCAGAGTTTTCATTTACGCTTCTGAAGTTTTCGTTTACGCTCCCTGAGTTTTCGTTCGCCGTTCTGACACATTTCTCTCGTGGGGGCGGGGCTAGTAGCAGTGTGTTCTCATTGGTTACTGAGCTTTTGATTGATGGCTTCGTGACCTGGAAGTGAAGACGTCAGTGGTGTGTTTATGTGTGGATGTGAGCGTCTGTAATCGCAGCTTTCTATTTCATTTTACTGATATTAAGTTTATATCTGTATTTATTTCCTGCTACACTATGAGATGATCTCTTATAGAAGGAATAGTACAGACGAATGATATTTATCATTAGTCATCGTCGCTATATCAGGAGGATACTGGATAACGTTAGCCTACTCGTGGTAAGTCTGATTTTTGTTTTTTTTTAATACTATACTAATACTATTTATAAAACAATACTGGCTTTTTTCAGGTGGAGAGGCATTTTAGAGCTCAGTGAGAGCCCATAACATTATACAGCTGAGCTGTGTTGTCTTGATTTAACTGTTAGCCCAATCATTACATGACTTGTTTATCTACATTCGGTTACAGTCTTCGATTAGATCATATTTCCCCCCAGCCACCCCAAACAACATTGAGCTAGTACTGTACAGTATCTGTAGTGTATCAGTCAATGACTGATGCCATAGGACCAGAGCGCTGTCAATCACTGCCTGATTCAACTTTGGCAATGTAAAGCCTTTTTTACCATGCCAATAAAGCTATTTAAACCTGAATTTCTCAATTGCTGATTAATTTGCGATGCAAAGTTTTAGAAAGAGGAGAGACACGACTTGACCACAGAACACGTCTCTGTTTGTAATATGTAAACACTCAATTATTTGGAAGTATCGCCCTGGTTGCAATATTTATTCTGATTACTTTTGTGTGATAAAGATGACTGATAAAGCTATTATATGTAGCTAGTATGAGGAACAAATTGCTTTTTCTGTGTCCATATTTGACTAATAATAATGAAAAAAGTGCACTTCAAATGAACATTTCTGAGACAAATGTTAAATCTTTAATAGTCTTTAATAATACATAAATGTCCAAATTAAAAACTTAATACATGCAAGTAATTATGACTGAAAACATCCAGCAACTAGGAAATGCACAGCCAGATGTTTATATATAGGGCTATACAGCCATCTACTGGTTACACAACAGTATTACAGATGATAAATGCTGCTTGACTCTGAGGTAAATATTTAGTACTGTAAAATCCCTTAAATATAAATATAATAAATATTTTAAGTCTGCAACTTGTTACTGTGTGGGGAGTTCAAAGCAGTTTGTATTGTTAGATTATAATACATTTCCTCTCTCATTTTCCAGGGAGTGGAGCAACTTTGCTGAATGAGCCTGATGCTGACACAGAGGATGGAGTGATAGTACCAGAGATCCACTGTCCCTATCAGACAATAATCTTACTCTGTTCAGACACATCACCTTTGAATGACTGGGATCTTGATCTTCAGACACCTGATTTATTTTAATATAAACTATTATGGCAATTTTTAGATTTTCATTGATTTACAGTATTGATTTTCATTTACTTTCAGTAAGACATTGAAATGACTCTTTGTTGGACTGTACATGGTCTGCCAACATATGACTAATGTGTGTGTGTGTGTGTTTTTTTTTCGTTTAAACACTGGGAAACAGGTGAGACGTCAGGAGGAGGCAGATTGAAAAGGTGCCTATGTCCCCTAGGGTCAGAGGCCGTCCAATTTAGAACTTGTGAGTTTGTAAGAATAAACTCAGCAGGATTAGATCACTAGCAGAGAAACCTTCCCTTGTTTAGATAAGGGCCTGTAAGCAGAAGACCTTGAAAGCAGTATAAAGACTCCTCTGCCCTCCCTTCCTGGTCGCACTTGTTTCACAGACTGTACTTTTGACTTCTGTGTGGCAACTGGGCCTTCTTGCAAGAATAAACTACTTTTTAATGATCATTTGAATTTTAGAGTGTCTCTTACGCAGTGATTGATTGTTTAATGAATATTTTTGCCACAACATAAACTATTTAGCAAATATTTCAATTTCCTCTAGATTAAAACAAACACAGTTCACAAGTACACAAGAGGTTTCACTTTATTCTTATTAGTCTATGATGATCTTGGATTAGCATACCAACAGCATATGAATGTTGAGGGGATAGTTCACCCAAAAATACAATTCTCTCTTATTTTACTCACCCTCATGCTGTCCCAGATGCATTTTACTTTCTTTCTACAGATAAACACGAATTAAGATTGTAAGGACAGTAATCCATCTCTGCGAGTCCTAAAGACGCTTTAAAAACCACACACAGTGAGCGTGACGGTAATCCATGCGACCTCAGTGGATGATCAATGCCTTCTGAAGTAAAACAATATATACTAATAATGTGACTCTTTTAACTATTAAAACTCACTTCCGACCAACTGTCTTACGTACATGGGTTACAATCCACTTGTATTATGGACTCACAGAGATGGATTATTTCCTTAAAAATCTTTGTCTATGTTTATGTGAAAAAGAAAGTCATATACATCTGGGGTGGCATGAAGGAGAGTAAATGATGAGAGAATGCTCATGTTTTGGGTGGACTATCCTTGCACTGCTTGTGTCCAGTCACTGCTTTGCTATTGTACTGCAACAGGAACTGCTCAAAGAATCATTGCAACATTTAAAATGTATATGAATTTGTAATTGTGCATTTTGTATAGTAATGTATATCAGAATACTGTGCATTATATGTATATTATGCAGTTAATGTTTTGTGGATTCTGGTCTTTCCTGTCACAACATAATTGCATCCAAGACTTTCACTGATACTTGTGTATATGCTTTAGTGACAATAAAAAATGTACATTTATTTGAATTCATATTTTCAATTACATTTATTTAACTGGTTGTATAAGTCACGATTGAAACGGTTGATGATTGTTAAAATATATTTACAATTTTAAATGTTAGAAGATAGTGTTTATTATATGAAATAACTAAATACAATTATCAATTTAAAAAAAATGGCAACAAGAACATTCTTTGTGTGACATATGTAATGAAATGCCCTTTGAGGTCTGTATCATCTGACAGCAGGCCACGACTGTAATTTTCATATTGTTTAAATTCCTCTTATTTAAGTGATCATTAATTTTGATGGTGTAAACGTATATCATGCTAACAATGAGTAGTGTGATGGCCATGATTACCTGGTTGAAGTTTGACTTTCTTGACGGCTGAATATATGACACACGTTTGCTAGTATTCTCTTTAAATTGTAACAGCTGAACCTAATCACAGCCTAACATGCAAAATAATCATCAGGAATAAACAAATATTCTCCGAAAACATTGGACACTACAATATTTTAAGTAGGCCTATTATATCCAGTACTTTAATGTGCAATTACACCTGAATAGACTGAATAGATCTCTTGTGCTCCTAAAAAGCTTCTGCCAACTAAGTAGTAGCAGCAGGTAAATACAGATAAAATTAAAAAACAAACATAACTTAATATCAGTAAAATGAAATAGAAAGCTGCGATTACAGACGCTCACATCCACACATAAACACACCACTGACGTCTTCACTTCCAGGTCACGAAGCCATCAATCAAAAGCTCAGTAACCAATGAGAACACACTGCTACTAGCCCCGCCCCCACGAGAGAAATGTGTCAGAACGGCGAACGAAAACTCAGGGAGCGTAAACGAAAACTTCAGAAGCGTAAATGAAAACTCTGGAAGCGCATTTGTAAGTTCAGATCAGCGATTGAAATATGAGAAATAGTTAGCAAAACATGCAGTGTATTAAAAACTAAGTAAAAAAATTTGCCTGCGATTTATACTTTTTCAGTTTTAGAGATAATTTATTTAGTTTCAATTTATATTTTCATTAGTTTCTTGAAAAGCTACGTTCATTTTTATTGGCACAAGAATAGCTCCATAGTAACATGACTGTTTTCAAAGAATTACAGTAGAAATGGTAAGATCACAGTACTGGTTGTCTGCAACTTCATACATCATCTGTCTTGGAAATCTGAAACAATAAAACTACATAATATATGCAGATCAAAACATGTCTCCTATATATATGCACGTCATTACATACATTATCATCAGTTGAATGTGTGGTGGACAGGACATGAAAATCCATCAATACTAAAAATAAATGTTTATATTCACAGGTGGACTAAACAGCAGTTAATAAATTGCTTCAACTGATCTCAAACTTCTTTAACTTCAGTTAACACAGAAATGAACGATTAACTGCACTTACCTCTGCTCAGCCATGAACTGGTCGAAAGCTGATGACGTAACATGTAGGTAGGCCCGCCCTCACGTGATACTGATTGGTCGACTGATAAGCTTAAATCTGATTGGCTAAAGAGTAGACTGCTCTGTGTTACGAGTGTTATGCTGCCAGGAAAGTCTCAAAAACACACACACACACACACACATATCTAAGGCGATTCGTACGTGAATGACGATTTGCACATTCAAATGCAAGGATACACTCGTACATTTTAAACATTCAAAGGTTTTTGTGCACAGTTGTATATCTACGAATTGTGGTTTGCATTTGTGAAATGTATTTTATGATTATATAATTTTATTTTGCGCATGTGAATTGCTTTTTGTGAATATATTTTTTTTTTCACGCACGTGGATTTTTAGTGCAATTTTCCACCGGACAAAATTGCGATTGTTAACTCATGATTTCTGTTCTGTCTGTGCGCACCAATCTTGCACTTCTATCTACTCCTCAACCAGACCACCTAGAGACTTCGGGTTTTCGGCATTATGTTAAGGAAGGTCTAATCTCAGGAATGCACAAAAAAAAATCCGGGAAAAGATTTACTATCTCTTAGTGTTGTGATCCCATGACGTGAGAAAATTGCGCTAAAACACTCACTGAGTTTTTATTACTTGTTTTTGTGTGTACGTGAATTAGGTTTCATGCATGTGAAATTGTCTACGCATTTGTGAATCATGTTTTTTGCGTGAATTATATTTGAGACTAATCTGCTTCCATACAAGTGAACCTCATTAGATCTCGAGTTTATCATGAAGTCTCGAGTTTATCATGAAGCTCCTCCACTCGAAGCTCCTCTCCTCTTCGCTCATGGGTGGCGTGCCGCCATTTTATAAACAAAACACTTTCGTTTTCTCAGCGTGATCTGACATCCAAAACGCGCCAGTGTAAAAATGGTTTTTCAGGTGATTATTAATTTCGTAGATAAAAAGAATAAAACGCTTGATGTGGCAGTTACTCAGGACACATTTAATAACACCACTATTTTGGAACTAAAGATGAAATTTAAAGAAAAAATCGCTAGTGCACCGGGTAGGTTGCACTCGTCTTTCTAAAGCAACTTTTCTGTAAATACAGCAACAAAACACTTTATCCAACTGGTTTCCCCACTGTATTGATACAGATGCTGAAACCCTAAGGGTTATCTTTGGAAAAGACCCTCTAGAGGACCACAAGACACTTGCTTTTTACAATATTAGACATTTATCTGTCTTATTTTTTGTTATGAAGATGACTGGTGGAGGTAGGCCAATGACATTAATACCTTTTCATTTTATAGGCTATGATATCCTCTTCGTTTTATATCTTGCTAATTCTGATATGTTTCTCTCACAGATGTGTGCATATTCAAAACAAGGATCCTAAAAACATGCTCAAATGGACTGAGAGGTTGCCAGTGACTAAATCTGTCTTTAATAAGTTATATCATTTTGGAGTGTTTTATGACGATTTACTTGCTCTGTTGTAATTTTTATTGCCCTGTTAATAACTTAAAAAGGTTAAAGTGCTTAACACAGTGTTTCATTTAGAACAGTTGCTTTATCTGTACAGTGCATTATATGACTTGTGATTTGTACATGAACTCATAAATATTTTAAGATGTTACATGGAAGATAAACTTTCTTGCAAATGGCATTTGAAAGTTTAATTTAAATCGAGAGTAAATCGAATCTACTCTCATTACTATAATACGAATGTTTCTGTATGTATTTAATTTTGATGCTAGACTTTAAAGTTTATGTAAAGGAAAATGTCTCTGCAAAGCATAATTTGGTCAGAAGGTGATAATTATGAAACACATGGCTAAAAAGCTTGTATGATACATGACATTAAACATTTACTCCTGGGTAAATTTTGCTCTGTGTTTTGTTTCATTTCCTTCTTCTAAAAAGAGGAAGTATATATATAATATGTATTATGATGATCGCTGCTCTTTATACACACTAAATTTTCTGCCTTTCAAATTCAAAGTAATGTCTAATACAAAAGGCTGATCTTAAACATCAGGACCAAATGAAGCACTTCAGCAGGTTATCTCAGTTACTGTGAAAGAAATGTGTTGTACTGTAGAAATGCACGCCCTGCCCGACTTCCTTCAGCTCACTTTATTTCCCTCAAGCCAAACGCTTCTTGTAAATCACGTGATCCTCGGGGCAAAAGCAGTTTCTCTTCTGTTAATAATCTACAGCAGAGAGATCACAGCACTGACAACAACAACTCTCTCAATGCTAGCCACTGGGATTTAGAGCACAAAGCTTTATTACAGACGACTCACGGCTGTTGCTGTAATATTCAAGAGACAACAGATAAAGAGAAAGAGAAAGAGAAAGGGATGGCTGTGCTGGCGTCTTTATTCCACATGGATCGCACAGCAAATTACAACTATTCCTTCTTAGCAAATGCACTTAATCTTATACAATACATTACTGCCACCTGCTGGACAAAATCATTACTCATTACTAGTAGACTGCTCCATCCTCTTTCATTAAGTCATTTTATTTTTAACGTCAATAAATTACCAACAATTCACACCAGCTGAACTGTAAAATCATTTAACAATCCATTTTATATATATATATATATATATATATATATATATATATATATATATATACACTGCTCAAAAAAATTAAAGGAACACTTTGAAAACACATCAGATCTCAATGGGGAAAAATATCATGCTGGATATCTATACTAATATGGACTGGGTAATGTGTTATGAACGAAAGGATGCCACATCGTTTGATGGAAATGAAAATAATCAACCTACAGAGGATTGAATTCAAAGACCAAATCCAAGTGAAAAAATGATGCAGCAGGCCTGTCAATTTTGCTGAAATTTCATTGCAGCAACTCAGAATGGTACTCAGTAGTTTGTATGGCCCCCACGTGCTTGTATGCATGCCTGACAACGTCGGGACATGCTCCTACTGAGACGACGGATGGTGTCCTGGGGTATTTCCTCCCAGATCTGGACCAGCGCATCACTGAGCTCCTGGACAGTCTGAGGTGCAACCAGGTGATGTCAGATGGACCGAAACACAATGTCCCAGAGGTGTTCTACTGGATGTAGGTCAGGTGAGCGTGGTGGCCCTTCAATGGTATCATTCCTTCATCCTCCAGGAACTGCCTGCATGCTCTCGCCACATGAGGCCGGGCATTGTTGTGCACCAGGAGGAACCCAGGACCCACTGCACCAGCATAGGGTCTGACAATGGATCCAAGGATTTCATCCCAATACCTAATGGCAGTCAGGGTGCCATTGTCTAGCCTGCAGAGGTCTGTGCGTCCCTCCATGGATATGCCTCCCCAGACCCTCACTGACCCACCACCAAACCGGTCATGCTGAACGATGTTACAGGCAGCATAACATTCTCCACGGCTTCTCCAGACCCTTTCCTGTCTGTCACGTGCTCAGGGTGAACCTGCTCTCATTTGTGAAAACCACAGGGCACCAGTGGCGGACCTGCCAATTCTGGTGTTCAATGGGAAATGCCAATCGAGCTCCCTGGTGCTGGGCAGTGAGCACAGGGCCCACTAGAAGACGTCGGGCCCTCAGGCCACCCTCATGAAGTCTGTTTCTGATTGTTTGGTCAGAGACATTCACACCAGTGGCCTGCTGGAGGTCATTTTGTAGGGTTCTGGCAGTGCTCATCATGTTCCTCCTCGCACAAAGGAGCAGATACCGGTCCTGCTGATGGGTTAAGGACCTTCTACGGCCCTGTCCAGCTCTCCTAGAGTAGCTGTCTGTCTTCCTGGAATCTCCTCCATGCTCTTGAGACTGTGCTGGGAGACACAGCAAACCTTCTGGCAATGGCACGTATTGATGAGCCATCCTGAAGGAGCTGGACCGCCTGCGCAACCTCTGTAGGGTCCAGGTATCGCCAGAGAGAATAGAGGGTCCCTTTCATCAAAAAAACTGACAGTTTTATTGCTTTATGGCCCTCAAAGCCCCGCCCCTTTTGACCGTCGGAATTTCCCACGCTAGCTCCTCCCACTTATGGGCTGTACGTACACCGTGGGAAAATCGGACTTACGCCACACCTCCTTATGGGTTGAACATCTGAAGCGTGAGAAATTTCCCACGCTCAGTAGTTCTAAACAGCGTATATTTAAAACTTTTTAAAAAATGAACAATAAAAACATAGTCAGAGTGTGAGATCAGTGTTTTTATTAAAGACAGGTGTACATTCATCACTTTTAAAACATTAAAACATTAATGAAATAAGTTAAAATTGCATTTTCTCTAAAAGAGTTATTAAAAATTGAGTTAGTGTTATTTCAAGATGTTAAAACATTAAAAAAATTTACAAAAAGATCATTTTTAAAATGTTGACTTATAAGCATTTAACTTTCACATAGTATTTTGAAAAAACTTTTACATGAAACACAAACTAATTTAAAAACTGTTACGTTTTTACATACCCATTCGTTAAAGGACTCAGAGTTTAAAGATACAAAAGTGTTTCGTTGTGGTGAAGCAGAGCGTCCACTCACTCCGAAGGCCAGTCAGAAATGAAGCTCTGTGAGGCCTACAGAGAGACACACACAAACCCCGCCCCTAGCCCCACCCCCAACAGATGTCACCGTGGGAAATTCCCACACCCCCTTCAAGCTCCCAAATAGAAAACACATCCGGTCATCTCGGTGGCCGGACTTAAATGACCATAGAAACAGGCTGTAATGGGTGAAAGAGACCACACCCCCTAACACACCCCTCTCAAAGCTGAGAGGCCAATTTCGATTTAAGGACATCCCTAAAAATGACATCACTCATGTCGATGCCCCTCCCACAGCGTGGCAGTCACATGAGCTGTTTAAAAAGGAGCGCAAACACAGAGATAGTTGTGGTTTTATTCAAGTAGAACACTATGGCTACGTCAGATGAGACAACCTATGGAGGATTTGACTTTAGCTCCACGAAAAAAAAAAGATGCACATGGACCTTGTTTAACGCGATTTCTCCTCGAGCCGGCGGAGCGCAAGTGAAATACTGTAATATTTACTCTTACTAATAAGCTGCTGCCACCACCTTTAATTATTTTAGCCAGTATGGTCTGGCAAGAGAAGACAACACACCACCAACTTCAATCAAAATTAGCAGTTTTATTAACAAAGGGGACCAGAAGGACAGGCTCAACTCAACCTAGAAAGCCGTAGAACTACACAGAGTGCTACGTGCATTCACTCACTTCATTGCATGGTGACAACACCCAAAATTAATCACAGTGGCACTTCAAACTCATTTTAAACCTCAACTTCATGCATGTGCAACCAAATGGGCACTCACAGCTGTTCCCTAAACCTTCTCAGTTTTAGTCCAACCCACTCTTACTACCCCCCTCTATCACTATAAAGCACAACTTTATTCAATACATCAATTTCATAAATACAGCAGGTATAAAACATTAAAAAACATCACTTAACTCGCCCACAGCGACGTGCTGCCCCTCCCAATTACGGGGGGTGTGGGGGTGGGGTGGGGGGAATCACACACCGTTCTGTTTAGGGAAATATGAGCAGTATCGCCGCGGTGTGTCTTCACATCAGCACTCAAATTGACATCGGGGAGTCATTCACCAATGGGGCAATCCCATCGTAAGTCCGTTTCAAAAGGGCAAAGTCCAGCCGGGCTCTTGTGGTTCAATTGTATCAGCATTCCGAATCAGCACAGTAGCGACGACGGCACTCCTAACCTCCCATCTATATAATCTTTCCCCGCACCCGCTCTCTGTCTATCTTCATCGCCGGCGGCCCTAACCGACCGCGAACGACACCCCCCTCCCAAACAAAAGGTGAATACCGCCGTCCTGTTGTCCACACTGTGTCGGAACCGAGCCACCTGCACTGTCTTTTTCGCTCCATATAAACCTTCTTCCACTCCCAGCCTCCCAATACACAGCTCCCACCCCGGTGTTTCTCATTTCTCAATCAGTCTCATTAATTAGTTACCAAGACAACATCCCGAAAATGCAGCACACATTACACTATCCCCTCCCCCAATGGAACAGACTCGTCCCTGAGTCATACTGAATCCATCTCATAGTCCTGTGTCCACCCAGGTTGACGTCGCTCTCGCACTGGCCGTTGCAACTTTGGCTGATGTATTGCCCCTGTAGAGTCATCCTGCAGTCCGTCAGGGTCCTTTTGTTGATTATCCGGCCCTTGGACAGGCTGTTGTACAGGACCAGCAGCCTCTGATGCAGACCCTTCCTTTGGAGCTTCCAAATTACAAGAAAGCAGTGCAGGGAGAAGTGCTCTTTGATGAACCCAACTGGCCCCCAAAGGGACATCCAACTGGCCAGCCACCCTCTGACTTGAACAATGAGCTCCGTCTTGCGGAAGGACCAAGGGTGCCACGGTTTCTGAGAGAGAAGGAAGAACATATGGTTTAATTCTGTTAAAATGCACCACTATCTCTGCCCCCCCATCTCCTAACACCAAGCGATACAATACATCCGAGACACGTTCCACAACTTTATAAGGGCCTCTGTAACGCCTTTGTAATTTTGGGCAAATGCCTTTTTTCTTTGCCTTATTCCGTACCCACACCAATTCCCCCATAGAATAAAACTGAAAATTAGCTCGGAGATCAAATGACCCCTTCTGCTGCCCAGAGGCTTTAGCCTGATGTCTCTTTACTGCTTCTACCACTGTGGATAATGTGTCTGCCAACCCAGTCACATACTCACTGGCGGACACAAACTTCTCAGGATGACCTACATTCAGCATCACGTCCAGAGGAAGAACAATTTCCTGTCCAAACAAGATCTTGTAAGGTGTAAACCCTGTACTAGCATGTACACTACTCCGATAAGCCATCAACACATATGGCAACAGGCAGTCCCAATTAGATTGATTCTCATTAACAAACAAACTCAACATTGACAGCAAAGTACGGTTAAACCTCTCCACCAAACCATTCGATTGTGGATGATATGGGGAGCTACGCGTCTTACTCATATCCAGCAGTCGGCACAATTCTTTAAATGATGTTTTATTAACAAGGTTCGGGAGGAGCACGTTCAGATAATTAACACAAGTGGAAAGCACTCAGCAATCAATGGTGAGAGGTATAAATACTCAGCAGTCTCACCTCATTCCATTGACAGTTTTTTGCAGCATCCCTCCACCACCCCTTCTCCACACTTCTAGTACTAAACACTTACATACGGGGGGAGTACTCTGGGTTCGGGCTGAACTCCGAGCTCGGAGCCCTCCCTCCGGACAGCACGCCATATACGCATTAAACTTACCCATTCAATTATATGTAAGTGTGAACTCGTGAAACAGGGCAGACTCAAAATTTCGCCCCTGATCCGAATGAATACTTCGGGGAGTGCCAAAGCGACATATCCACTCCTCCACCAGGACACAAGCCACTGACTGTGCCTCCTGGTTGGGAAGGGGAAATGCCTCAGTCCATTTAGAAAAGTAATCACTTACAACAAGGATATATTTATGTTTCCTAGGCGTCTCAGGCAGAGGTCCCAAAATGTCCAAAGCAATACGTTCATGAGGACGAGATGTAACGGAGGAATTCATTGGAGCACAAGGGGCCTTTCCATGTGTCTTTCGTGAAGCACAGTCTACACATTGCCTACACCATTGTCTTACATCTGCAAACCAACCTGGCCAATAGAAACGATCTCTTACTTTCTCTTGCAATTTTTGAATAACCAAATGGCCTCCCGTTACCGAACTATGCAGTTGATTTAACACTGATGCCACCAGCACCTTAGGGAGAACCACCTGTACTTTTGAGGATGCATCTGAGTAAGGAGGGGGCACTCGTACCAACCGCTGATCTTGCAACCGCAATTGGTCCCAAACAGAACTATACTTCTTTAGGGCAGCATTCTGCTGTATTTCAGCAGCATTATCATTTGGGTCCTGTCTAAGATTAATTAAGAGGGCCAATTCGGGGTCATCTCGCTGGGCCTGTGCTAAATCATCACCCACCCCAACATTAGTTTTCTTCTGCACCACCTTGGGGCCCTCCTTAACAACACACACTGATATAGCTGGTCCCTGACTAGAGCCTTCCTGCTCCTTAACTTCCCCGTAAGCTGGTAGCCGCGACAAGGCATCTGCATTGCCATGCTGCTTTCCAGGACGATGTACAATTTTATAGTGAAAACTTGCCAATTGCTCCACCCATCGAGCTAGCTGTCCCTCTAAGCCTTGGAAGTTATGCAACCATCTCAAAGAGTTATGGTCTGTGCGTAACACAAACTCTCTACCTAGCAAAAAATGCTTAAAGTACTTTGTGAAAGTCACCATTGCCAACAGCTCTTTCTTTGTAGTAGCATACTTGCGTTCCGCTTTAGTAAGGGCCCGACTGGCGTAAGCAATTACTCGTTCCAGCCCACCCTCTTCTTGCGAAAGCACAGCTCCTACCCCCACATCACTAGCATCAGTCATTTCTCAATCAGTCTCATTAATTAGTTACCAAGACAACATCCCGAAAATGCAGCACACATTACAATACTTTTCACTTGTCTGGAGGACGTGCGTGCGAAGTCAGATTGGTTAATGGATAACGATGAGCGATTCACAACGAATACAACAGAGGATCCGGATTGGATTTTATTTTATACAGGAGTATGGAGAGATTTAAAAGATGATGGAAGTGAACCGGTTTTCATAGCAGAGTGGGCTGGATTAACCACGGATACAAGATACCGGCTTCTCGCGGATTATTTCAATAAACACCCAGAGGATTACGTTTACATACTTTTTTGGAATGGATGTACCCAAATGTTCGTGACCTATTTCTGAGGATGAGCGTTTAAAATAGCCTACTATGATTTAAAATTCATGTTTCAATGGAAGGTTGGAACAGATTTTTTTCTAAAATCATACAGCTTTCTTTAAATGGAGCGACGCATTTGGATCTGTTGATGGATATACGCACCAATAGGATTACCGGCTGCAACGAAGGGATACCCACAGAAAAGCATCGATTGGCTGAATAAATTTTGTGATTATTTAATCCTATGTAAAGTATTTTGAATTGCCAGTGTATAAAATGTGCTATATTAATAAACATGCTATGCCTTGCTTCGCCTATGTCACAGGAGAAATTATATTTAATTTACAACTCTATGCTCTCATACAGGCTAGAACTGGCTCACACTCACACAAACACCCACCCCACCACTTTTGGCCTGAGCCCTCCAACCTGGAAAATTCCCCACGGTCCACATTTCAAGTTGTACTTTTCACAATCACATACAAAAAAGACATTAAAACAATGTATATCATTAAAATACAACGGCTGGTAAACACACATTTGTAAAATGTTAAAAAAGTTTGAATTGCAATCATGTTCTAGAATTAAAACATGTATTCAAATTATATCAACCAAATAGTTCTATTTTCTAACATACATTTGCAGAAAAGTTGTACTTTCACAATTACATAGTGTTTTAAAGACATTAAAACGTTGCATCAATTTAAAATACACGTCTTTAGCGTTCATCCATTTGTAAAAAAAAAACGTTAATGTGCTTTAAACTTTTAAAAAAGTGAAGCAATGTATTGGGTAACAGATCAGAGAGTTTGTTTTTTAATTAAAGGAAAGTTTTGTTTTCCACATACATTTAAAACTTTTTAAAAACACTGTATAAAGTTAACATGCAATGGTTTAGTATTCGTACATTTTACAACGTTATCTGAAAAAAAGTTAGAATGTGGTCCTTCACATACAGATTTAAAAAACCGTTCAAAACAACATCAACTAAAATACAATATGCTACTAAAGTTTAGTTTAGTTTTAAATTCCGTATGATACATCACTCATCGACGGTAGAAACATGTATGAGTATAGATCATGTGTGAAGCCGAGTCTCCGCCCGCCTATCACTAGATTTATTTATAATTAGGCTACACTACATAACAAAGGTGCTGTCCGTACTTTCCTATCATAAAGTGAAGATATTTATCATCCAAGTAACAACAGTTTTTGGATGTGCAAATTTACACCAACTCTAATTGTTTCACATATAACTATTGATTGTTAGATGATTTATCTAACAATTGAAATTGACGATAGGTTAAAATATTTTTATTTTTATATGTTAAATATTAATTTCCCTCCTTTCACGTAAAAATACCACGTATCAACTGTAATTCATTAGCTTAACCATGTTGTTTAGTGACACACACAAAATAACTGTGCAATAATAACAAAATAAGTGTAATAGTTAGACGAGTTTGAAGTGTAATACTCATCTTTCACGTCGATGTTTCGTAGACATAGCAGAAAGATGTTCTAAAATAAATATGATTTGTTTAGTCTTAAAATACTCTCATACTAGGAGGACCGTCATTTAATTCTCTTTATGCAATATTTGTTCATGTTTTTCATACATTCCTATATGAACATGTTTGACCACGCTCTGGGACTATATACTTTTTTTGCAAAAACTGTACAAAAAAAAAAAAAAATGTAAACTGCGTAATATGTAAAATGTCAATTCAAACGCTAAAACTAGTCACTATAGTGGCTTTTCTGTATTTGTTTTAAATGGCTCATGATGATGCATTTACTTTTAAACCAGCTGACCTCTAGAATTGAGGTTTTACCAAAGTGTGGAACTTTGTTTAACAGTCTCGAGCTTGGATGAATATGCCTCTCTCAGTGCAATAGTCAGATGTGATTCTGTTGTAATAGTTTAAGTGTAAAACAGCATGCGCTTTGTGTAATTCGTAGATAGAGGGAAAGTTGCACTAAATGAAGTATCAATTTAGTCAGACAGAAAGACTATCACTTAAATTCTTAATTGTCATTTATTTCTTTAGACAGCTCTCAAAGAAACGTCTTCACCTAAAACACATACAGTCCAACATACAACATGTGAAACAGCGTTGTGCTATCTGAACAAGATGACTAAATCTAGCGGGGTTGTTAAATGCCTCAGGTAATTAATATGAAATGTAAGTTTGTCAGAAGAAAAAGGATCGGCCATACATTTAAAAAAAAGTCTTCTAAGTGAAGATGTTGTGTTTGTCACAAAGACATCTAAAGAGTTTTTATACGTGTGAGGAAACCTCTTGCAATATTACTAATCAAGTAATCACAGAAATAATGCAGGTCACCAGATTGTTTTAAAGAAATTAAAGCATAAATAAAGGTGATTCTTTATTTAAAGAAGATAGACTTCTGCTTTTGCAACACACAAATGTATAAATGTTCAAAACCGTTTGTGTCTTCGACTAGCCTACTTCTAATCCATACTTTGAAGCCTCATGGTTTTAGGTCTGTAAAAATACAGAATAAAAATAAAGAAATAACTATATGACTACTGTAGAGGTAAATGAAATATCCTATTTTGTGTCTTGTTGTAGTGTAATAAACAGTTTTTGTAAAGCAAAGAGTTGTATTAATGTTTTTTAAAGTCCCCATGAACCGGAAGTTGCAAAACGACTTTTTTTGGTATTTCCAAGTGAAAGGGAATATTGAACAGAGGGTAGGGTTTTACTCTAACGCTCCTCCTGTCCATCTCTGCTCATAGCAGACGGTTTAAGGAGTGGTTAAGCCGTCAAACTGACGTCATCAGAAAAGAGACGCCATTTCCAGACCGGAAGTCGCTTTTCAGACTTTGATTAAAGATTACCATGTGTGTGTGTGTGTGGACAGATGCTTGAAAATATTAGGCTAGAAATATCTAATAGTGAATTAATAACTAAATTAGCCTAAATAAAAAATGTAAAAATTTAAAACGTTGTTTTGATAAGTCTTTTTTACCAAGATTTAAATCTGTAGCTATCCACGACTTTCCCGAACTCTGACCTTTCCCGTGATCGCTATTGCAACGTAGAACAAGCCGGTAACGAACTTCCGGTTTACGTTAGCCTGAAGATACTGCTAACAGAGAGCCTCAACAAGCCCAAACAATTTGCATGGATAATGAGGAGTAGAGCTTAGATCGGGCCCAAAAAAATCAAGCCCGACCCTATCTGAGCCTGTTGTGTCCGAGCCCGGCCCTACACATTAACTGTATGAGCCGAGCCCAATTTAGACCCAATCATTTTTAATACGTGGGCTGTTATAACCAGGGGCGGTGCCAGATAATTTTTTAACGTGTGCTGAGGGGGTGCTATATATATTATATATATAAATACATTTAATAAATGAGCAAAAATTGGCCACTTAATATTTAATATTCAATTATTTTAATGATCACAATTAAAGTATTAATTTTATTAAATTGAACAAGCACAACATTCGGCATTCAATCAAATACTATTAAAGATTTATTATTAATAATGTTATTCCAACACAATATCTCGTTATTTCGACATCAAATGTGTGCCGAGTGTGCGTGCAACAACAAGCAAGATGTGCATTTGTAAATCCAGTGACACGCGTGCATTGATTTTTATTAATAAACTAGTGTTTTCTGTCAGTGTCTGCTGCAAAGATGAAGATGATCATGGTGTTCACTTTTCATAATCAACATAGATGGAAAAAATTACATTATAATATTTGAACAAATATGTAACTAAATGCTCTTATTTAATGGCTACAACAAATATAGTAGGCCAACATACTATCTATTTGTACAAATTGCTGCTGTTTTGGAAAATTCAGCGTTTCTTATAATCATTCGTTTCCAAACTGTTTAATCATATGTTTCTGTGAGGTTTTCTAGCAGCTGAGGAGGGACAGGGAAGCGAGAGGCAATTTAGGTCGTAGATGAAGGCCTTTGGGTGTCTCAGGGACAAAGAACAGTGTGACCTGTGCCAGGGGGGTAGAAACCAGTCCGAACCAGCAGGAGATAGGGGGTATCTTTCTGGAAATTTACAAGAAAGCTGGAAGGAGGAGTTTTTGCCAAGAAACTGTATAAGATCTGTATGTTTTATTATGTCTAGTGGGTATTCTATTTCAAAGCTGGGTGGCTGCGGCTTTTGTGAAAAGAATCCTCATTGAAATAAACCTTTTCTCTTTATTACAGTTTTGTCTCTTGAAAGTTTTCTTACACCTCTGATGCTGTTTGATAGTAACTTCTCAAAATTGCCATTACAACTTGGTGTCAGACGTGGGGTCCTGTGCGGATCTTCTTCTCCTGGTCCTGAAGAACGGATTTGGACGGAACTGCAAACCCGGCGGCATCAGGCAGCCGTCTCATACCCCGACTGTTTGAGATAGTGACTCAACAGGTTAAGGGAGAGAGCCAATTCCGGCGTTCAGAACCAAGGGAGGAACTCCCACCAGGATCAGAAAGAATCCGCGGCAATTACAGAAAAGAGAAAGCATCTCTGGGTAAGAAATGGCAGAATTGTTTTATTGATGTTAAGTGTGATTTGATAATTGTGTGTGAACGTGAACCATGTTGGCTGAGTTTTTGTTTTTGGTACGGGCGAGAGGTGATTTAGATAATCACAATTTTTGAGGGAGAAATTGATCTGACAGATTCAGACCGATTTCTGCCACACTTAGCTCGTTAGTGGACAGGGGTACCACTGGTGATTCAGATAATCACAGGTGCTGGTTAATTAGTTTTGCCCGAAGTCTCTGTAACCCGAAGAAGTCTTGCAAAGGTGGACGGAAGAGCCACGCCAGATTAATTAGGTGAATAGAAGATTTTGAGTAAAACATAATTACAAAAGCACAGCATATTTGCTGAAACCCGACCGATTTTGGGTGAAATAAGATCGGGTCTGTTGAAGACGTTTGACAGATACTGTAAGACACGTGTCGAAAGTGAAATCCAGAAGGGAAATTCAGCCAAAAATGGGGTCATCTAACAGTAAATTAGATCATTTTTATACACCAATTTTCTGTCAAATGAGAAATAATTATGGTGGTAAATGTATGGTTGACATACAGAAACTGATCAAATATCACGATTTTCCCGAAGCGGGGACCTTGAGTAAAATAAGACTAAATGTAGTAAAAGAGTCAGTAGAAAAGAACGAGGGAAAACAGAGTAGCTGCTGTGTGTGTGTCAAACATGTGTGTAAGAACTGTGAACCGACTATAATGTGTTGGGTAGAAGAAGCTGACAGGTGAGAACGAGAGCAAATACAAAAAGAATTGGCATGTAATGTTGAGAATGTTGTGTGTGTAAAAACAGTTCCACTGGAACAGAATGCTACTAATGAACCGAATGTATGTGTTTTTCCACATGTGACCGAGACGGCAAGCGCTCCGCCACCTGACTACCACACAAATCTCTATCCCGTAGCAGAGATCTCGGCTCTCAGGCTGGACCTCGATCTGGACCGCTCTCCACTACCCCTGAGAACCGCACAAGAACTGGAACGGGACAGACAACAAATGGAACAGCAAATGGCAGCCAATGAAGCACGAATCGCAGAAGCACAAGCACAAATTGAATTGACATTGGCAGCCCAAAGAGCAGCGCAGGCAGAGACAGATGCAAGAGCAGCGCGAGGGGGGGCAGAGGCCGCAGAGCGAGTGGCACACAGACTAACAGCGCAGTTTCATGCACAGTTACACGGGCGTTTGAGTGCAACGCTGCGGCACGCTACTCACGCTGAAGAGGACAGAAAGGAGAAGAAAAAACCCCTCACAATGGTGGTTATGCAACAACGACAACCTAAACAACCCAACAAACCTGCATCTTCCTGCTCAAACCCTGCTAACCGAAGAGGACAGAGAAGAGCTGCTGGAGGAAAATGGAGCTGTTATGTTTGTGCCACAAATGCCCACTCGCTCTGAGACTGTACAAAATATAGAGTGTGCAAGAAGACGGACACTGGAGCAGCGCGTGTCTCACCATGAGGTCGGATTGAACCGAGGGGGCTGGAGAGCGGGACGGAAAGAGTCCGGTTTTGGGGAGCCATTCTCTGGCTGCAGCAAAGGGAAGTGAAAATATTTTTACTAACACACATACACACACGACGCACACACAAACACATACACTGATTTTCTTTCTGCTACCTGCAATGAAAAAACTGCTTGCAAATATTTTTGTGTGTCTGATGAAACTTTGAGCAAAGCTATGACTGATAATTTGAGCAGTGTTGTGAATGATGAGCGTATGAGATTGTACAAAAGTACAGGGTTTTCTGAAATGCCAATTTACCCGTTATTAGTCAAGGGGGTAATTATTGAATTTTTGGTCGATTCTGGTATCAATCTGTCCACGTTACGACCATGTGATTTACCATGTTTTCTACGGGAAAGTGTAAATTAAATTTGTCCCTCTGTGCTGATTCTTATGGAATTAGCATTGAGGAGGCACCACAAATTACTTGTTCTAAATTTGAGCCGAAGTGGGCTTATGAATGGCAGGTAACAGATATTGATTGGGCAGAAAAGATTTTGAAATTGGCAAAAGATCGTACAGACCCAGTCAATACAGAGTTTATGACAAATGACAAAATGCATTGTACATCACATGTCGTAACAGAACGAGATTCAGATTTTGAAAAGATGTGGTTTAATTCTGTGAAGAATGAAAGTGTGAAATTTGACCAGATTTTCTGGACAGAAAGTGTGTGTGCGCATTGGCTGCAGTGTGACAGTCAGAAAGTTTGTTATCTAAATGACAGAGAACACTGCCTGCCACTTATCTGTCTCCAAGGCCATAAGCCAGCAGTGGAGAGATGCAGGCCTTTTGTGAGAGAGTGTCTATCGGCCACAGACTGGGTGAGAGTTGACACACACACAGCAGAGAGTCAGAGTAAGGGGGCATTTAAATCAAAATGTGACTTTGAGGTTGGGGTTCAGAGAAATGTGACTGCTATTGGGAAAAATGTGACAGGACAGGGAGAGGGGGATATTTCTGCCTCAGAAATTGATATTTCTTTGGCACAAATATCACCAAACTTGTGGGCAAAAAACAAATATGATGTGGGGCTGATAAAAGGTTGTGAGCCAGTTGTAATCACACCAAAATCAGATTTCAGACCATGTAAGGCACAGTATTCCCTGAAACGTGAAGCAATAGAGGGCATAAAACCAGTGTTTGACGCTCTGTTGAAAGAGGGTGTAATTAGGCCTTGTGATGGTTCACAAGTTAGAACTGAAATTAACCGTACTCCTTTCTTATGTTGATGACCTTTTGATCTGTTCAGAAGGTGAGTCTATTTGCAGGGCTGACACTGTGACTCTCCTGAAGCATCTTGAAAGGGAGGGGCACCAGGTCAGCCTTTCAAAACTGCAGTTTGTGAAACAGGAAGTGACATTCCTGGGCCATGTTATCAAACAAAACAGCAAAACATTGTCACAGAAAAGGGTGCAGGGCATAAAAGAAGCCCCAAAGCCTGTAACAAAAAAACAGTTGCTGTCATTTTTGGGGATGTGTGCTTACTGTCGTACATTCATTCCCAATTATGCCATTTTAGAACAGCCTTTACGAGCCCTGACAACAGGGAAAGGGTTGAAGTCATGTGACAGACTTGTTTGGACAAGTGAAGCTGAGACAGCATTTGATAACATGAAAGCACAATGAGATATCTCGATTGTTAGGCCTTCTGGTTGTAGACCATCCATTGTTTAGATGGTTGATGAAAAGCATGACCTTATGACTTCTGTTCTCCTGTAGACGCATGGTGACCGATGAGAAGGTAGCCTATTTTCAACAAAACTCGACCCCGTGGCAGCGGGATTGCCACACTGTCTCCGGGCGGTGGTGGTAGCTGAACTGGCCCTCAATGGCCTCAAGAGAGTTTGTAGGCTATGCTGATCTGACTTTAGGGGTCTCACATTTGGTGTCTTTGATTTTGCAGGAGCAGAGAACGTCACATTTGTCTACAGCTCGATTGAGGTATCATAAAATTTTGTTTGACATGCCAAATGTCACTGTTAAAAGGTGTGCACACCGCGTCCAGATTTGTTGGACGTTCCGCTTGATAATTGTGACAATGTCCTTTTTGTGGATGGATCTGCGTCGAAGAATCCACAAACAGGACAGAATAACGTAGGTTATGCGGTGACGACTGAATTTGAAACTGTAAGATCTGGCAAATTACCATGTCATTACTCTGCACAGGCAGCTGAATTTGTCGCTTTAACTGAAGCATGTAAACTGATGACTGACAAGTGTGTAACGATTTACACAGACTCGCGTTATGCTTTTGGGGTCACGCATGACTTTGGTGCTCTGTGGAAGCACAGAAAATTTTTAAAGTCAGACGGACGACCAATACTGAACGCTACGTTAGTATCTGACCTTTTGGAGGCCATTATGCTGCCAGACAAGATTGCAGTTTGTAAATGCGCAGCGCATATTAATGATAAAAGTTTCGTATCAACAGGCAACGCCAGAGCTGATATGGCTGCGAAGGCAGCGGCAACAAACCAGTCTGGAGCTGATACCATTGGCGCCACTTGCGTACAACTTGACAATAACCTTAAAAATGACATTTCTCCTTGTTTACAGAGCATGCAGTCTTTTTCCACAGGAGCTGAGAAAAACAAATGGAAGACGGCAGGCTGCAGCCTTGTTGATGGTGTATGGAGATCTGTTTATGGGAAGCCATGTCTGCCCAGCCATTTTTTCCCACATTAGGCTAAATTAATGCATGGGTGGGACCATGCATTAAAAGAGGGGATGATTATGCAAATGAGAGAATTGTGGTTTACCAAAGGTTTCACAATATATGCTGAGAATTTTTGCAAAAGATGTGTGATTTGCACCGCATATAACATTGCACGGGGCATTAAAACACCACTGGCAAGTCAGCCAGCCCCAGAGGGGCCATTTGAATATTTATTGATTGATTTCATTGAACTAACCCCGTGCGGAAAACAGAAATATTGTTTGGTATATAGTCGTGGATATGTGGTCACGATGGAACACACTGTGCCTAACACGCTGCCAGCGGGGGCGCTGTTGAGCGTGAAAACCAGACGGTAAAGAACAAATTGGCAAAATGCTGTGAAGAAACAGGACTCTCGTGGGTGAACGCACTCCCCACTGTGTTAATGTACATGAGAATGAAAAAGAGAGTCAAAACAAATTTGAGCCCATTTGAAATCCTCTTTGGTAGACCACCGTTCATGGGTATAACGGGGGAAAGAAGGAGGCTTCCATCAACAGATGTGTGTGAGAATGAAATGTTGAATTACTGCAAAGAGATGTTGTGTTTGTGATCTAACAGTTCTGTGCAGGTGAAAGAAATACCAGGGGCAAAGTAGCAGAGACGTTCCTGCACAAAATCAGACCGGGTGATTACGTGGTGATTCGAGACCTCAGGAGAGCAACAGGAGGAGGAACCCCGACGACAAACAACAACGGCGAAACCTATCGTGCTGCCAGGGCCACCCGAGATTGAACGGGCCTCTGGAGAGGAGCTGGCCTGGATGAGAGACGAGGGGACAAGCAAAGGTCAGACCGAGACAATTGAAAACTGGGTGGTCAGACTGCAGAATTAAAACCAACCACGAAGAAATCAACTTTAAGTGTCCATTCGATAAACCGTATCAAAGTTCACTGGCGGCAGTTTGGGTTTGTGGTAATATCATATCACCGTTTGGAAAAGGACTGGTCAGGGTGCTGTTATCCAGCTTTAATGAATGTGGGAACTTCTGTGTATCTGCCAAACAAGGTGGTTGGAGTTAACAAAGAAAATGTTTAGTGAAAACCTTTAGAATATGTTGAATGATTTTCTTTACAACTTATGGAAATTAATGTGCTGCCAATAATAATGATGAAGATTATGATTTGGCTGTTGTGATTGAATCCACGCTGGTGGACTGTAAAAGAATACAGAGAACTGCTTATCAGTGGCTGTGTTTACATTCCTGATGGGGATACACTGCTTCAAGGGTGTGCAGTAAGTTGGAGCTGTTTGCAAGCTCAATGATCAAACTATAGGCAAAGAGAGTGTTTTAATTATGGTCAGCAGGGCCATTTAGTCCGTAATTGTAAATGGACACTCAGAAAAGAAAGTGATAACGTGAAAGTGACGTGTATTAATGTGGGTTTTTGAAAGTAGATCAGTGTTTAAATGACGATATTAAAGTTTTCGTCTGAGAAAGAACTAAGAATGTGAACGCAGTGCTAAAGCAAGTAAATAAGGGAGAAAAGAAAGTTAAAGGAAAGTTGATAGATGGAAGTCGTAAGAAGATTGAAGGTTAAAAGAAGGTTGAAAGATTTAAGTCTTAAGGGAATCCTTTTGAAGGAAAGAGCTAGTGAATTGATGAATACAGGTTGATGTAAAATTACAGATGACTCCAACAAATGAGTTGCAAAATATTTTAAAAGTACCGGGAACTAAAAGGATGATAGTGTTTTGAATGAAATGCTTTGATAAGGTTTTAGATGATATAGAATGTATTAGAATGTATCACAAGCAGAGAGGGCAGCCTCAAAGTTAGTGAGAATCCTAATTGCAGATTGATAAACTCCTAGAAAAATATTACAAGCAGTATTACTGGATTAATAGTTGATAAATGTAAAATGTGTAGAAAGGCATCTGATTAAATAAACAGTTTGTTAATGTTTTGAACGTGGAGGAATGGTTGACCATGAAAGAACTAAGAGCTGATGTTTTGCTTTCAAAAGATAAGCTTGTGATTGGCTGAGACAGTTTGCTTATCGGAATCTGGTGTGTGCTGTGGCTGAGACGTCCAGTGCGACAGAGACACGATCTGAGAGGATATTTGTAATGTCTAAATTCCCTGATGTGGGCAAAAGACAAATATAAAAATTATGTTTATTTGAAAATGCATGTAAATTCTGGCAAAGATGCCTTACGCTGGAGTTAAAAGTTTAAGTGGTAGATAAAGTTTGAGTATAGAAGTTTATGAGAGTACAGTGTGCCAGTCCTAAATGCCTAAGAGTCTCTCTCATTCAATGTCAGTTAGAAGCTGTTAACTGAGCCTGTGCGATTTAGGGATTGAGAGATGAGTAATATGATGTTTAGTTTTTTTTGTGAAACAGCAGAGATAAGTGGGACTGAGAAAATAATGATAACATTAAGTTGAACCATTTGATAGAGGAATACTGTTTCCAAACAGTTTTAATGAAATTGAGAGCATGTAGTACAAATTCTTATACTTTTGTGAAGAGTCCTGAAACAAACAGTGAAAAGAGGAGAGCAAACGCTGTAAGCAGCTGTGCTCTGAAGCTTTGACTTCAAAGAAATGTGGAGTTGTAAAATGTTGGGGGTATCATGTTGTTTTAACATTCCTGATTACAGTGACAACATAACCAATATCATCGAGCACATGAGAAAAGCTGTAAAAGAGCCGCCTCAAGCTACTGGTAGTGAGTGGGTGGGGTGGCTGATGTCTGCATGGTCAGGGTGGTTTTTCAGAATAATTCAAACTGACTTGCCAATTGTGGGTATGGGATTATTAATTCTGTTTTGTTTACCATTCATTATGAAGTGTATTTAAAGCTCAGTGCAGAGATTGATCAGGGCAGGGACGGTTAGCACGTCAGTCCAAGCAGTGAAACTGACTCTGTACCCAATAACTGATGGAGAGCAATGTGATGATTATGACAGCGATGACGTGTATGCAGACATGAGTTAAATGTGTTTTCTTTCTTTTTGTTTGCCTTCCTGGGACCATGAAAGGGATTTTCTAAACTTTGATTGTTTAGGTTTTGATGTCAATGATTGACTGTTCTATTCACTGTTTTTATTATTATTATTGTTTTCATTATTTTTATTTCTTTTTCCATTGTAAGAATGATGATATGTTCAGAAGGTTAAAAACAGCGGTCATCCGTGTTACGAGGTGACGTACAAGTGGAAGGGTTTGAAATGAGGGATTTTTTATGTATACTATTTCTTTGCATCTTTTTTTATGAATTGATATGTTTTTTCCATACTAATGTGATCTATACTATTTCTTGTTTATACTGAGGTGACTGAGGGTCCGATCTATAAGTGTCGGGGATGCAATAACAGTGCTTATTCATCTAGCCCGGTTTCAGAATAAATCTTTACTTGCTTGCTATAACATGGGGGGCCTATCCCGACAAAAACAGCCTAAGCTTTTTCATTCTAAATTTTAATGAAGGTTCACGTAAAATGATCAGGTATATAAAAGTCAGACATGAAGAGTATAACTGTGATGTAAAGACTTGAATCAATTCTGTTCTTGAAATGTAATGATGTAATGATGTTTGATCAAGAAATTAGAAGACAAGAATTTTCCTTTAATACGTTTATCAGAGAATGATAAAGAGGAGGAATTGTTTTGGAAAATTCAGCGTTTCTTATAATCATTCGTTTCCAAACTGTTTAATCATATGTTTCTGTGAGGTTTTCTAGCAGCTGAGGAGGGACAGGGAAGCGAGAGGCAATTTAGGTCGTAGATGAAGGCCTTTGGGTGTCTCAGGGACAAAGAACAGTGTGACCTGTGCCAGGGGGGTAGAAACCAGTCCGAACCAGCAGGAGATAGGGGGTATCTTTCTGGAAATTTACAAGAAAGCTGGAAGGAGGAGTTTTTGCCAAGAAACTGTATAAGATCTGTATGTTTTATTATGTCTAGTGGGTATTCTATTTCAAAGCTGGGTGGCTGCGGCTTTTGTGAAAAGAATCCTCATTGAAATAAACCTTTTCTCTTTATTACAGTTTTGTCTCTTGAAAGTTTTCTTACACCTCTGATGCTGTTTGATAGTAACTTCTCAAAATTGCCATTACACTGCACATTCAAGTTAATTCTCAAATTAATTTTCACATTATTAAAAACGTACTCGGTTACTAACGTAACCTCTGTTCTCTCTAGAGAGGGAACGAGTATTGCGTAAGCTAGCTTACGCTGCGGGAAAGTCTCCTTTCACGAGATACTGAAGCCAAAAATTATCCTAATTTTTTTAAAACTTGTCAACGCAGTGCGGCAGCCTGCAGACCTAGGGCAAGCGAGTCGCGTGCCCATTGGCTGCTCTGCGGCAACTGCAGCAGCCTATGGCTGAGCCTTGCGCGTGACGTCACGTCCAATGAGCGCGCTTGGCGCGCTTAGTGCGTCACAGCCCGTCATAGGGGTGTGGCTTAGCGTATATAAGCAAGGAACAGAGGCTGCTTCGCTGGTTTCTGTCGCATGAAGCGAAAATGAGCTTGTGGCGAGAGCACGGCGGGTTACGCAATACTCGTTCCCTCTCTAGAGAGAACAGAGGTTACGTTAGTAACCGAGTACGTTCTCTTACGAGAGGTTCTCTCGTATTGCGTAAGCTAGCTTACGCTGCGGGAACACCTTTGTCAACGCCGTGCGCGCGCTCAGCATCCTGAATGAATTCCCATGGGGAGCCCAGGGGACGCGAAGCGGAGCTGGGCGGCCAAGATACCACAGTACATAAGCACATAATATGGGGCAGGGAGCGGCACAGCCGGTCCAACTAACACTTCCATATAGTGTAGCTCAACCAGTAGAGCTAAATCAGCAGCGTAGCCCGCGCACAGACAGTGGGCTGGCTTACGCGAGACTTAGACTGATAGCACTTTAGCCTGCAAAGCGGGGACTTCCAGGTTGTAAAACCTAACAAATGTGGAGGGGGAGGCCCAGCCTGCCGCTGCACAAATGTCGTGAATGGGAATCCCACTGGACCACGCCCACGATGAGGCCATGCCTCTGGTGGAGTGTGCCCGAATGCCCAAGGGGCACTGCAGGTTTTTAGATGCGTAAGCAGCTGCGATAGCATCGACTATCCATCTGGACAGGGTGTGTTTCGAGGCGGCGAGACCCTTGGTGCGCCCACCAAACGAAACAAAAACTGCTCTGAACGCCTGAAGGCGGCGGAGCGCGAAATATAGCTTCTCAGCGCCCTAACTGGGCAGAGGAGGTGACTATCTGCCTCGCAGCCAGTATTCGGCAGGGCTGAAAGGGAAATGACCTGCGCTCTGAAGGGAGTGCCCAAAATTTTTGGGACGTACCCATGCCTCGGTCTGAGAATAACTTTAGAGTCATTGGGTCCGAACTCGAGGCACGCAGCGTTAGTGGATAACGCGTGAAGGTCTCCCACACGTTTTACTGAAGACAGTGCTATCAGAAAAACGGTTTTGAGCGTGAGGTATTTCATATCCACAGTTTCTAAGGGTTCAAAGGGATGTGCTTTCAGTGCGTCTAGGACCAGTGAAAGATCCCACATAGGAACCGAAGGGGGTCGCGGGGGGTTCATCCTCCTTGCTCCTCTAAGGAAGCGGATGACAAACTCGTTCCTTCCTAATGCGCGGCCCGGCTCTGAAACAGAGAGCGCTGAAATGGCCGCGACATAAACTTTGAGCGTGGAGGGGACCTGCCCGCGTCCAGTAGCTCTTGAAGGAAGCACAATACTTGCGAGACCCCACATGTCTGTGGATTGAGCCCTTTGGTAGTGCACCATTTGTTAAACACAGACCACTTAGACGTGTAGAGCCGCCTCGTGGAGGGGGCTCTAGATTGTATGATCGTGTTCATCACCCCTTCTGGTAGATCAGCATGTAATTGTTGAGGCTCCACGCATGCAGAGACCAGTGCTCTGGGTGGGGATGCCAAATCGAGCCGCGGGCTTGAGAGAGAAGGTCTCTCCGCACCGGAATCGGCCAAGGGGCTGAGTCTGCCAATTGTATGAGTTCCGGGAACCAAGCTTGGTTCTCCCAGAACGGGGCTATGAGGAGCACTGTGTGGCGCGCTTTCCTGACTCTCTCGATGACCTGAGGCAGCAGAGAGACTGGTGGAAACGCATATAGCGGGCCGCTGGGCCAAGACTGGGCCAGCGCGTCCTCGCTCTTCGAAAAGAACGCTGGGCAGTGTGCGTTGTCTTTTGACGCAAAGAGGTCGACTTTCGCTCTGCCAAAGCGGCGCCACAGCGACTGGACTGTTTGGGGGTGTAGAGACCACTCCCCAGGGGGAACGTTGTCCCTGGACAGTCTGTCGGGACCCTCGTTCAGATGGCCAGGCACATGCGATGCTCTCAGAGAGCGCAGAGAGTGCTGAGCCCATACGAGGAGGCGTTCCGTCAGGGCGCAGAGTTGCTTTGATCTGACACCGCCCTGGCGGTTCACATAGGCCACTACTGAAGTGTTGTCCGTGCGGACTAGAACATGGTGACCATGGAGGAAAGGGAGGAAGTGCATGAGCGCTTTCTCGACCGCGAGCATCTCTAGACAGTTTATGTGTAGGAGATTCTCCTGGTCTGACCAGTGGCCAAAGACCGGTCTGCCTTCGAAGAGCGCTCCCCAACCTAGGTTGGACGCGTCTGTTGAGACAACTTTCCGGTGTGAAACCACTCCCATATTCACTCCCGTGTGATACCATTCGGCTGCTAGCCAGGGCTGCAGGGCTGAGACACAGACCTGAGTCACTCTGATTAGCGAGCCGCCGGTCGCCCAGGCTCGATGGGATACGCGCGTTCTCAGCCAGCGTTGAAGCGGGCGCATGCGCAGTAAACCCAGCTGAAGCACTGCTGCAGCTGAGGCCATATGCCCCAGAATGCGCTGAAATGCCTTCGGGGAACCCGGTCGCCTTCTTTGAAGGATGCAGCGAGGCGCTGGATGCGGCGCGCGCGCTGCTCCGACAATCTGGCCGTCATCGCCACCGAGTCCAGATCTATTCCGAGAAAGGAAATCGACTGCCGGGGCGAGAGCGAGCTCTTGGTCCAGTTGACCGCCAGGCCTAGACCCTCCAGGTGGTCGAGTAGCGCTGTTCTGTGAGACACAAGTTCTGTCTCTGACTGCGCTAGAACGAGCCAATCGTCCAAGTAGTTCAGAATTCGCATTCCCTGACTTCTCAGGGGAGCGAGAGCCGTGTCCATGCATTTCGTAAATGTACGGGGTGCTAAAGACAGGCCGAATGGCAGGACTGTGTATTGATAAGCTCGACCGTCGAAGGCGAATCTCAAAAATGGCCTGTGACGGGGAGTTATCTGGATCTGGAAATAAGCGTCTTTCAGATCGAGAGAGATAAACCAGTCTCCTGGGCGAATTTGCGCGAGGATCTGTCTGGTTGTAATCATCCTGAACGGCCGTCTCATGAGAGCCTTGTTCAGATGTCTCAGATCTAAAATAGGTCTTAATGCTCCGTCCTTCTTGGGAACGAGGAAGTAACGGCTGTAAAAGCCTGACTCGCTCAGGGAAGGATGCACCTGTTCTATGGCCCCTTTTCGCAGCAGCTTTGATATCTCTGCTTGAAGCAGATGTGCTGTTTCCAAACTCACTTTCGTTTCCGTCTGCGCTAGAAAGCGCGGAGGGCGACGAGCAAATTGGAGCGAATAACCGTGTCTTATGGTGTTGAGCACCCATTCTGACGCGCCCTGAATAGCCTCCCATGCTTTTGCATGCATGGCTAGGGGTCGAATGGTCTCTGGGTTCAGATCGCCGCGTTGCGCGGGATGGGGAACCTGTATCAGAGAAGACGGGGCGGCGCGCGCGCCGCCGATGCTCGGACACGAGGGCAGAAGAACAGGGCTGGCCGACTGTGCAGAATTTAGTAGCTCGATCTCGGACGATGGAGCGTGAACTGCTGTCAAACAACCCAGGCGCGAGAGCGGGGTGGGGATTATGGTGTCTGAAAGTGGGCGCGCGTGCTCGTGAGCTGGCGCGGGATTTGCACTTATGACACGGCCAGTGTTTGGAGGCTTTATGAGGTTTGCAACCTGTCTGGCAGAGCGGGCAGTGGGCAGGTGTGAGCACAGGGCTGTGGGCACATTTCCTACACTTGATGCTCGAGCGGAAAGTTTCCGCTTTAAGAGATAGCGCTCTGGACGCGTTGCCATGGGAACCTGGTCTGTGTGAGGCAGTGAGCACACGGGAGTGGGCACTTTTTCTACACTTAATACCCCTGCGGCTTGAGCCGTGGCAATTTGAGGTAACTGAGTGACAGAGCGAGCAGCGAGTAGTTGTGAGCACGGAAGTGTGGGCACATTTACTACATTTAGTACTCGAGCGGTGTGAGGCCGCTTTATGAGAGAGCGCTCTGGGCGCGTTACCATGGGGATTGTACTTGTGTGAGGCAGTGAGCACATGGGTGTGGGCACATTTTCTACACTTAAAGCACTTATACTCTTTTTGAGATTTATCTGGGTCGCCGTGAAAACGGCGTTTGTGTGCAGGCGAGCGAGTGTTAATACTGGCTCGTTGGCTGCGGTGTGTGCTGCTGCAGTAGCCTGAACATAGGGGACTGACAGAGCTGTGCGTTTTGATGGCGGTCCGGCCGTAGCGGGACTCAACCATCTTTTCCTCCTTGCGGATGCTAGGAAGACTTCGCGGGCTCGGGCTTCAATGCGATCTTGGGCCGCGGGCCCCGTGGGGGCGGCGGTCTGTGACGGCTGGTCGAGCGCGACCTGGGGCGATTGCCCTGGCGTCGCTGCGAAGCGCTGGGGGGCCTGGAAGAGCGCTGGTTAGAGCTGCGCACAGGAGGCTGAGTTTGAGGGCGGCCTGTGGCTGAGCTCGAACGGCGGGGCAGGAAGAGGTCCATCGCCTGCGACGCCTTCTGCACTTCGGAGAACCGATCCACAATTCCGCTGACCGCAGGGCCAAAGAGGCCGGTGGGCGAGAGTGGTGCGTTCAGAAACACAGCGCGCTCTGACTCACTCATGTCCGCGAGCGTCAACCATAGATGTCTGTCGATGACGGTGAGCGCGGCCATGGATCTGCCGATGGCTTGAGCAGCGGTCTTGGTAGCGCGCAGCGCGAGATCCGTAGCGCTGCGCAGATCGGTAAAGGCAGACTGATCCGAGCCCTTCTCGTCCAGTTCACGGAGGAGGTCGGCTTGAAGGATCTGAAGGATAGCCATTGAGTGCAGGGCGGAAGCAGCCTGGCCGGAGGCGGCGAAAGCGCGGCCGGCGAGAGCTGAGGTGGTCCTGCAGGCTTTAGACGGCAGGGCAGACTTTGAGCGCCATCTAGCAGACGGCGGGCAAAGGTGCGTTGCCACAGCATCCTCAACGGCGGGGATGCCGTTATAGCCGTTCTCGGCGGCTCCGTCCACCTGGGAGAGAGCCGAGGAGACTGGCGGGCGGAGTCTGGTGGAGAACGGAGCGTTCCAGGACTTAGAGAGCTCGGCGTGGAGCTCAGGCAGGAAGGGTGCTGACCTAGAGGCAGGCGCAGGGCGGCGGCTAGGCAGAAAAAACCCGTCAAGGCGATTGGGCTCCGGCTCCTTAGGTGGGGACCAATCCAGTCCCATTCTCTCGACCGCTAAAGTGAGGAGGCGGAGAAGCTCTGCGTCAACACTAGCGCGGGTTCGAGAAGACTCCAGAGTCGAGGGGGCGGAGCGGTGAGAGCCCGACCACTCCTCGCTGTCGGACGCGAGCAGAGAGCAGCTGTCAGCGGCATCATCTGCATCGTCCCCCAGGGCGACGGCAGTGCGGGCAGTGGCCGGCCGCTGCGCGTCGGTGAAGGGTGGGGGGGAAGGAGAGAGCGAGGCTCGCGGGAGAGGTTCCGGCGAGCGCTCAGCTGTAGCGTCCAGTTCCGGCGGCCTTTGAGAGCGACGTTTCTTCTTTCGTGGCCCGGAAGAAGCGGCCGGAGAAGGTGGAGTTCCTTCAAAGTTAGCGAGTCGAGCCCGTAGGGTCGACATCGGTAACTCCTCACACTGTTCACAGCCGCCCTCGGAGAGAGCGCGAACAGCGTGGTCAAAACCCAGGCAGAGAGCGCACAGCACGTGGCGGTCTCCGTCGCTGAGCGCGGCTCTGCACGAGCCGCAGGATGTGCGAGGCATTTGAAACAACGCCTCGCGCTCTTTTAGATGCAAGTGTGTCGCGGCGGACACACAAACACACAAACACAGAGCAGAAAAGGATATATATGCCGGATGGCGCAGCAGGCAGGGAAGGCTGAAGGCGGCGAGCGGCCGGCGTCCTCAGGCTGAGATCCTCGGCGTGCTGGTCGCTGGATTCGACGGCGGCTTCCTCGGAGATCAGCGATACGAAGAGCTTCGCTGAAGAGACAGAAATCAGCGAAGCAGCCTCTGTTCCTTGCTTATATACGCTAAGCCACACCCCTATGACGGGCTGTGACGCACTAAGCGCGCCAAGCGCGCTCATTGGACGTGACGTCACGCGCAAGGCTCAGCCATAGGCTGCTGCAGTTGCCGCAGAGCAGCCAATGGGCACGCGACTCGCTTGCCCTAGGTCTGCAGGCTGCCGCACTGCGTTGACAAGTTTTAAAAAAATTAGGATAATTTTTGGCTTCAGTATCTCGTGAAAGGAGACTTTCCCGCAGCGTAAGCTAGCTTACGCAATACGAGAGAACCTCTCGTAAGAGAACAATAAACATACCACTTAAAAATATATATACGGTTGTACTGCAGTTTTTTCTAAGTAGCGTTACAAGAAACACTCTTTCTGCGTAGATCGAGGTCCGTTTATGTTGGAAACAACTCCCATTCATAAAATCCTTCAGTTTTCGCGTGTTGTTTGTGCACCTAACAACGGTACACGTTGAGCCACAAGGAGCCATTGCTTATCTGTCAGCATTACTACTTGTCAGTAATCAGTTTCACCCGTTTGTACCGCGACGCGAGTATCCCTTGTGTGCAAGCTTCATTGAGCGTTACGCTAAACCGGAACTGATATACCGGCAACAGGAAGTATCGAGTGTCATGGCGACGCCCATTAAGACACGCAGGAAAGTTGTGGATAGGCTAGCGCTGCGCATGTGTATTCTCATGCGTTGCGGAGTTTTAGGTGGGCGGAGACTCTATTTCTCATTCATGTGCTTAGCGGGACAGCGTAAGAGATATTGTTAGCTAAAAACTAAACAAAAGTTTATGTTAAAAAGTTTTGCTTATAATCTATTCGTTTGATGTATTTTTTAACTGTTGATGTTTGATATGTTTAATGCTCACGTTTGAAACATTGTTTAAAAAACATAATTTACCATTTTTCTGGTATCTTTAAAAGTCGTTCGTGAAAGACATTCTATAACTTTAAATGATTTAACGTTGACTTTTTTTTACTAAGTTAAAAAAAAAAAATCTGTATGTGAAGGAAAACATTCTAACTTGTTTTACATTATTATGATAACTTTTTATACTAGCCTATACACCTTTGTATTTTAAAGGTGTGTATCATTTTAAAAAGTTATTAAAGTTGTATGTGAGAGTGTTACATGTCTGTGAAAAAACTGTTTGCCTACCGCTTAGTTTTGAACAGATTCATTATTTTTTACTCCAAAACGCATTATCAAACAATGATCATATTTCTTCATTGGGTTAGGTGGATTATCCTATCGAAGAGTGAATAAATCAGTAAGTTAGTGAATATTTGTTAACTTCACTAAAAGTCCAAAACTAACTAAAACATGAGTTTTTATTTTTTTAAACAACTATTATTTTTATAAATGTTATGTAGTGTAGCCTAATTATAAATAAATCTAGTGATAGGCGGGCGGAGACTCGGCTTCACACATGATCTATACTCATACATGTTTCTACCGTCGATGAGTGATGTATCATACGGAATTTAAAACTAAACTAAACTTTAGTAGCATATTGTATTTTAGTTGATGTTGTTTTGAACGGTTTTTTAAATCTGTATGTGAAGGACCACATTCTAACTTTTTTTCAGATAACGTTGTAAAATGTACGAATACTAAACCATTGCATGTTAACTTTATACAGTGTTTTTAAAAAGTTTTAAATGTATGTGGAAAACAAAACTTTCCTTTAATTAAAAAACAAACTCTCTGATCTGTTACCCAATACATTGCTTCACTTTTTTAAAAGTTTAAAGCACATTAACGTTTTTTTTTACAAATGGATGAACGCTAAAGACGTGTATTTTAAATTGATGCAACGTTTTAATGTCTTTAAAACACTATGTAATTGTGAAAGTACAACTTTTCTGCAAATGTATGTTAGAAAATAGAACTATTTGGTTGATATAATTTGAATACATGTTTTAATTCTAGAACATGATTGCAATTCAAACTTTTTTAACATTTTACAAATGTGTGTTTACCAGCCGTTGTATTTTAATGATATACATTGTTTTAATGTCTTTTTTGTATGTGATTGTGAAAAGTACAACTTGAAATGTGGACCGTGGGGAATTTTCCAGGTTGGAGGGCTCAGGCCAAAAGTGGTGGGGTGGGTGTTTGTGTGAGTGTGAGCCAGTTCTAGCCTGTATGAGAGCATAGAGTTGTAAATTAAATATAATTTCTCCTGTGACATAGGCGAAGCAAGGCATAGCATGTTTATTAATATAGCACATTTTATACACTGGCAATTCAAAATACTTTACATAGGATTAAATAATCACAAAATTTATTCAGCCAATCGATGCTTTTCTGTGGGTATCCCTTCGTTGCAGCCGGTAATCCTATTGGTGCGTATATCCATCAACAGATCCAAATGCGTCGCTCCATTTAAAGAAAGCTGTATGATTTTAGAAAAAAATCTGTTCCAACCTTCCATTGAAACATGAATTTTAAATCATAGTAGGCTATTTTAAACGCTCATCCTCAGAAATAGGTCACGAACATTTGGGTACATCCATTCCAAAAAAGTATGTAAACGTAATCCTCTGGGTGTTTATTGAAATAATCCGCGAGAAGCCGGTATCTTGTATCCGTGGTTAATCCAGCCCACTCTGCTATGAAAACCGGTTCACTTCCATCATCTTTTAAATCTCTCCATACTCCTGTATAAAATAAAATCCAATCCGGATCCTCTGTTGTATTCGTTGTGAATCGCTCATCGTTATCCATTAACCAATCTGACTTCGCACGCACGTCCTCCAGACAAGTGAAAAGTATTGTAATGTGTGCTGCATTTTCGGGATGTTGTCTTGGTAACTAATTAATGAGACTGATTGAGAAATGAGAAACACCGGGGTGGGAGCTGTGTATTGGGAGGCTGGGAGTGGAAGAAGGTTTATATGGAGCGAAAAAGACAGTGCAGGTGGCTCGGTTCCGACACAGTGGACAACAGGACGGCGGTATTCACCTTTTGTTTGGGAGGGGGGTGTCGTTCGCGGTCGGTTAGGGCCGCCGGCGATGAAGATAGACAGAGAGCGGGTGCGGGGAAAGATTATATAGATGGGAGGTTAGGAGTGCCATCGTCGCTACTGTGCTGATTCGGAATGCTGATACAATTGAACCACAAGAGCCCGGCTGGACTTTGCCCTTTTGAAACGGACTTACGATGGGATTGCCCCATTGGTGAATGACTCCCCGATGTCAATTTGAGTGCTGATGTGAAGACACACCGCGGCGATACTGCTCATATTTCCCTAAACAGAACGGTGTGTGATTCCCCCCACCCCACCCCCACCCCCCCGTAATTGGGAGGGGCAGCACGTCGCTGTGGGCGAGTTAATGTCACGGTTTTCAGATGCATTGTTTCCTTCTTGTCTCGTGCTTTTGTTATTTGTGTGTGTGTCTGTGTCGCGTGGGTTGGGCGTGGCCCAAACAATCCTGTTCATTCATTCAATCTCTAATCAGCTCGGCGCCAGCTGCAACTCATCTCCATAGCCTATTTATACTCACTGGTTTCTTCTCTCCACTGCCAGATCGTTGTCGATGTCTAGATGTCTGGTGTTCCTCGTCTGTGATCGTGTGGTGTTGTTCGAGTTTCCTGTTACCTGTTCCAGTTCGTGTTCACGTCGGATTCATCATCATCATCACATCACCCTGCACCAGCTCTTCTCACTGTGTTTGGCCATCGAGGTCCCTGCGCTGCCCACCCACCAGTGTTGTTTGTTGCCTCTGTTTAAACTTGTCTCTAATAAAGAGTTGACTGCACCTGCTTTTGCTTCCTCATTAATCCAGCATGACAGAACGATCTGGCCAGAGCATGGAAGCAGCGGGCGGAGCTCAGAGCGCCATGGAGGCATTCATCAATCGCAGTATTCAACGCATGGATGCCCAGGAGGACGGGCTGAACAACACTGGTCGTGCGGTTCAAGCTCTGGTGGCGCAGGTGTCCGAGCTCACCCAGCAGATCCAACAGCTGCGTGTTCCCACTGCGCCGCCCACACCGGCCGCTCCTCCTATACCATCTGATCCTCTCTCCCAGTCGGAACCTCGTCTGCCTGCACCCGAGAGGTATGCCGGAGAACCCAGTTTCTGTCGAGCATTCCTGAATGCATGTTCCTTGCACTTTGCTTTACAGCCAAGAACCTTCAACAATGAGCGAGCCAAGGTCGCCTTTGTGCTGTCACTACTGACTGGGAGAGCGGCACTTTGGGGGACGGCGGTGTGGGAGAACCAAGACCCTTGCTGCGCGTCGTTCCAGGCACTCTCCGCCGCCATGAAGCAAGTGTTCGACCGGGCGGTCACGGGAAGAGAGGCGGCAAGAGTACTCGCCGAGCTTCGTCAGGGTGATCGCTCGGTATCGGATTATTCGATCGAATTCCGGACCCTCGCGGCAGAGTGCCGATGGAACGACGAGGCGCAGTGGGACATGTTCCTGCATGGGCTGGCTGACCGCGTCCAGAAGGAAATCTACGCCCTGGACCTGCCCACTACGTTGAACGGACTTATTGACTTAGCACTACGAGTGGATGCTAGACTGTCGAGAGTCGAGCAACATGCCCTTTCCGGTCGTTCGTTTGGAGCTACAGAGAGTCTGCGGTCCAGCGGCATGGACGCGGTCAGCCCTACCCACGATCCCGAGCCCATGCAGGTAGGGCGAGCTCGGCTTTCCCGGGAGGAGAAGGAAAGGCGGAGGTCCCGTGGCCTTTGCCTTTACTGCGGTGGAGCGGGACATTTTTCCATCACGTGTCCGGTAAAAGGCCACGCCCGATAGTAACAGTGAGGCTACTATCGGGTGGGATCTCCGCCGAGAAGACCTCATCGACATCTACTCTCCTCCCGGTAAGACTAAGATGGTCAACACTTCAACACGACTGTCATGCACTATTGGACTCCGGGGCGGAAGGTAATTTTATGGACTACACTCTTGCACATAACCTCCAGATCCCCCTTCAGTCACTTCCTCAGGACATTTCTGTTCACGCTCTAAATGGTCAAGAACTTCCTATGATTTCACTCTCCACTGGTCCCATCACCCTCATCACGTCTGGTAACCACTCAGAGACTCTGTCATTTTACATCATGGATTCACCTCTTGCACCCATAGTACTCGGACATCCCTGGTTAACAAGACATAATCCCAAGGTGGACTGGCTCCGTAAATCCATCACGGAGTGGAGCACTGAGTGTCATGAGTCCTGTCTTTTGTCTGCCTGTTCGTCTGTTCCAATGTCTGTGTTACAGGAGGAAGCAGTGGATTTGTCTAACGTGCCCGCGGAGTACCACGACCTGAGGGAAGTGTTCAGTAAGTCTCGAGCTGCTTCTCTACCTCCGCATCGTCCCTACGACTGTGCCATAGATTTATTACCAGGTAAATCTCCGCCTAAGGGCAAGTTATATTCACTTTCTGCTCCAGAAAGGGAGGCCATGGAGAAATATATTTCTGATTCTCTAGCAACGAAGTTCATTCGCCCTTCCTCTTCTCCGGCGGGGGCGGGGTTCTTTTTCGTGGGGAAGAAGGATGGATCTCTGCGACCTTGTATTGACTACCGGGGGCTGAACAACATCACGGTAAAGAATACTTATCCTTTGCCGTTGATGTCTTCAGCTTTCGAGAGGTTGCAGGGAGCGTCACTTTTCACGAAATTGGATTTACGTAATGCTTATCATTTGGTCCGCATCAGGGAGGGGGATGAATGGAAGACTGCTTTTAACACCCCCAGGGGTCACTTTGAATACTTGGTCATGCCCTTCGGGTTGTCCAACTCCCCAGCAGTCTTCCAGGCTCTCGTCAATGACGTGCTGCGAGATATGGTCGATCAGTTCATATATGTTTACCTGGATGACATATTGATTTTTTCTTCTTCTCTCCAGGAACATGTGCAGCACGTCCGACGAGTGCTTCAGAGGTTGCTAGAGAATGGGCTTTTTGTCAAGGCGGAGAAATGCGAGTTCCACGCACAGTCGGTTCCATTTCTTGGGTACATCATTTCGTCTGAGGGAGTACGTATGGATCCTGATAAGGTTAAGGCTGTGGTGGAGTGGCCAATCCCAGATTCTCGCAAGGCCCTGCAGAGGTTTCTGGGATTCGCCAACTTTTACCGACGTTTCATTCGTAATTTCAGCCAACTAGCCGCACCTCTGACTGCCTTGACCTCCCCCAGAACTACGTTCAGGTGGTCAGACGCGGCTGAAGCCGCGTTTGCCAAACTGAAGAGCCGCTTCGTTTCGGCTCCCATTCTGATAGCCCCTGATTCTTCACGTCAGTTCGTGGTGGAGGTCGATGCGTCAGAGGTGGGGGTAGGTGCAGTGTTGTCCCAACGTTCTTCCACAGACGAAAAGATGCATCCCTGCGCGTTTTTATCTCATCGTTTGTCCGCTGCCGAACGTAACTATGACATTGGTAATAGGGAGTTGTTGGCAGTCAAGTTGGCGTTGGAGGAATGGCGTCACTGGTTAGAAGGGTCGGGGGTACCTTTTATCGTCTGGACCGATCACAAGAATTTGGAATACATTCGATCTGCTAAAAAATTGAACTCCAGGCAGGCTCGGTGGGCACTTTTTTTCGGTCGTTTTGATTTTACTCTATCGTACCGCCCGGGTTCTAAAAACATCAAACCCGATTCCTTATCTCGCATTTTTGATCGCTCCGAACGCCTGGTTACTCCCGAGTGCATTTTACCCGAGACCCTATTTGTCTCCACACTCACATGGGAGGTCGAGTCGAAGGTCAAGAAGGCCTTAGAAGGGGTAACGCCCCCGGTCGGTTGCCCACCGAACCGTTTATTTGTGCCGGAGGGATTACGGTCAGACGTTATTCAGTGGGGACATTGTTCCAACGTAGCCTGTCATCCAGGAGTGACTCGTACTAGTTTTCTGGTTAAACAACGATTCTGGTGGCCTCTCATGGCCCGGGACATTCACAGTTTTGTTTTGGCTTGCTCGGTTTGTGCCATTGGTAAGTCTTCCAATCGACCCCCAGATGGGTTACTTCAACCGCTGCCTGTCCCTTCGAGACCCTGGTCCCACATCGCGCTAGATTTTGTTACCGCCCTCCCACCCTCCCAGGGCAACACGGTAGTTTTGACCGTGGTGGACCGGTTCTCGAAGGCGACTCACTTTATTCCCTTGCCCAAATTACCCTCAGCCAAGGAGACAGCGGTGGCTGTCGTGGATCACGTCTTTCGTTTACATGGCCTTCCGATTGACGTGGTTTCCGACAGGGGACCCCAATTTGTGTCCAAATTTTGGAGAGAGTTTTGTAAACTACTGGGCGCGACTGTTAGTCTGTCCTCAGGGTTTCATCCCCAGAGCAATGGTCAAACCGAGAGAGCCAACCAGGATCTGGAGAGAATGTTGCGGTGTTTGGTATCCAAGAATCCTTCTTCCTGGAGTCAACAACTGTCTATGGTGGAGTACGCCCACAATACATTACCAGTGTCATCCACGGGTCTATCTCCGTTTGAGTGTAGTGTAGGTTACCAGCCACCTATTTTTCCCAGTCTGGAGTCCGAAGTCGCGGTTCCCTCCGCACACGCCTTTGTCCAGAGGTGTCACCGCACCTGGACTAGAGCCCGTGAGACTTTACTCCAGGTGAGGTCGCGCACCAAGGCTAAAGCCGATCGCCACCGGTCGAAGCCTCCCGTATACGTCGTTGGTCAAAAAGTGTGGCTTTCTACTAAGAATATTCCTCTCCGTTCCGTATCGAATAAGCTCGCACCCAAATTTATTGGCCCGTTTTCTGTCACCAAGATCATTAGTCCGGTGGCAGTCCGCCTCAACCTTCCTCCCGCGTACAGGAGAATTCACCCCGCTTTCCATGTATCCAAGATTAAGCCTGTGTTTCGATCAGCAATTAACCCGCCAGTTCCGGTTCCTCCCCCGCCGCGTCTCGTAGATGGGGAACCTACTTATTCGGTAAATCGTATTCTGGACTCTAGGCGGAGGGGACGCGGAGTCCAGTACTTGGTGGACTGGGAAGGTTACGGTGCGGAGGAGAGAAGTTGGGTTCCTACAAGAGACATTCTGGATCACTCCCTTATCGATGATTACAATCGACAGGTAAGGGAGTCTGGGGACGCCAGGAGGCGTTCCTAGGAGGGAGGGTACTGTCACGGTTTTCAGATGCATTGTTTCCTTCTTGTCTCGTGCTTTTGTTATTTGTGTGTGTGTCTGTGTCGCGTGGGTTGGGCGTGGCCCAAACAATCCTGTTCATTCATTCAATCTCTAATCAGCTCGGCGCCAGCTGCAACTCATCTCCATAGCCTATTTATACTCACTGGTTTCTTCTCTCCACTGCCAGATCGTTGTCGATGTCTAGATGTCTGGTGTTCCTCGTCTGTGATCGTGTGGTGTTGTTCGAGTTTCCTGTTACCTGTTCCAGTTCGTGTTCACGTCGGATTCATCATCATCATCACATCACCCTGCACCAGCTCTTCTCACTGTGTTTGGCCATCGAGGTCCCTGCGCTGCCCACCCACCAGTGTTGTTTGTTGCCTCTGTTTAAACTTGTCTCTAATAAAGAGTTGACTGCACCTGCTTTTGCTTCCTCATTAATCCAGCATGACAGAACGATCTGGCCAGAGCATGGAAGCAGCGGGCGGAGCTCAGAGCGCCATGGAGGCATTCATCAATCGCAGTATTCAACGCATGGATGCCCAGGAGGACGGGCTGAACAACACTGGTCGTGCGGTTCAAGCTCTGGTGGCGCAGGTGTCCGAGCTCACCCAGCAGATCCAACAGCTGCGTGTTCCCACTGCGCCGCCCACACCGGCCGCTCCTCCTATACCATCTGATCCTCTCTCCCAGTCGGAACCTCGTCTGCCTGCACCCGAGAGGTATGCCGGAGAACCCAGTTTCTGTCGAGCATTCCTGAATGCATGTTCCTTGCACTTTGCTTTACAGCCAAGAACCTTCAACAATGAGCGAGCCAAGGTCGCCTTTGTGCTGTCACTACTGACTGGGAGAGCGGCACTTTGGGGGACGGCGGTGTGGGAGAACCAAGACCCTTGCTGCGCGTCGTTCCAGGCACTCTCCGCCGCCATGAAGCAAGTGTTCGACCGGGCGGTCACGGGAAGAGAGGCGGCAAGAGTACTCGCCGAGCTTCGTCAGGGTGATCGCTCGGTATCGGATTATTCGATCGAATTCCGGACCCTCGCGGCAGAGTGCCGATGGAACGACGAGGCGCAGTGGGACATGTTCCTGCATGGGCTGGCTGACCGCGTCCAGAAGGAAATCTACGCCCTGGACCTGCCCACTACGTTGAACGGACTTATTGACTTAGCACTACGAGTGGATGCTAGACTGTCGAGAGTCGAGCAACATGCCCTTTCCGGTCGTTCGTTTGGAGCTACAGAGAGTCTGCGGTCCAGCGGCATGGACGCGGTCAGCCCTACCCACGATCCCGAGCCCATGCAGGTAGGGCGAGCTCGGCTTTCCCGGGAGGAGAAGGAAAGGCGGAGGTCCCGTGGCCTTTGCCTTTACTGCGGTGGAGCGGGACATTTTTCCATCACGTGTCCGGTAAAAGGCCACGCCCGATAGTAACAGTGAGGCTACTATCGGGTGGGATCTCCGCCGAGAAGACCTCATCGACATCTACTCTCCTCCCGGTAAGACTAAGATGGTCAACACTTCAACACGACTGTCATGCACTATTGGACTCCGGGGCGGAAGGTAATTTTATGGACTACACTCTTGCACATAACCTCCAGATCCCCCTTCAGTCACTTCCTCAGGACATTTCTGTTCACGCTCTAAATGGTCAAGAACTTCCTATGATTTCACTCTCCACTGGTCCCATCACCCTCATCACGTCTGGTAACCACTCAGAGACTCTGTCATTTTACATCATGGATTCACCTCTTGCACCCATAGTACTCGGACATCCCTGGTTAACAAGACATAATCCCAAGGTGGACTGGCTCCGTAAATCCATCACGGAGTGGAGCACTGAGTGTCATGAGTCCTGTCTTTTGTCTGCCTGTTCGTCTGTTCCAATGTCTGTGTTACAGGAGGAAGCAGTGGATTTGTCTAACGTGCCCGCGGAGTACCACGACCTGAGGGAAGTGTTCAGTAAGTCTCGAGCTGCTTCTCTACCTCCGCATCGTCCCTACGACTGTGCCATAGATTTATTACCAGGTAAATCTCCGCCTAAGGGCAAGTTATATTCACTTTCTGCTCCAGAAAGGGAGGCCATGGAGAAATATATTTCTGATTCTCTAGCAACGAAGTTCATTCGCCCTTCCTCTTCTCCGGCGGGGGCGGGGTTCTTTTTCGTGGGGAAGAAGGATGGATCTCTGCGACCTTGTATTGACTACCGGGGGCTGAACAACATCACGGTAAAGAATACTTATCCTTTGCCGTTGATGTCTTCAGCTTTCGAGAGGTTGCAGGGAGCGTCACTTTTCACGAAATTGGATTTACGTAATGCTTATCATTTGGTCCGCATCAGGGAGGGGGATGAATGGAAGACTGCTTTTAACACCCCCAGGGGTCACTTTGAATACTTGGTCATGCCCTTCGGGTTGTCCAACTCCCCAGCAGTCTTCCAGGCTCTCGTCAATGACGTGCTGCGAGATATGGTCGATCAGTTCATATATGTTTACCTGGATGACATATTGATTTTTTCTTCTTCTCTCCAGGAACATGTGCAGCACGTCCGACGAGTGCTTCAGAGGTTGCTAGAGAATGGGCTTTTTGTCAAGGCGGAGAAATGCGAGTTCCACGCACAGTCGGTTCCATTTCTTGGGTACATCATTTCGTCTGAGGGAGTACGTATGGATCCTGATAAGGTTAAGGCTGTGGTGGAGTGGCCAATCCCAGATTCTCGCAAGGCCCTGCAGAGGTTTCTGGGATTCGCCAACTTTTACCGACGTTTCATTCGTAATTTCAGCCAACTAGCCGCACCTCTGACTGCCTTGACCTCCCCCAGAACTACGTTCAGGTGGTCAGACGCGGCTGAAGCCGCGTTTGCCAAACTGAAGAGCCGCTTCGTTTCGGCTCCCATTCTGATAGCCCCTGATTCTTCACGTCAGTTCGTGGTGGAGGTCGATGCGTCAGAGGTGGGGGTAGGTGCAGTGTTGTCCCAACGTTCTTCCACAGACGAAAAGATGCATCCCTGCGCGTTTTTATCTCATCGTTTGTCCGCTGCCGAACGTAACTATGACATTGGTAATAGGGAGTTGTTGGCAGTCAAGTTGGCGTTGGAGGAATGGCGTCACTGGTTAGAAGGGTCGGGGGTACCTTTTATCGTCTGGACCGATCACAAGAATTTGGAATACATTCGATCTGCTAAAAAATTGAACTCCAGGCAGGCTCGGTGGGCACTTTTTTTCGGTCGTTTTGATTTTACTCTATCGTACCGCCCGGGTTCTAAAAACATCAAACCCGATTCCTTATCTCGCATTTTTGATCGCTCCGAACGCCTGGTTACTCCCGAGTGCATTTTACCCGAGACCCTATTTGTCTCCACACTCACATGGGAGGTCGAGTCGAAGGTCAAGAAGGCCTTAGAAGGGGTAACGCCCCCGGTCGGTTGCCCACCGAACCGTTTATTTGTGCCGGAGGGATTACGGTCAGACGTTATTCAGTGGGGACATTGTTCCAACGTAGCCTGTCATCCAGGAGTGACTCGTACTAGTTTTCTGGTTAAACAACGATTCTGGTGGCCTCTCATGGCCCGGGACATTCACAGTTTTGTTTTGGCTTGCTCGGTTTGTGCCATTGGTAAGTCTTCCAATCGACCCCCAGATGGGTTACTTCAACCGCTGCCTGTCCCTTCGAGACCCTGGTCCCACATCGCGCTAGATTTTGTTACCGCCCTCCCACCCTCCCAGGGCAACACGGTAGTTTTGACCGTGGTGGACCGGTTCTCGAAGGCGACTCACTTTATTCCCTTGCCCAAATTACCCTCAGCCAAGGAGACAGCGGTGGCTGTCGTGGATCACGTCTTTCGTTTACATGGCCTTCCGATTGACGTGGTTTCCGACAGGGGACCCCAATTTGTGTCCAAATTTTGGAGAGAGTTTTGTAAACTACTGGGCGCGACTGTTAGTCTGTCCTCAGGGTTTCATCCCCAGAGCAATGGTCAAACCGAGAGAGCCAACCAGGATCTGGAGAGAATGTTGCGGTGTTTGGTATCCAAGAATCCTTCTTCCTGGAGTCAACAACTGTCTATGGTGGAGTACGCCCACAATACATTACCAGTGTCATCCACGGGTCTATCTCCGTTTGAGTGTAGTGTAGGTTACCAGCCACCTATTTTTCCCAGTCTGGAGTCCGAAGTCGCGGTTCCCTCCGCACACGCCTTTGTCCAGAGGTGTCACCGCACCTGGACTAGAGCCCGTGAGACTTTACTCCAGGTGAGGTCGCGCACCAAGGCTAAAGCCGATCGCCACCGGTCGAAGCCTCCCGTATACGTCGTTGGTCAAAAAGTGTGGCTTTCTACTAAGAATATTCCTCTCCGTTCCGTATCGAATAAGCTCGCACCCAAATTTATTGGCCCGTTTTCTGTCACCAAGATCATTAGTCCGGTGGCAGTCCGCCTCAACCTTCCTCCCGCGTACAGGAGAATTCACCCCGCTTTCCATGTATCCAAGATTAAGCCTGTGTTTCGATCAGCAATTAACCCGCCAGTTCCGGTTCCTCCCCCGCCGCGTCTCGTAGATGGGGAACCTACTTATTCGGTAAATCGTATTCTGGACTCTAGGCGGAGGGGACGCGGAGTCCAGTACTTGGTGGACTGGGAAGGTTACGGTGCGGAGGAGAGAAGTTGGGTTCCTACAAGAGACATTCTGGATCACTCCCTTATCGATGATTACAATCGACAGGTAAGGGAGTCTGGGGACGCCAGGAGGCGTTCCTAGGAGGGAGGGTACTGTCACGGTTTTCAGATGCATTGTTTCCTTCTTGTCTCGTGCTTTTGTTATTTGTGTGTGTGTCTGTGTCGCGTGGGTTGGGCGTGGCCCAAACAATCCTGTTCATTCATTCAATCTCTAATCAGCTCGGCGCCAGCTGCAACTCATCTCCATAGCCTATTTATACTCACTGGTTTCTTCTCTCCACTGCCAGATCGTTGTCGATGTCTAGATGTCTGGTGTTCCTCGTCTGTGATCGTGTGGTGTTGTTCGAGTTTCCTGTTACCTGTTCCAGTTCGTGTTCACGTCGGATTCATCATCATCATCACATCACCCTGCACCAGCTCTTCTCACTGTGTTTGGCCATCGAGGTCCCTGCGCTGCCCACCCACCAGTGTTGTTTGTTGCCTCTGTTTAAACTTGTCTCTAATAAAGAGTTGACTGCACCTGCTTTTGCTTCCTCATTAATCCAGCATGACAGTTAAGTGATGTTTTTTAATGTTTTATACCTGCTGTATTTATGAAATTGATGTATTGAATAAAGTTGTGCTTTATAGTGATAGAGGGGGGTAGTAAGAGTGGGTTGGACTAAAACTGAGAAGGTTTAGGGAACAGCTGTGAGTGCCCATTTGGTTGCACATGCATGAAGTTGAGGTTTAAAATGAGTTTGAAGTGCCACTGTGATTAATTTTGGGTGTTGTCACCATGCAATGAAGTGAGTGAATGCACGTAGCACTCTGTGTAGTTCTACGGCTTTCTAGGTTGAGTTGAGCCTGTCCTTCTGGTCCCCTTTGTTAATAAAACTGCTAATTTTGATTGAAGTTGGTGGTGTGTTGTCTTCTCTTGCCAGACCATACTGGCTAAAATAATTAAAGGTGGTGGCAGGAGCTTATTAGTAAGAGTAAATACTACACTGGTGGCAGCGGTGGGACGTTGGGGTCCATTATGTTGGACCAGGAGGGGGATAACACACCATCAGCTTCTCGTGATAGGGTGCCGGTAGGGCAAGGTTCAAGGATGGCAACAACACGACCAGTTTTTATGCCTGAAACATTTACAGGAGTCAGTCGTGATTGGTCAGACTGGATAGGACAATTTGAAATGGCTGCTGAGGTGAATGGCTGGGATGACAGCTTGAAATTGAAGTTCCTCTCCTTATTGTTATCTGGTAGGGTTCGAGACATTTATTGTGGATTATCCACTGAGTCCCGAAGCAGTTATGCAGTATTAAAAGCATCATTGGGGAGGTGTTTGGAGCCGTGTGATAGTGACGATTGGAACCGGGCCCGTTTTTTAGCCCGTCGTCGATTGCATAGTGAGACTGCAAGGGAGTTTGGGAATGCTTTGCGTCGTTTGATTACTAAAGCTTACCCCTCTGCTGATAATAATACACGTGATCTATTTGCTCGTGACCATTTTATAGAGCACGTGGGGAGTGGGGATTTGCGTGTCCAACTTCGCAGTGCAAAACCATCCACCTTAGAAGAGGCTGTTAATTTAGCTTCTGAATTAGAATTAATTCGAAGTTTGGAGCGTAACTGCTCTGTTGCAGATACTAAAGTGCGAGTGGTAGCCGAAAGTTTTACAGATAATAAACAAATGGAGACACTTTTGGGAGTGGTTGAAGGGTTGAGACAGGAAGTAAAAACCTTGCAGCAGACAGTTCAGTCACTACAGGCTTGTGTTGAGAGGCCACCATCGGGGAGGCGAAATGTTGCTCCTGAGACTTGGGGACAGATAGGTGGGGCTATGGACCGGTCCTCTCGTGATCGAGAGGCCTGTTGGGAGTGTGGGTGTAACCGCCATTTACGTCGGAATTGTCCCTATTTGCAGGGAAACTAGAGGGGGTGGACACAGAGGGCCAAATGCCTGCCCCCTCATTAGTGAAGTCCATGAGATTGGCCCTGTGTAACCAACCCAGCTCTGGAGTGTATCTCAATACTAAAATAGGTGGGTCTGATGTACATTTGTTATTGGATACGGGGGCGCAGGCCTCAATTATCCCTAAGCATGTGTGGTTACAGTTAACGGAGGGGGGGGTGTCAATTGTCTGATTATAGGGGGGAAGCGTCTGCTGCTAATGGGGACACTATGTACATTCTAGGCCGTTGGCAAATTATTTGTCAGTTTGGTTCCCTAGCATTAATAAATGAGTTTCTTGTAGCTGATATATCTACTCCTGATATTTTGTTGGGGATGGATTTTCTGCTGAAGTATGGGGTAATCATTGATTTGAAGGAAAAGTGCTGTTCAGTCATGGGCAGGAAGTTCCCCTTAATTTTATCAGTTGACGCTTGTCAGCCCAAGACTGTCACTGTTCAAACAGACTCCATAATACAGCCGCGTAGTGAAGCTATTATTTCTGGGGTAGTAGAAGGGCTCCTTGCAGGACCGGTAGCTGGGATGGTGGAGCCCTCCTCCTCTTTATTAAAACACTGTGACCTTTTAGTGGCTCGAGTAGTTTGTAATGTGGGGCAAGGGGTTATTCCTGTTAGAGTGATTAATGTAACAGATAATCCTCTCACCCTTAGGCAGGGGACAAAGATTGGGACCTTGTCTACAGATGTAGTAGTTGGTTCTGAAGCAGTGGCTTTCAGCCAACAGAATGAGTTAGAGGTGCCTGGAGGGGGGTCTGTGGATGGTCTCTTAATGCAGCTTGGGTTAGATCAAAAGGGACTGTCTATGGTTGAAATGCAGGCCATCCGTGAGTTGTTGGCGCAGTACGCTTCAGTGTTTAGTACCGGAGATAATGATCTAGGGCGAACCCACCTGACCTTTCATCAGATTAATACCGGGGATGCAAAGCCGATTAAGATACCTCCACGTCGGGTTCCGTTGCATTTGCAACAAGAGGTACATGATCATGTAGCCCAGTGGTAAATTTGGGGTATTATAGTGTAGTAGAAACAGGGTAGGTTATGATTAATCTCTTACTCAAAAATGAGTCCCATGACTATTAAAAAAATAAATAAACGTTTATTTACTTTAAATAGATAATAGGAAGCACTGATTTATAAAGGAGATCAATATTTGTGATTTTATTTCATGACACTGATTAAAATTACAGGTTAAAGTTATTTAGCTAAATAATATTATCAGAGGTTTTATGCAGTAAGTGTTTTATTACTCTATTTTTATTGTTTTCATGTTATTATTTTTTATTGGTCATTTGAGTATTAACGCTGTATAGTCAGTGTTTGAGAAGGGATACACGTGACCGGAGGAGGAACCATGAGAGAGGGTGCGGGAAGTTTTTCTCTCTCTTCTCGTCGGACTGGGGATGAGCACAGGTCGCTGGCGCGTTTGAGAAAATATTAACGCTAGAAAGAGTGAGTAAAGCTGTTGAAACTGAATTGGGTGTTCAGATACGAGGATCGCAGACTCTGGGTGTTTTTTGAGCGAGAAACGAAGCCGGAGACCCGTCGGACGGAGCGGGAGAGAAGCAGCGGAAGCGTGATCGGAGGTAGCCGAGATAGCTATAGCTAGCCATGGTGTGCGCTCATGTTGGCGGACATGTTGGTGAATCGCGCTGCACGTGAGCATCCGGACCGAATTTCCACGCTCTCAATGTGTTGCAAGTGTTTGTTCAGCGCACTCAATGTTTTGCAAGACCAACACAGGCCTGCAGCGTGTTTTTCCCTCGTTCAAAGCAGTACTGTGAGTAAACTGAAATGTGTGTGAATGTGTATGTGTGAGTGGGCCCACCATTGCATTTGCTAAGACTTGTTTCAGGACACGTGGCAACGTTTTTTGTTTATTGTAAAGTTTTCTGTGTAATTTCAATTGTTAGGAAAGAGATAATAACTTTTAGATCAGTTATTCTGGTGTAACAAGTGTGATTGAAACTATTGAGGTTTCTAGCTAAATTTAACGAGGCTATCAGTTGAGTATTTGGGAATTTTTTGGTTATTTATTTTGTATATTCGTTGATATTTTGTTTTGGGGAAAACTTTTATATTCTAGTTGCCAAATTCGTTTATGTAAATAAACCAGGGCAGTAACCCTTTGTTTTGCTAAACTAAAAACTATCTCTGGGTCTCATTATTTTAAATATTTTATTGTCAAAAGGTTCTACAACTTATTAGAAACTTATTAGGTGCACCTTCGTGGTATCCACCTGAACTACACCGAACCCAAGCACCCACCATTCTCATGTAAGTAACGCTCAGAGTGGCTGTCCGGGTGCTACAATCATATTAAGCAAATGCAAGAAAATGGGATCATACAGCCCTCCTGTAGTCCATGGGCCGCTCCGGTTGTCCCAGTAAGAAAGAAGGATGGTAGTTTGCGCTTTTGCGTAGACTACCGGAAGCTGAATGATGTTACAGCTAAAGATGCCTACCCCCTTCCCCGAATAGATGATGCCCTGGATAGTCTGACTAACGCAAAACTATTCTCCACCCTGGATCTTGCCAGTGGTTACTGGCAGGTAGAGGTAGATGGTAAAGATAAGTGCAAGACTGCTTTTTCCACAAGACATGGGCTATTTGAATTTAACGTTTTAAGTTTTGGTCTTTGTAACTCACCTAGCACCTTTCAGCGCTTAATGGATTTGGTTTTGGCTGACTTGCAATGGACTACGTGTTTAGTATATTTGGATGACATTATAGTTTTTGGTCGTTCGTTTCAGGAGCATTTATCGAGATTGGGGGAGGTATTGGCTAAGTTGAAGGCTGCAAATCTGAAGGTAAAACCTTCTAAGTGTGATTTGTTTTCCTCCCGTGTCCAGTATTTAGGGCATGTCATTTCTGCAGAAGGAATAATGGCCGACCCTGTAAAGGTGGAAGCAGTGAGGGGGTGGCCTATCCCTAGGACGCAGACGGAAGTGAGGAGCTTTTTAGGTTTGGCCTCCTATTATAGACGGTTTGTAAGAGGGTTCGCAGACATAGCACGTCCATTGCATCAGCTGACTGAGAAGGGGAGGAGATTCAGGTGGGGTGAGGAGTGTCAGGTAGCCTTCAATCAGTTGAAGACTAGGTTAATTACTTCCCCTGTGCTCGCTTATCCTGACCCCCAAAAAACGTTTATATTGGACACTGATGCTAGTGATGTGGGGGTAGGAGCTGTGCTTTCGCAAGAAGAGGGTGGGCTGGAACGAGTAATTGCTTACGCCAGTCGGGCCCTTACTAAAGCGGAACGCAAGTATGCTACTACAAAGAAAGAGCTGTTGGCAATGGTGACTTTCACAAAGTACTTTAAGCATTTTTTGCTAGGTAGAGAGTTTGTGTTACGCACAGACCATAACTCTTTGAGATGGTTGCATAACTTCCAAGGCTTAGAGGGACAGCTAGCTCGATGGGTGGAGCAATTGGCAAGTTTTCACTATAAAATTGTACATCGTCCTGGAAAGCAGCATGGCAATGCAGATGCCTTGTCGTGGCTACCAGCTTACGGGGAAGTTAAGGAGCAGGAAGGCTCTAGTCAGGGACCAGCTATATCAGTGTGTGTTGTTAAGGAGGGCCCCAAGGTGGTGCAGAAGAAAACTAATGTTGGGGTGGGTGATGATTTAGCACAGGCCCAGCGAGATGACCCCGAATTGGCCCTCTTAATTAATCTTAGACAGGACCCAAATGATAATGCTGCTGAAATACAGCAGAATGCTGCCCTAAAGAAGTATAGTTCTGTTTGGGACCAATTGCGGTTGCAAGATCAGCGGTTGGTATGAGTGCCCCCTCCTTACTCAGATGCATCCTCAAAAGTACAGGTGGTTCTCCCTAAGGTGCTGGTGGCATCAGTGTTAAATCAACTGCATAGTTCGGTAACGGGAGGCCATTTGGTTATTCAAAAATTGCAAGAGAAAGTAAGAGATCGTTTCTATTGGCCAGGTTGGTTTGCAGATGTAAGACAATGGTGTAGGCAATGTGTAGACTGTGCTTCACGAAAGACACATGGAAAGGCCCCTTGTGCTCCAATGAATTCCTCCGTTACATCTCGTCCTCATGAACGTATTGCTTTGGACATTTTGGGACCTCTGCCTGAGACGCCTAGGAAACATAAATATATCCTTGTTGTAAGTGATTACTTTTCTAAATGGACTGAGGCATTTCCCCTTCCCAACCAGGAGGCACAGTCAGTGGCTTGTGTCCTGGTGGAGGAGTGGATATGTCGCTTTGGCACTCCCCGAAGTATTCATTCGGATCAGGGGCGAAATTTTGAGTCTGCCCTGTTTCACGAGTTCACACTTACATATAATTGAATGGGTAAGTTTAATGCGTATATGGCGTGCTGTCCGGAGGGAGGGCTCCGAGCTCGGAGTTCAGCCCGAACCCAGAGTACTCCCCCCGTATGTAAGTGTTTAGTACTAGAAGTGTGGAGAAGGGGTGGTGGAGGGATGCTGCAAAAAACTGTCAATGGAATGAGGTGAGACTGCTGAGTATTTATACCTCTCACCATTGATTGCTGAGTGCTTTCCACTTGTGTTAATTATCTGAACGTGCTCCTCCCGAACCTTGTTAATAAAACATCATTTAAAGAATTGTGCCGACTGCTGGATATGAGTAAGACGCGTAGCTCCCCATATCATCCACAATCGAATGGTTTGGTGGAGAGGTTTAACCGTACTTTGCTGTCAATGTTGAGTTTGTTTGTTAATGAGAATCAATCTAATTGGGACTGCCTGTTGCCATATGTGTTGATGGCTTATCGGAGTAGTGTACATGCTAGTACAGGGTTTACACCTTACAAGATCTTGTTTGGACAGGAAATTGTTCTTCCTCTGGACGTGATGCTGAATGTAGGTCATCCTGAGAAGTTTGTGTCCGCCAGTGAGTATGTGACTGGGTTGGCAGACACATTATCCACAGTGGTAGAAGCAGTAAAGAGACATCAGGCTAAAGCCTCTGGGCAGCAGAAGGGGTCATTTGATCTCCGAGCTAATTTTCAGTTTTATTCTATGGGGGAATTGGTGTGGGTACGGAATAAGGCAAAGAAAAAAGGCATTTGCCCAAAATTACAAAGGCGTTACAGAGGCCCTTATAAAGTTGTGGAACGTGTCTCGGATGTATTGTATCGCTTGGTGTTAGGAGATGGGGGGGCAGAGATAGTGGTGCATTTTAACAGAATTAAACCATATGTTCTTCCTTCTCTCTCAGAAACCGTGGCACCCTTGGTCCTTCCGCAAGACGGAGCTCATTGTTCAAGTCAGAGGGTGGCTGGCCAGTTGGATGTCCCTTTGGGGGCCAGTTGGGTTCATCAAAGAGCACTTCTCCCTGCACTGCTTTCTTGTAATTTGGAAGCTCCAAAGGAAGGGTCTGCATCAGAGGCTGCTGGTCCTGTACAACAGCCTGTCCAAGGGCCGGATAATCAACAAAAGGACCCTGACAGACTGCAGGATGACTCTACAGGGGCAATACATCAGCCAAAGTTGCAACGGCCAGTGCGAGAGCGACGTCAACCTGGGTGGACACAGGACTATGAGATGGATTCAGTATGACTCAGGGACGAGTCTGTTCCATTGGGGGAGGGGATAGTGTAATGTGTGCTGCATTTTCGGGATGTTGTCTTGGTAACTAATTAATGAGACTGATTGAGAAATGAGAAACACCGGGGTGGGAGCTGTGTATTGGGAGGCTGGGAGTGGAAGAAGGTTTATATGGAGCGAAAAAGACAGTGCAGGTGGCTCGGTTCCGACACAGTGTGGACAACAGGACGGCGGTATTCACCTTTTGTTTGGGAGGGGGGTGTCGTTCGCGGTCGGTTAGGGCCGCCGGCGATGAAGATAGACAGAGAGCGGGTGCGGGGAAAGATTATATAGATGGGAGGTTAGGAGTGCCGTCGTCGCTACTGTGCTGATTCGGAATGCTGATACAATTGAACCACAAGAGCCCGGCTGGACTTTGCCCTTTTGAAACGGACTTACGATGGGATTGCCCCATTGGTGAATGACTCCCCGATGTCAATTTGAGTGCTGATGTGAAGACACACCGCGGCGATACTGCTCATATTTCCCTAAACAGAACGGTGTGTGATTCCCCCCACCCCACCCCCACACCCCCACACCCCCCGTAATTGGGAGGGGCAGCACGTCGCTGTGGGCGAGTTAAGTGATGTTTCTTTAATGTTTTATACCTGCTGTATTTATGAAATTGATGTATTGAATAAAGTTGTGCTTTATAGTGATAGAGGGGGGTAGTAAGAGTGGGTTGGACTAAAACTGAGAAGGTTTAGGGAACAGCTGTGAGTGCCCATTTGGTTGCACATGCATGAAGTTGAGGTTTAAAATGAGTTTGAAGTGCCACTGTGATTAATTTTGGGTGTTGTCACCATGCAATGAAGTGAGTGAATGCACGTAGCACTCTGTGTAGTTCTACGGCTTTCTAGGTTGAGTTGAGCCTGTCCTTCTGGTCCCCTTTGTTAATAAAACTGCTAATTTTGATTGAAGTTGGTGGTGTGTTGTCTTCTCTTGCCAGACCATACTGGCTAAAATAATTAAAGGTGGTGGCAGCAGCTTATTAGTAAGAGTAAATATTACAGTATTTCACTTGCGCTCCGCCGGCTCGAGGAGAAATCGCGTTAAACAAGGTCCATGTGCATCTTTTTTTTTTCGTGGAGCTAAAGTCAAATCCTCCATAGGTTGTCTCATCTGACGTAGCCATAGTGTTCTACTTGAATAAAACCACAACTATCTCTGTGTTTGCGCTCCTTTTTAAACAGCTCATGTGACTGCCACGCTGTGGGAGGGGCATCGACATGAGTGATGTCATTTTTAGGGATGTCCTTAAATCGAAATTGGCCTCTCAGCTTTGAGAGGGGTGTGTTAGGGGGTGTGGTCTCTTTCACCCATTACAGCCTGTTTCTATGGTCATTTAAGTCCGGCCACCGAGATGACCGGATGTGTTTTCTATTTGGGAGCTTGAAGGGGGTGTGGGAATTTCCCACGGTGACATCTGTTGGGGGTGGGGCTAGGGGCGGGGTTTGTGTGTGTCTCTCTGTAGGCCTCACAGAGCTTCATTTCTGACTGGCCTTCGGAGTGAGTGGACGCTCTGCTTCACCACAACAAAACACTTTTGTATCTTTAAACTCTGAGTCCTTTAACGAATGGGTATGTAAAAACGTAACAGTTTTTAAATTAGTTTGTGTTTCATGTAAAAGTTTTTTCAAAATACTATGTGAAAGTTAAATGCTTATAAGTCAACATTTTAAAAATGATCTTTTTGTAAATGTTGTTTTTAATGTTTTAACATCTTGAAATAACACTAACTCAATTTTTAATAACTCTTTTAGAGAAAATGCAATTTTAACTTATTTCATTAATGTTTTAATGTTTTAAAAGTGATGAATGTACACCTGTCTTTAATAAAAACACTGATCTCACACTCTGACTATGTTTTTATTGTTCATTTTTTAAAAAGTTTTAAATATACGCTGTTTAGAACTACTGAGCGTGGGAAATTTCTCACGCTTCAGATGTTCAACCCATAAGGAGGTGTGGCGTAAGTCCGATTTTCCCACGGTGTACGTACAGCCCATAAGTGGGAGGAGCTAGCGTGGGAAATTCCCACGGTCAAAAGGGGCGGGGCTTTGAGGGCCATAAAGCAATAAAACTGTCAGTTTTTTTGACGAAAGGGACCCTCTATTCTCTCTGGCGATACCTGGACCCTACAGAGGTTGCGCAGGCGGTCCAGCTCCTTCAGGATGGCTCATCAATACGTGCCATTGCCAGAAGGTTTGCTGTGTCTCCCAGCACAGTCTCAAGAGCATGGAGGAGATTCCAGGAAGACAGACAGCTACTCTAGGAGAGCTGGACAGGGCCGTAGAAGGTCCTTAACCCATCAGCAGGACCGGTATCTGCTCCTTTGTGCGAGGAGGAACATGATGAGCACTGCCAGAACCCTACAAAATGACCTCCAGCAGGCCACTGGTGTGAATGTCTCTGACCAAACAATCAGAAACAGACTTCATGAGGGTGGCCTGAGGGCCCGACGTCTTCTAGTGGGCCCTGTGCTCACTGCCCAGCACCAGGGAGCTCGATTGGCATTTCCCATTGAACACCAGAATTGGCAGGTCCGCCACTGGTGCCCTGTGGTTTTCACAAATGAGAGCAGGTTCACCCTGAGCACGTGACAGACAGGAAAGGGTCTGGAGAAGCCGTGGAGAATGTTATTCTGCCTGTAACATCGTTCAGCATGACCGGTTTGGTGGTGGGTCAGTGAGGGTCTGGGGAGGCATATCCATGGAGGGACGCACAGACCTCTGCAGGCTAGACAATGGCACCCTGACTGCCATTAGGTATTGGGATGAAATCCTTGGATCCATTGTCAGACCCTATGCTGGTGCAGTGGGTCCTGGGTTCCTCCTGGTGCACAACAATGCCCGGCCTCATGTGGCGAGAGCATGCAGGCAGTTCCTGGAGGATGAAGGAATGATACCATTGAAGGGCCACCACGCTCACCTGACCTACATCCAGTAGAACACCTCTGGGACATTGTGTTTCGGTCCATCTGACATCACCTGGTTGCACCTCAGACTGTCCAGGAGCTCAGTGATGCGCTGGTCCAGATCTGGGAGGAAATACCCCAGGACACCATCCGTCGTCTCAGTAGGAGCATGTCCCGACGTTGTCAGGCATGCATACAAGCACGTGGGGGCCATACAAACTACTGAGTACCATTCTGAGTTGCTGCAATGAAATTTCAGCAAAATTGACAGGCCTGCTGCATCATTTTTTCACTTGGATTTGGTCTTTGAATTCAATCCTCTGTAGGTTGATTATTTTCATTTCCATCAAACGATGTGGCATCCTTTCGTTCATAACACATTACCCAGTCCATATTAGTATAGATATCCAGCATGATATTTTTCCCCATTGAGATCTGATGTGTTTTCAAAGTGTTCCTTTAATTTTTTTGAGCAGTGTATATATATATATATATATATATATATATATATATATATATATATATATATAAAATGGATTGTTAAATGATTTTACAGTTCAGCTGGTGTGAATTGTTGGTAATTTATTGACGTTAAAAATAAAATGACTTAATGAAAGAGGATGGAGCAGTCTACTAGTAATGAGTAATGATTTTGTCCAGCAGGTGGCAGTAATGTATTGTATAAGATTAAGTGCATTTGCTAAGAAGGAATAGTTGTAATTTGCTGTGCGATCCATGTGGAATAAAGACGCCAGCACAGCCATCCCTTTCTCTTTCTCTTTCTCTTTATCTGTTGTCTCTTGAATATTACAGCAACAGCCGTGAGTCGTCTGTAATAAAGCTTTGTGCTCTAAATCCCAGTGGCTAGCATTGAGAGAGTTGTTGTTGTCAGTGCTGTGATCTCTCTGCTGTAGATTATTAACAGAAGAGAAACTGCTTTTGCCCCGAGGATCACGTGATTTACAAGAAGCGTTTGGCTTGAGGGAAATAAAGTGAGCTGAAGGAAGTCGGGCAGGGCGTGCATTTCTACAGTACAACACATTTCTTTCACAGTAACTGAGATAACCTGCTGAAGTGCTTCATTTGGTCCTGATGTTTAAGATCAGCCTTTTGTATTAGACATTACTTTGAATTTGAAAGGCAGAAAATTTAGTGTGTATAAAGAGCAGCGATCATCATAATACATATTATATATATACTTCCTCTTTTTAGAAGAAGGAAATGAAACAAAACACAGAGCAAAATTTACCCAGGAGTAAATGTTTAATGTCATGTATCATACAAGCTTTTTAGCCATGTGTTTCATAATTATCACCTTCTGACCAAATTATGCTTTGCAGAGACATTTTCCTTTACATAAACTTTAAAGTCTAGCATCAAAATTAAATACATACAGAAACATTCGTATTATAGTAATGAGAGTAGATTCGATTTACTCTCGATTTAAATTAAACTTTCAAATGCCATTTGCAAGAAAGTTTATCTTCCATGTAACATCTTAAAATATTTATGAGTTCATGTACAAATCACAAGTCATATAATGCACTGTACAGATAAAGCAACTGTTCTAAATGAAACACTGTGTTAAGCACTTTAACCTTTTTAAGTTATTAACAGGGCAATAAAAATTACAACAGAGCAAGTAAATCGTCATAAAACACTCCAAAATGATATAACTTATTAAAGACAGATTTAGTCACTGGCAACCTCTCAGTCCATTTGAGCATGTTTTTAGGATCCTTGTTTTGAATATGCACACATCTGTGAGAGAAACATATCAGAATTAGCAAGATATAAAACGAAGAGGATATCATAGCCTATAAAATGAAAAGGTATTAATGTCATTGGCCTACCTCCGCCGGTCATCTTCATGACAAAAAATAAGACAGATAAATGTCTAATATTGTAAAAAGCAAGTGTCTTGTGGTCCTCTAGAGGGTCTTTTCCAAAGATAACCCTTAGGTTTTCAGTCTGTATCAATACAGTGGGGAAACCAGTTGGATAAAGTGTTTTGTTGCTGTATTTACAGAAAAGTTGCTTTAGAAAGACGAGTGCAACCTACCCGGTGCTCTAGCGATTTTTTCTTTAAATTTCATCTTTAGTTCCAAAATAGTGGTGTTATTAAATGTGTCCTGAGTAACTGCCACATCAAGCGTTTTATTCTTTTTATCTACGAAATTAATAATCACCTGAAAAACCATTTTTACACTGGCGCGTTTTGGATGTCAGATCACGCTGAGAAAACGAAAGTGTTTTGTTTATAAAATGGCGGCACGCCACCCATGAGCGAAGAGGAGAGGAGCTTCGAGTGGAGGAGCTTCATGATAAACTCGAGACTTCATGATAAACTCGAGATCTAATGAGGTTCACTTGTATGGAAGCAGATTAGTCTCAAATATAATTCACGCAAAAAACATGATTCACAAATGCGTAGACAATTTCACATGCATGAAACCTAATTCACGTACACACAAAAACAAGTAATAAAAACTCAGTGAGTGTTTTAGCGCAATTTTCTCACGTCATGGGATCACAACACTAAGAGATAGTAAATCTTTTCCTGGATTTTTTTTGTGCATTCCTGAGATTAGACCTTCCTTAACATAATGCCGAAAACCCGAAGTCTCTAGGTGGTCTGGTTGAGGAGTAGATAGAAGTGCAAGATTGGTGCGCACAGACAGAACAGAAATCATGAGTTAACAATCGCAATTTTGTCCGATGGAAAATTGCACTAAAAATCCACGTGCGTGAAAAAAAATATATATTCACAAAAAGCAATTCACATGCGCAAAATAAAATTATATAATCATATTAAAGCTGCAAGCAGCGATGAAAGGGCCCTCGCACCCGTGCCATCAACACTCGGTGGCTTTAGGAAGGCAGAGCATGGTTGGGAAATGTACATTTAAGGAGGTATATATAGTAAGAGTATGTCAAAGTCAGTTACAAAATGTTTTGTATAATGGTGATAATAGCATGCTTCATGACTCAGCTAAGTGTTGCTAGCATGTTCAGTCTGTTTCTAGCATGCTTAGTACACAATAATTATGTGGTTAGTACTGCACGGTGTTAACCATGTCAGTTTCTGTTGCCAGTAGGTGGCGTTATGACTATAACTGAATATGAGCATGGATGTGTGTTCAGGACAGAACTCTTATCAAACATGTGAAGTTTGGTGCAAATTGGACATTGCCTTCTTGAGTAACAACAAAGTCATGTTTCATTGAATTAGCATTCTTTAGAACTTAGCTAAGCATTGTTAGCATGTTTTAACATGTTGCTAGAACGGCATCAACGTGTTAAACATGTCACTTCCTGTTGCCAGTTGGTGGCGCTATTACTATAACTGAACATTCTCATGTAGATGTGTTCAGGCCATGACTCTTATCAAAAGTGTGAAATTTGGGGCAGATTGGACATTCCATGCCTGAGTTACAGCAAATTCCTATTTAATTGCAATAATAGCATGCTTTAGCACTTGGCTAAGAGTTTGCTAGCATGTTTTAGCATGTTTCTAGTATGTTGTTAGCATGTTTAACACTTGCTGGCACTTTTTTATATGTTATTAGGAGTCCACAACAGTGTTAAACATGTCACTTCCTGTTGCCAGCAGGTGGCGCTATGACTATAACTGAATATAAGCATGGTCATGTGTTCAGGACAGAACGCTTATCAAAAGTGTGAAGTTTGGGGCAGATTGGACATTCCATGCCTGAGTTACAGCAAATTCATATTTAATTGCAGTAATATCATTCTTTAGCACTTAGCTAAGTGTTTGCTATTATGTTTTAGCATGTCTCTAGTATGTTGGTAGGATGTTTAGCACCTACTGGCATTTTTTTATATGTTATTAGGAGTCAAGAACAGTGTTAAACGTCACTTCCTGTTGCCAGCAGGTGGCGCTATGACTATAACTAAATATGAGCATGGACATGTGTTCAAGAGATAACTCTTATCAAACGTGTGACGTTTGGGGTAGATTGTACATTGCCTTCTTGAGTAACAACAAAGTCCTGTTTCATTGAATTAGCATGCTTTAGCACTTAGCTAAGTATTGCTAGCATGTTTTAATATGTTTCTAGCATGTTTAGAACTCAATGGCATTTTTAACATGTTGCTAGAACGGCATCAACGTGTTAAACATGTCACTTCCTGTTGCCAGTAGGTGGCGCTATTACTATAACTGAATTTGAGCATAGGCATGCGTTCAGGCCATGATTCTTATCAAACATGTGAAGTTTGGGGCAGATTGGACGTTCCATGCCTGAGTTACAGCAAATTCCTATTTAATTGCAGTAATAGCATGCTTTATCACTTAGCTAAGTGTTTGCTAGCATGTTTCTAGTATGTTGCTAACCTGTTTAGCACTTGCTGGCTCTTTTATATATGTTATTAGGAGACCACAACAGTGTTAAACATGTCACTTCCTGTTGACAGCAGGTGGCGCTATTACTATAACTGAATATTCTCATGTAGATGTGTTCAGGCCATGACTCTTATCAAACGTGTGAAGTTTGGGGCAGATTGGACATTCCATGCCTGTGTTACAGCAAATTCCTATTTAATTGCAGCAATAGCATGCTTTAGCACTTAGCTAAGTGTTTGCTAGCATGTTTTAGCATGTTTCTACTATGTTGTTAGCATGTTTAGCACTTGCTGGCACTTTTTTATATGTTTTTATATGTCCACAACAGTGTTTAACATGTCACTTCCTGTTGCCAGCAGGTGGCACTATGACTGTAACTGAATATGAGCATGGTCATGTGTTCAGGACAGAACGTTTATTAAAAGTGTGAAGTTTGGCGCATATTGGACATTGCCTTCTTGCGTAACAACAACATCCTGTTTCATTGAATTAGCATGCTTTACCACTTAGCTAAGTATTGCTAGCATGTTTTAACATTAGCTAGCATGTTTTAACATGTTTCTAGCATGTTTAGACCTCAATGGCATTTTTAACATGTTGCTAGAATGGCATCAACGTGTTAAACATGACACTTCCTGTTGCCAGTAGGTGGCGCTATTACTATAACTGAATATTCTCATGTAGATGTGTTCAGGACAGAACGCTTATCAAAAGTGTGAAGTTTGGGGCAGATTGGACATTCCATGCCTGAGTTACAGCAAATTCCTATTTAATTGCAATAATAGCATGCTTTAGCACTTAGCTAAGTGTTTGCTATTATGTTTTAGCATGTCTCTAGTATGTTGGTAGGATGTTTAGCACCTACTGGCATTTTTTTATATGTTATTAGGAGTCAAGAACAGTGTTAAACGTCACTTCCTGTTGCCAGCAGGTGGCGCTATGACTATAACTAAATATGAGCATGGACATGTGTTCAAGAGATAACTCTTATCAAACGTGTGACGTTTGGGGTAGATTGTACATTGCCTTCTTGAGTAACAACAAAGTCCTGTTTCATTGAATTAGCATGCTTTAGCACTTAGCTAAGTATTGCTAGCATGTTTTAATATGTTTCTAGCATGTTTAGAACTCAATGGCATTTTTAACATGTTGCTAGAACGGCATCAACGTGTTAAACATGTCACTTCCTGTTGCCAGTAGGTGGCGCTATTACTATAACTGAATTTGAGCATAGGCATGCGTTCAGGCCATGATTCTTATCAAACATGTGAAGTTTGGGGCAGATTGGACGTTCCATGCCTGAGTTACAGCAAATTCCTATTTAATTGCAGTAATAGCATGCTTTATCACTTAGCTAAGTGTTTGCTAGCATGTTTCTAGTATGTTGCTAACCTGTTTAGCACTTGCTGGCTCTTTTATATATGTTATTAGGAGACCACAACAGTGTTAAACATGTCACTTCCTGTTGACAGCAGGTGGCGCTATTACTATAACTGAATATTCTCATGTAGATGTGTTCAGGCCATGACTCTTATCAAACGTGTGAAGTTTGGGGCAGATTGGACATTCCATGCCTGTGTTACAGCAAATTCCTATTTAATTGCAGCAATAGCATGCTTTAGCACTTAGCTAAGTGTTTGCTAGCATGTTTTAGCATGTTTCTACTATGTTGTTAGCATGTTTAGCACTTGCTGGCACTTTTTTATATGTTTTTATATGTCCACAACAGTGTTTAACATGTCACTTCCTGTTGCCAGCAGGTGGCACTATGACTGTAACTGAATATGAGCATGGTCATGTGTTCAGGACAGAACGTTTATTAAAAGTGTGAAGTTTGGCGCATATTGGACATTGCCTTCTTGCGTAACAACAACATCCTGTTTCATTGAATTAGCATGCTTTACCACTTAGCTAAGTATTGCTAGCATGTTTTAACATTAGCTAGCATGTTTTAACATGTTTCTAGCATGTTTAGACCTCAATGGCATTTTTAACATGTTGCTAGAATGGCATCAACGTGTTAAACATGACACTTCCTGTTGCCAGTAGGTGGCGCTATTACTATAACTGAATATTCTCATGTAGATGTGTTCAGGACAGAACGCTTATCAAAAGTGTGAAGTTTGGGGCAGATTGGACATTCCATGCCTGAGTTACAGCAAATTCCTATTTAATTGCAATAATAGCATGCTTTAGCACTTAGCTAAGAGTTTGCTAGCATGTTTTAGCATGCTTCTAGTATGTTGTTAGCATGTTTAGCACTTGCTGGCACTTTTTTATATGTTATTAGGAGTCCATAACAGTGTTAAACATGTCACTTCCTGTTGCCAGCAGGTGGCGCTATGACTATAACTGAATATGAGCATGGCCATGTGTTCAGGACAGAACTCTTATCAAACGTGTGAAGTTTGGGGCAGATTGGACATTCCATGCCTGAGTTACAGCAACTTCCTGTTTCATGGCGAAACATCGAAATTTGTAAGGCCGCCGAGGACCCGCCCTTCGACGAAAACTCAAGATCTTCGCAATTTAACGTCGCAAAGGCCTTAAGATTACACTCACCAAATTTGAAGATGATCAGATTAAAACTGTAGGAGGAGTTCGTTAAAGTACGAGGCCTGAAAATGGCAAAAACTGCACAAAAATCTGAGAGGAAGTTCAAAATGGCTGACTTCCTGTTGTGTTTAGGGCTATGCTCCAAGAGACTTTTTTGTAGGTATTAGGTCATTACACGTATGTACCGAATTTCGTGCACGTACGTTGAACGTTGCGGGAGGCGCACTCCGTTGAACTTTTATAGGTGGCGCTATCGAGCCATTTTGCCCCGTCCAATTCTGAAACCTATATCAGATGTAAATTTTCGCCAGTTCTGACGCGTGTGCAAAGTTTCGTGAGTTTTCGCGCATGTTTAGGCCCTCAAAAATGCAATTCAATGCGGAGAAGAATAATAATAATAAATATAGCTGCAAGCAGCAATACAGGGGCCAAGCCCTTAAACGCACCGCAAGCAGAACAAGTATGGCGCACAGCAAGCACAGCCAGCACATCATGTACATGAAGCACAGCAAGTACTGTAAGCACTGCAGCGCAGCATATATTTAAGCACCAACAGCAGTGCGGAGCCAGAAGAACAAAAAGAGCAGAAATTGAATATACATGTAAATGTACATCAAGCACAGCAGCGCAGCAAGCATTTAAGCACCAAAAGCAGTGCAAAGCCGGAAGGAATTGAAATGACAACTTTATACAAAGTTTTAATGTTGTTCCACACAGGACTCGAACCCACGACCGGAATGATTCGAGATTCATGACATGTGGTTTAGCAACTTCCGCCACTCAGAGGACGTGAATTGGTTAGCAAGGCAACAAACACAGGCTAGCTCAACTTTGCAGACGAATATCTCGGGAATGGTAGCGAATATCAAAAATCTGTTCAGTAATTTCTGTGCGGCTCGGTCCAAAGATCATTTGATACAATTTCTGTTCAAACTGTTCAAAAGTTATTGGCCAAAATAGCCATTTTCCAGATCTCATGACCCGTAGGTGGCACTGTTCCCAACTTTGGCATGGAACCTCAGATCATGCTTCCGATGAAGTGTACCAATTTTCGTTTTGATTGATCAAAGTTTGGCAGAGCTATAGCTTCTGAACCAATTTTGAGTCGACCATGTTAAGTTTGCCACATCATAACTTTTTTTTTTCCAGTATAGCAAAAAATTCTGTTCAGTCATTTCTATGCGGATCAGTCCGAAGATCATTTGAGCACATGTTTGGACAAAATTGGACAAAATTTGAAGGAGGAGTAGCGAAAAAACTGTTTTTCATTTGTTCCAATATGGCGGATAGTCACATTGTTGGAAAATGACAAATGAGATATCGACGGAATCGGCATAAGCCAAGGAAAATAATGAAGCAAAGAACTCAAAATTTGAACAATTTTTTCAAAAAGTTATAAGCGTTTTTGCAAAAGACCTTATATCTCTGGAACACTAGGTGGCGCTGTGTTCAGTCTTCTCATGTACCTTCAGGGAATTGTGTCAATCATCCATACTAAATTTTGTGAAGATATGTCAAATAGTTTAAAAGTTATTGCAAATTATAACAAACTTCAAAATGGCGGCCACGTGGTTCATCCGATCTTGACAAAATTGGCATCCACGGATTTGGCATGATGCAAGGAATCCATATATACCACATTTATGGTTTTCTGACAAACTGTTCAAAAGTTATTGACCAAAGTAGCAATTTTTCATATCTCATGACCCGTAGGTGGCGCTGTTCCCAACTTTGGCATGGACCCTCAGAACATCCTTCCAATGAATTGTACCAATTTTCGTTTCGATTGATCAAACTTTTGCCGAGATACAGCCTCTTAGCCAATTTTGGGTCAACCTCGTTAAGTTTGCGACACCATAACTTTTGAACAAAGATGAATAAAAAAAATCGGTTCAGTCATTTCTGTGCGACTCAGTCCGAAGATCATTTGAGCACATGTTTGGACAAAATTGGACAAAATTTGAAGGAGGAGTAGCGAAAAAACTGAATTCTGTACTTTTCAAAATGGCCACTACTGTAATGGGCGGAGTCTTAATGTAAGGTATTGGTTGTGATCAGCATGATGAGAGCAATCAGGTGTACTATGTCTCATTTCTGTGGATCAAACGGTTCAAAAGTTATAACCATTTCAATGTTGAATTTTTGAACTGGTGGTGGCGCTATAGAGTTGGTCCTAGAGACACAAAAATTGCTACATTTACTATTCATGGTCATCAATACAAGTGTGCCAAATTTCATCATTTTCCTATGTACGGTTCATAGGGCTGCCATAGACTCCCATTTGCGGAAGAAGAAGAATTGTTATTTTGACAATAACAATTGCTAATATAGCTGCAAGCAGCAATACGGGGCCAAGCCCTGCAAGGCAGAGCAAGCAACAGCCGCTGTAGCGCAATGCGGAGCCAGAAGAGCAAAACATCAGAAATTTAATGTACATCAAGCACAGTAAGCACATCAATTACAGCAGCACAGCTAGCATTTAAGCACCAACAGCAGTGCAGAGCCGGAAGGAATTTAAATTATTATTTTATACACAATTTCAAAGTCGCCCCACACTGGTCTCGAACCCACGACCACAATGGTTCGGGATTCATGACGCATGGTTGAACCACTTGCGCCACCCAGAGGACATGTTTTACAAAGCTGCAGAGGAGAGGCTTCAGTGTGTGAATGAGCACACAAAATCATGTTAACGAGATTAGCATGCTAAGCTAACTTAATGCTAATATAGCTTATGATGTGGTACATCCAATGCTGGCAAAATAGATATCCTCAGATTCGACATGACGCAAGGAATCGATAGACACCAATTTTATGATTTTGTGACAAACTGTTCACAAGTTACAGCCTCTGAACCAATTATGGGTCGACCTCATTAAGTTTGCGACATCATAACTTTTTTTTTCCAGTATAGCAAAAAAATCGGGGACAGTACTTTTATGCGGCTCAGTCCGAAGATCATTTGAGTACATGTTTGGACAAAATTAGACCAATTTTGAAGGAGGAGTAGCGAAAAAACTGTTTTACATTCACTCCAATATGGCGGCCAGTCACATTGTTGATAAATAACATATGAGATATCGTTGAAATCGGCATAAGCCAAGGAATATATTGACATAAAGAAATCAAATTTCAAGCAATGTTAGCAAAAGTTATAAGCGTTTTTTCAAAAAACAATGATATCTCTGGAACACTAGGTGGCGCTGTGATCAAATTTCTCAGGTACCTTCGGGCCATGCTAATGATGATCCATACCAAATTTGGTGAAGAAATTTCAAATAGTTTAAAAGATATTGCAAATTATGACATCATTCAAAATGGCGGACACGTGGTACATCCCATCATGGCAAAATCGATATCCACGGATTTGTCATGACTCAAGGAATCGATAGACACCAAGTTTATAATTTTCTGACAAACTGTTCATAAGTTATTGGCCAAAATATGCATTTTCCATATCTCATGACCCGTAGGTGGCGCTGTTCCCAACTTTGGCATGGAACCTCAGATCATGCTTCCGATGAAGTGTACCAATTTTCGTTTCGATTGATCAAAGTTTGGCCGAGCTATAGCTTCTGAACCAATTTTGGGTCGACCTCGTTAAGTTTGCGACGTCATAACTTTTGATCAGAGAAGAATAAAAAAAATCGGGGACAGTACTTTTATGCGGCTCAGTCCGAAGATCATTTGAGTACATGTTTGGACAAAATTAGACCAATTTTGAAGGAGGAGTAGCAAAAAAACTGCATACTGTACTTTTCAAAATGGCCACTACTGTAATGGGCGGAGTCTTAATGTAAGATATTGGTTCTAATCAGCATGATGAGATGAATCAGGTGTACTAAGTTTCATTTTTCTAGATCAAAGGGTTCAAAAGTTATAACCATTTCAATGTTGAATTTTTGAACTGCTGGTGGCGCTATAGAGTTGGACCTAGAGACTCAAAAATTGCTACAATTACTTTTCATTACCATCACTACAAGTGTGCCAAATTTCATCATTTTCCTATGTATGGTTCATAGGGCTGCCATAGACTTCAAGAGGAGGAAGAAGAATAATAATAATAAATATAGCTGCAAGCAGCAATACAGGGGCCAAGCAGCTGTAGCACAGTAGGGCTGTAGCGCAATGCGGAGCCAGAAGAGCAAAAACAGCAGAAATAGAATGTACATGAAGAACAGATGGGTTCAGATGTACAGATAGGATGAAATCAAAATGAACAAAAGTTCTGATGAGAACAAACACAGAATGTAGAAAAAACACATTTCTAATCCCAGTGTTAGAAACATTAGTACAGCTTTTACCCAGATGATAAAGGAGTTCAAATGACAATTTTATAGTTGCCCCACACTGGTCTCGAACCCACGACCAGAATGGTTCGGGATTCATGACGCATGGTTAAACAGATTGCGCCACCCAGAGGACTTGTTTTACAAAGCTTCAGAGCAGAGGCTTCAGTGTAAGAATAAGCACACACAATCATGTTAACGAGATTAGCATGCTAAGCTAGCTTAATGCTAATGTAGCTTATGGTTATCCTGATAGCTGAAGAGCCACATTAGAAAGAATGGCATCTGGTTAGCATGCTAACCAATTATTATGCTAAGTTAACTAGCATAAGGCAACAAACACAGGCTAGGTCAACTTTGAAGATGAATATCTCGGGAACGGTAGCGAATATCAGAAATCTGTTCAGTCATTTCTGTGTGGCTCAGTCCAAAGATCATCTGATCAAATTTTGGGCAAAATTGAGCAAGATTTGAAGGAGGAGTAGCGAAAAAACTGTTTTTCATTTGTTCCAATATGGCGGATATTCACATTGTTGGAAAATGACAAATGAGATATCAACGGAATCGGCATAAGCCAAGGAATATAATGACTTAAAGAAATAAAAATTTGAACAATGTTTTCAAAAGTTATAAGCGTTTTTGCAAAAGACCTTATATCTATGGAACACTAGGTGGCGCTGTGTTCAGTCTTCTCATGTACCTTCAGGACATTGTGTCGATGATCAATGCTAATTTTTGTGAAGATATGTCAAATAGTTTAAAAGTTATTGCAAATTATGACAAAATTCAAAATGGCGGACACGTGGTAGATCCCATCCTGGCAAAATTAGTATCCACGGATTTGGCATGATGCAAGGAATCCATAGATACCACATTTATGATTTTCTGACAAACTGTCCAAAAGTTATTGGCCAAAATAGCAATTTTTTATATCTCATGACCAGTAGGTGGCGCTGTTCCCAACTTTGGCATGGAACCTCAGACCAAGCTTCTGATGAAGTGTACCAATTTTTGTTTCGATTGATCAAACTTTGGCCGAGATACAGCCTCTTAGCCAATTTTGGGTGGACCTCGTCAAGTTTGTGACACCATAACTTTTGAACAAAGATGAATAAAAAAAATCTGTTCAGTCATTTCTGTGCGGCTCAGTCCAAAGATCATTTGAGCAAATTTTGGACAAAATTGAGCAAGATTTGAAGGAGGAGTAGCGAAAAAACTGTTTTTCATTTGTTCCAATATTGCGGATAGTCACATTGTTGGAAAATGACAAATGAGATATCAACGGAATCGGCATAAGCCAAGGAATATAATGACTTAAAGAAATAAAAATTTGAACAATGTTTTCAAAAGTTATAAGCGTTTTTGCAAAAGACCTTATATCTATGGAACACTAGGTGGCGCTGTGTTCAGTCTTCTCATGTACCTTCAGGACATTGTGTCGATGATCAATGCTAATTTTTGTGAAGATATGTCAAATAGTTTAAAAGTTATTGCAAATTATGACAAAATTCAAAATGGCGGACACGTGGTAGATCCCATCCTGGCAAAATTAGTATCCACGGATTTGGCATGATGCAAGGAATCCATAGATACCACATTTATGATTTTCTGACAAACTGTCCAAAAGTTATTGGCCAAAATAGCAATTTTTTATATCTCATGACCAGTAGGTGGCGCTGTTCCCAACTTTGGCATGGAACCTCAGACCAAGCTTCTGATGAAGTGTACCAATTTTTGTTTCGATTGATCAAACTTTGGCCGAGATACAGCCTCTTAGCCAATTTTGGGTGGACCTCGTCAAGTTTGTGACACCATAACTTTTGAACAAAGATGAATAAAAAAAATCTGTTCAGTCATTTCTGTGCGGCTCAGTCCAAAGATCATTTGAGCAAATTTTGGACAAAATTGGAGAAATTTTGAAGGAGGAGTAGCGAAAAAACTGAATACTGTACTTTTCAAAATGGCCACTACTGTAATGGGCAGAGTCTTAATGTAATGTATTGGTTGTAATCAGCATGATGAGAGCAATCAGGTGTACTATGTCTCATTTCTGTGGATCAAAGGGTTCAAAAGTTATAACCATTTCAATGTTGAATTTTTGAACTGGTGGTGGCGCTATAGAGTTGGTCCTAGAGACACAAAAATTGCTACATTTACTATTCATGGTCATCAATACAAGTGTGGTAAATTTCATCATTTTCCTATGTACGGTTCATAGGGCTGCCATAGACTCCCATTTGCGGAAGAAGAATTGTTATTCTGACAATAACAATTGCTAATATAGCTGCAAGCAGCAATACAGGGGCCAAGCCGCTGTAGCACAGTAGGGCTGTAGCGCAATGCGGAGCCAGAAGAGCAAAAACAGCAGAAATAGAATGTACATGAAGAACAGATGGGTTCAGAGGTACAGATAGGATGAAATCAAAATGAACAAAAGTTCTGATGAGAACAAACACAGAATGTAGAAAAAAACACATTTCTAATCCCAGTGTTAGAAACATTAGTACAGCTTTTACCCAGATGATAAAGGAGTTGAAATGACAATTTTATGCACAAATTCCAAAGTCGCCCCACACTGGTCTCGAACCCACGACCGGAACGGTTCGGGATTCATGACGCATGGTTGAACAGATTGCGCCACTCAGAGGACATGTTTTACAAAGCTGCAGAAGAGAGGCTTCAGTGTAAGAATAAGCACACAAAATCATGTTAACGAGATTAGCATGCTAAGCTAGCTTAATGCTAATGTAGCTTATGGTTATCCTGATAGCTGAAGAGCCACATTAGAAAGAATGGCATCTGGTTAGCATGCTAACCAATTATTATGCTAAGTTAACTAGCATAAGGCAAAAAATGCAGGCTAGGTCAACTTCGGAGATGAATATCTCGGGAACGGTAGCAAATATAAAAAATCTGTTCAGTCATTTCTGTGCGGCTCAGTCCAAAGAACATCTGATCAAATTTTGGACAAAATTGAACAAGATTTGAAGGAGGAGTAGCGAAAAAACTGTTTTTCATTTGTTCCAATATGGCGGACAGTCACATTGTTGGAAAATGACAAATGAGATATCGACGGAATTGGCATAAGCCAAGGAACATAATGACGTAAAGAAATCAAAATTTGAACAATGTTTTCAAAAGTTATAAGCGTTTTTGCAAAATACCTTATATCTCTGGAACACTAGGTGGCGCTGTGTTCAATCTTCTCATGTACCTTCAAAGCCTTGTGTTGATCATCCATACAAAATTTTGTGAAGATATGTCAAATAGTTTAAAAGTTATTGCAAATTATGACAAAATTCAAAATGGCGGACACGTGGTACATCCTATCCTGGCAAAATTGATATCCACGGATTCGGCATGACCCAAGGAATCCATAGATACCACATTTGTGATTTTCTGACAAACTGTTCAAAAGTTATTGACCAAAATAGCAATTTTTCATATCTCATGACCCGTAGGTGGCGCTGTTCCCAACTTTGGCATGGAACCTCAGATCATGCTTCCGGTGAAGTGTACCAATTTTCGTTTCGATTGATCCAATTTTGGCCGAGATACAGCCTCTTAGCCAATTTTGGGTGGACCTCGTTAAGTTTGCGACACCATAACTTTTGAACAAAGATGAATAAAAAAAATCTGTTCAGTCATTTCTGTGCGGCTTAGTCCAAAGATCATTTGAGCAAATGTTGGACAAAATTGGAGAAATTTTGAAGGAGGAGTAGCGAAAAAACTGAATACTGTACTTTTCAAAATGGCCACTACTGTAATGGGCGGAGTCTTAATGTAATGTATTGGTTGTGATCAGCATGATGAGAGGAATCAGGTGTACTAAGTTTCATTTCTCTAGATCAAAGGGTTCAAAAGTTATAACCATTTCAATGTTGAATTTTTGAACTGGTGGTGGCGCTATGGAGTTGGTGCTAGAGACTCAAAAATTGGTCCAATTACTATTCATTACCATCACTAGACGTGTACCAAATTTCATCATTTTCCTATGTACAGTTCATAGGGCTGCCATAGACTTCCATTGGCGGAAGAAGAAAAATACTATTATTCTGACAATAACAATTGCTAATATAGCTGCAAGCAGCAATACAGGGGCCAAGCCCTTAAACGCACCGCAAGCAGAACAAGTATGGCGCACAGCAAGCACAGCCAGCACATCATGTACATGAAGCACAGCAAGTACTGTAAGCACTGCAGCGCAGCATATATTTAAGCACCAACAGCAGTGCGGAGCCAGAAGAACAAAAAGAGCAGAAATTGAATATCCATGTAAATGTACATCAAGCACAGCAAGCAAAGCGAGCATTTAAGCACCAACAGCAGTGCAGAGCCGGAATGAATTGAAATGAAAACCTTATACCCAATTTTAAAGTTGCCCCACAGAGGATTCGAACCCACGACCTGAATAGTTCTGGATTCATGACACGTGGTTTAGCAACTTGCGCCACTCAGAGGACAGAAGATGCAGAGGAGAGGCTTCAGAGTAAGATTAAGCACAAAAAATCATGTTAACCAGATTAGCATGCTAAAATAGCTTAATGCTAATGTAGATTATGGTTAACCTGATAGCTGAAGAGCCACATTAGAAAGAATGGCATTTGGTTAGCATGTTAACCAATGATTATGCTAAGCTAACTAGCATAATGCAACAAACACAAGCAAGGTCAACTTTGGAGACAAATATCTCGAGAACAGTAGTGAATATCAAAAATCTGTTCAGTCACTTCTGTGCGGCTCAGTCCAAAGAACATCTGATAAAATTTTGGGCAAAATTGAGCAAAATTTGAAGGAGGAGTAGCGAAAAAACTGTTTTTCATTTGCTCCAATATGGCGGACAGTCACATTGTTGGAAAATGACAAATGAGATATCGTCGGAATCTGCAAAAGCCACAGAACATAATGACATAAAGAAATCAAAATTTTAACAATGTTTTCAAAAGTTATAAACGTTTATGCATAAGACCTTATATCTCTGGAACACTAGGTGGCGCTGTGTTCAAAGTTCTCAGGTACCTTCAGGACTTGCTAATGATGATCCATACTAACTTTTGTGAAGATATGTCAAACAGTTTAAAAGTTATTGCAATTTATGACAAAATTCCAAATGGCGGACACGTGGTTCATCCGATCTTGGATAATTCAGTATCCACGGATTTGGCATGATGCAAGGAATCCATAGATACCACATTTATTATTTTCTGACAAACTGTTCAAAAGTTATTGGCCAAAATAGCTATTTTTCATATCTCATGACCCGTAGGTGGCGCTGTTCCCAACTTTGGCAAGGAACCTCAGATCATGCTTCTGGTGAAGCGTACCAATTTTCGTTTCGATTGATCAAACTTTGGCCGAAATACAGCCTCTGAACCAATTTTGGGTCGACCTCGTTAACTTTGCGACATCATAACTTTTTTTTTTCCAGTATAGCAAAAAATTCTGTTCAGTCATTTCTGTGCGGCTCAGTCCAAAGATCATTTGAGCAAATTTTGGAGAAAATTGGACAAATTTTGTAGGAGGAGTAGCGAAAAAACGGAATACTGTACTTTTCAAAATGGCCACTACTGTAATGGGCGGAGTCTTAATGTAAGGTATTGGTTGTGATCAGCATGATGAGTGGAATCAGGTGTACTAAGTTTTATGTCTCTAGATCAAAGGGTTCAAAAGTTATAACCATTTCAATGTTGAATTTTTGAACTGGTGGTGGCGCTATGGAGTTGGTGCTAGAGACTCAAAAATTGGTCCAATTACTATTCATTACCATCACTAGACGTGTACCAAATTTCATCATTTTCCTATGTACGGTTCATAGGGCTGCCATAGACTTCCATTGGCGGAAGAAGAAAAATACTATTATTCTGACAATAACAATTGCTAATATAGCTGCAAGCAGCAATACGGGGCCAAGCCCTGCAAGGCAGAGCAAGCAACAGCCGCTGTAGCGCAATGCGGAGCCAGAAGAGCAAAACATCAGAAATTTAATGTACATCAAGCACAGTAAGCACATCAATTACAGCAGCACAGCTAGCATTTAAGCACCAACAGCAGTGCAGAGCCGGAAGGAATTTAAATTATTATTTTATACACAATTTCAAAGTCGCCCCACACTGGTCTCGAACCCACGACCACAATGGTTCGGGATTCATGACGCATGGTTGAACCACTTGCGCCACCCAGAGGACATGTTTTACAAAGCTGCAGAGGAGAGGCTTCAGTGTGTGAATGAGCACACAAAATCATGTTAACGAGATTAGCATGCTAAGCTAACTTAATGCTAATATAGCTTATGATGTGGTACATCCAATGCTGGCAAAATAGATATCCTCAGATTCGACATGACGCAAGGAATCGATAGACACCAATTTTATGATTTTGTGACAAACTGTTCACAAGTTACAGCCTCTGAACCAATTATGGGTTGACCTCATTAAGTTTGCGACATCATAACTTTTTTTTTCCAGTATAGCAAAAAAATCGGGGACAGTACTTTTATGCGGCTCAGTCCGAAGATCATTTGAGTACATGTTTGGACAAAATTAGACCAATTTTGAAGGAGGAGTAGCGAAAAAACTGTTTTACATTCACTCCAATATGGCGGCCAGTCACATTGTTGATAAATAACATATGAGATATCGTTGAAATCGGCATAAGCCAAGGAATATATTGACATAAAGAAATCAAATTTCAAGCAATGTTAGCAAAAGTTATAAGCGTTTTTTCAAAAAACAATGATATCTCTGGAACACTAGGTGGCGCTGTGATCAAATTTCTCAGGTACCTTCGGGCCATGCTAATGATGATCCATACCAAATTTGGTGAAGAAATTTCAAATAGTTTAAAAGATATTGCAAATTATGACATCATTCAAAATGGCGGACACGTGGTACATCCCATCATGGCAAAATCGATATCCACGGATTTGTCATGACCCAAGGAATCGATAGACACCAAGTTTATAATTTTCTGACAAACTGTTCATAAGTTATTGGCCAAAATATGCATTTTCCATATCTCATGACCCGTAGGTGGCGCTGTTCCCAACTTTGGCATGGAACCTCAGATCATGCTTCCGATGAAGTGTACCAATTTTCGTTTCGATTGATCAAAGTTTGGCCGAGCTATAGCTTCTGAACCAATTTTGGGTCGACCTCGTTAAGTTTGCGACATCATAACTTTTTTTTTTCCAATATAGCAAAAAAATCGGGGACAGTACTTTTATGCGGCTCAGTCCGAAGATCATTTGAGTACATGTTTGGACAAAATTAGACCAATTTTGAAGGAGGAGTAGCAAAAAAACTGCATACTGTACTTTTCAAAATGGCCACTACTGTAATGGGCGGAGTCTTGATGTAAGATATTGGTTCTGATCAGCATGATGAGATAAATCAGGTGTACTAAGTTTCATTTTTCTAGATCAAAGGGTTCAAAAGTTATAACCATTTCAATGTTGGATTTTTGAACTGCTGGTGGCGCTATAGAGTTGGTCCTAGAGACTCAAAAATTGCTACAATTACTTTTCATTACCATCACTACAAGTGTGCCAAATTTCATCATTTTCCTATGTATGGTTCATAGGGCTGCCATAGACTTCAAGAGGAGGAAGAAGAATAATAATAATAAATATAGCTGCAAGCAGCAATACGGGGCCAAGCCCTGCAAGGCAGAGCAAGCAACAGCCGCTGTAGCGCAATGCGGAGCCAGAAGAGCAAAACATCAGAAATTTAATGTACATCAAGCACAGTAAGCACATCAATTACAGCAGCACAGCTAGCATTTAAGCACCAACAGCAGTGCAGAGCCGGAAGGAATTTAAATTATTATTTTATACACAATTTCAAAGTCGCCCCACACTGGTCTCGAACCCACGACCACAATGGTTCGGGATTCATGACGCATGGTTGAACCACTTGCGCCACCCAGAGGACATGTTTTACAAAGCTGCAGAGGAGAGGCTTCAGTGTGTGAATGAGCACACAAAATCATGTTAACGAGATTAGCATGCTAAGCTAACTTAATGCTAATATAGCTTATGATGTGGTACATCCAATGCTGGCAAAATAGATATCCTCAGATTCGACATGACGCAAGGAATCGATAGACACCAATTTTATGATTTTGTGACAAACTGTTCACAAGTTACAGCCTCTGAACCAATTATGGGTTGACCTCATTAAGTTTGCGACATCATAACTTTTTTTTTCCAGTATAGCAAAAAAATCGGGGACAGTACTTTTATGCGGCTCAGTCCGAAGATCATTTGAGTACATGTTTGGACAAAATTAGACCAATTTTGAAGGAGGAGTAGCGAAAAAACTGTTTTACATTCACTCCAATATGGCGGCCAGTCACATTGTTGATAAATAACATATGAGATATCGTTGAAATCGGCATAAGCCAAGGAATATATTGACATAAAGAAATCAAATTTCAAGCAATGTTAGCAAAAGTTATAAGCGTTTTTTCAAAAAACAATGATATCTCTGGAACACTAGGTGGCGCTGTGATCAAATTTCTCAGGTACCTTCGGGCCATGCTAATGATGATCCATACCAAATTTGGTGAAGAAATTTCAAATAGTTTAAAAGATATTGCAAATTATGACATCATTCAAAATGGCGGACACGTGGTACATCCCATCATGGCAAAATCGATATCCACGGATTTGTCATGACCCAAGGAATCGATAGACACCAAGTTTATAATTTTCTGACAAACTGTTCATAAGTTATTGGCCAAAATATGCATTTTCCATATCTCATGACCCGTAGGTGGCGCTGTTCCCAACTTTGGCATGGAACCTCAGATCATGCTTCCGATGAAGTGTACCAATTTTCGTTTCGATTGATCAAAGTTTGGCCGAGCTATAGCTTCTGAACCAATTTTGGGTCGACCTCGTTAAGTTTGCGACATCATAACTTTTTTTTTTCCAATATAGCAAAAAAATCGGGGACAGTACTTTTATGCGGCTCAGTCCGAAGATCATTTGAGTACATGTTTGGACAAAATTAGACCAATTTTGAAGGAGGAGTAGCAAAAAAACTGCATACTGTACTTTTCAAAATGGCCACTACTGTAATGGGCGGAGTCTTGATGTAAGATATTGGTTCTGATCAGCATGATGAGATAAATCAGGTGTACTAAGTTTCATTTTTCTAGATCAAAGGGTTCAAAAGTTATAACCATTTCAATGTTGGATTTTTGAACTGCTGGTGGCGCTATAGAGTTGGTCCTAGAGACTCAAAAATTGCTACAATTACTTTTCATTACCATCACTACAAGTGTGCCAAATTTCATCATTTTCCTATGTATGGTTCATAGGGCTGCCATAGACTTCAAGAGGAGGAAGAAGAATAATAATAATAATAATAATAAGAAAACTAACAGATACAATAGGTGCCATAGCCCCTTCGGGGCTTGGCCCCTAATAATAATAAGAAAACTAACAGATACAATAGGTGCCATAGCCCCTTCGGGGCTTGGCCCCTAATAATAATAAGAAAACTAACAGATACAATAGGTGCCATAGCCCCTTCGGGGCTTGGCCCCTAATAATAATAAGAAAACTAACAGATACAATAGGTGCCATAGCCCCTTCGGGGCTTGGCCCCTAATAATAATAATAAGAAAACTAACAGATACAATAGGTGCCATAGCCCCTTCGGGGCTTGGCCCCTAATAATAAGAATTTTTATTGTTTTGAAATACTAAAATTAGTAAGTGTCTTCAGGACAATAGTTAAAACGTTGTCCAACCTGAATGTTAATTTTAACTTTAACAATACTTAAAGCTTTAAACCAAACAAATGCATGTATAATAGTTTATGTAGTTAACTTAATTTATAAAAGCCAGCTTAATTAAAAAAAAATAGGTTTACTTAGACCATGACAACATCAAATCACACCCTTCTACTCTCTAGCTCACTACACACAATGCATAAAAGGAAATTGACATGAGAATGAACACATAAAGGCAAAAAGTATTAATATGAAGAAAATGCTTACATTGCAAGAATAGTAGATTGTCAAGGACTGCTATAGAAATCATTTTTGATCACAAAACTTTCTGAATACTCAAGACTTCAGGTGAGACTCAACATAGAATAAACAATGTTTCTAATCCCAGAAGAAAGATTAAAAAAATACTTAACTGGAAAATACAGAAACCATTTTATGAAGTTGGACAGGACTCGAACTCACAACCTCTGGGTGATGTGACTGTTACTCATCTAGTAGTACCATTGGGAAAACTGTTTTTTTTTTACATTTTTACCAAGATGCCAAAGTTCAATAAATCAAGTCAAGCGTTAATCTTTATATGAATGTGCCACATATCATATTCTAATGAGTTACTTTTCAGAAAGACACTATGTCTGTAACACAATGGTTTGGGCTCATGGCACATGGTTTAGCATTTTACGCTTAAGCTGCAGAGGAGAGGCTTCAGATTAAGAATGAGCACACAATAAGCACACAAAAGAATTACTTAGCATCTCAACCAGTTAAGCATGCTAAGATATCTTAATGCTAATGTAACTTATGGTTAGCCAATGTGGAGCCAGAAGAGCAAAAAGAGCAGAAATAGAATGTACATGAAGAACAGATAGGTTCAGAAGTACTTATGGATGAAATCAAAACAAGCAGCATTAGCGCAATAGATTAGAAAAATGCCTGAACAAAACAGGAATCAACACAATTTTTATACTCATCCAACACAGGGTTCGAACCTACAACCAGAACGGCTCAGGATTAGAAGCACATGGTTTAGCAGACTGCACCACTCAGAGGATGTACAATCACAAACTTCAGATGAGAGGCTTCAGTGTAAGAATGAGCACACAAAAGCAAGTTAACCAGATTAGCATGCTAAGCTATCTTAATGCTGATGTAGCTTATGGCTTATGATGACGTGGTACATCCAATCCTGGCAAAAAAGATATCCTCGGATTCGACATGACGCAAGGAATCGATAGAGACCAATTTTATGATTTTGTGACAAACTGTTCACAAGTTACAGCCTCTGAACCAATTATGGGTCGACCTCGTTAAGTTTGCGACATCATAACTTTTTTTTTCCAGTAGAGCAAAAAAATCGGGGACAGTACTTTTATGCGGCTCAGTCCGAAGATCATTTGAGTACATATTTGGACAAAATTAGACCAATTTTGAAGGAGGAGTAGCGAAAAAACTGTTTTACATTCGCTCCAATATGGCGGCCAGTCACATTGTTGAAAAATAACATATGAGATATCGTTGAAATCGGCATAAGCCAAGGAATATATTGACATAAAGAAATCAAATTTCAAGCAATGTTGGCAAAAGTTATAAGTGTTTTTTCAAAAAACAATGATATCTCTGGAACACTAGGTGGCGCTGTGATCAAACTTCTCATGTACCTTCGGGCCATGCTAATGATGATCCATACCAAATTTGGTGAAGAAATTTCAAATAGTTTAAAAGATATTGCAAATTATGACATCATTCAAAATGGCGGACACGTGGTACATCCCATCATGGCAAAATCGATATCCACGGATTTGTCATGACCCAAGGAATCGATAGACACCAAGTTTATAATTTTCTGACAAACTGTTCATAAGTTATTGGCCAAAATATGCATTTTCCATATCTCATGACCCGTAGGTGGCGCTGTTCCCAACTTTGGCATGGAACCTCAGATCATGCTTCCGATGAAGTGTACCAATTTTCGTTTCGATTGATCAAAGTTTGGCCGAGCTATAGCTTCTGAACCAATTTTGGGTCGACCTCGTTAAGTTTGCGACGTCATAACTTTTGATCAGAGAAGAATAAAAAAAATCGGGGACAGTACTTTTATGCGGCTCAGTCCGAAGATCATTTGAGTACATGTTTGGACAAAATTAGACCAATTTTGAAGGAGGAGTAGCAAAAAAACTGCATACTGTACTTTTCAAAATGGCCACTACTGTAATGGGCGGAGTCTTAATGTAAGATATTGGTTCTAATCAGCATGATGAGATGAATCAGGTGTACTAAGTTTCATTTTTCTAGATCAAAGGGTTCAAAAGTTATAACCATTTCAATGTTGAATTTTTGAACTGCTGGTGGCGCTATAGAGTTGGACCTAGAGACTCAAAAATTGCTACAATTACTTTTCATTACCATCACTACAAGTGTGCCAAATTTCATCATTTTCCTATGTATGGTTCATAGGGCTGCCATAGACTTCAAGAGGAGGAAGAAGAATAATAATAATAATAATAATAAGAAAACTAACAGATACAATAGGTGCCATAGCCCCTTCGGGGCTTGGCCCCTAATAATAATAAGAAAACTAACAGATACAATAGGTGCCATAGCCCCTTCGGGGCTTGGCCCCTAATAATAAACAGAGCAATTCCAAGAGGGTCCTCACACCATCGGTGCTCGGGCCCTAAAAATACATTTCACAAATGCAAACCACAATTCGTAGATATACAACTGTGCACAAAAACCTTTGAATGTTTAAAATGTACGAGTGTATCCTTGCATTTGAATGTGCAAATCGTCATTCACGTACGAATCGCCTTAGATATGTGTGTGTGTGTGTGTGTTTTTGAGACTTTCCTGGCAGCATAACACTCGTAACACAGAGCAGTCTACTCTTTAGCCAATCAGATTTAAGCTTATCAGTCGACCAATCAGTATCACGTGAGGGCGGGCCTACCTACATGTTACGTCATCAGCTTTCGACCAGTTCATGGCTGAGCAGAGGTAAGTGCAGTTAATCGTTCATTTCTTTGTTAACTGAAGTTAAAGAAGTTTGAGATCAGTTGAAGCAATTTATTAACTGCTGTTTAGTCCACCTGTGAATATAAACATTTATTTTTAGTATTGATGGATTTTCATGTCCTGTCCACCACACATTCAACTGATGATAATGTATGTAATGACGTGCATATATATAGGAGACATGTTTTGATCTGCATATATTATGTAGTTTTATTGTTTCAGATTTCCAAGACAGATGATGTATGAAGTTGCAGACAACCAGTACTGTGATCTTACCATTTCTACTGTAATTCTTTGAAAACAGTCATGTTGCTATGGAGCTATTCTTGTGCCAATAAAAATGAACGTAGCTTTTCAAGAAACTAATGAAAATATAAATTGAAACTAAATAAATTATCTCTAAAACTGAAAAAGTATAAATCGCAGGCAAATTTTTTGACTTAGTTTTTAATACACTGCATGTTTTGCTAACTATTTCTCATATTTCAATCGCTGATCTGAACTTACAAATGCGCTTCCAGAGTTTTCATTTACGCTTCTGAAGTTTTCGTTTACGCTCCCTGAGTTTTCGTTCGCCGTTCTGACACATTTCTCTCGTGGGGGCGGGGCTAGTAGCAGTGTGTTCTCATTGGTTACTGAGCTTTTGATTGATGGCTTCGTGACCTGGAAGTGAAGACGTCAGTGGTGTGTTTATGTGTGGATGTGAGCGTCTGTAATCGCAGCTTTCTATTTCATTTTACTGATATTAAGTTATGTTTGTTTTTTAATTTTATCTGTATTTACCTGCTGCTACTACTTAGTTGGCAGAAGCTTTTTAGGAGCACAAGAGATCTATTCAGTCTATTCAGGTGTAATTGCACATTAAAGTACTGGATATAATAGGCCTACTTAAAATATTGTAGTGTCCAATGTTTTCGGAGAATATTTGTTTATTCCTGATGATTATTTTGCATGTTAGGCTGTGATTAGGTTCAGCTGTTACAATTTAAAGAGAATACTAGCAAACGTGTGTCATATATTCAGCCGTCAAGAAAGTCAAACTTCAACCAGGTAATCATGGCCATCACACTACTCATTGTTAGCATGATATACGTTTACACCATCAAAATTAATGATCACTTAAATAAGAGGAATTTAAACAATATGAAAATTACAGTCGTGGCCTGCTGTCAGATGATACAGACCTCAAAGGGCATTTCATTACATATGTCACACAAAGAATGTTCTTGTTGCCATTTTTTTTAAATTGATAATTGTATTTAGTTATTTCATATAATAAACACTATCTTCTAACATTTAAAATTGTAAATATATTTTAACAATCATCAACCGTTTCAATCGTGACTTATACAACCAGTTAAATAAATGTAATTGAAAATATGAATTCAAATAAATGTACATTTTTTATTGCCACTAAAGCATATACACAAGTATCAGTGAAAGTCTTGGATGCAATTATGTTGTGACAGGAAAGACCAGAATCCACAAAACATTAACTGCATAATATACATATAATGCACAGTATTCTGATATACATTACTATACAAAATGCACAATTACAAATTCATATACATTTTAAATGTTGCAATGATTCTTTGAACAGTTCCTGTTGCAGTACAATAGCAAAGCAGTGACTGGACACAAGCAGTGCAAGGATAGTCCACCCAAAACATGAGCATTCTCTCATCATTTACTCTCCTTCATGCCATCCCAGATGTATATGACTTTCTTTTTCACATAAACATAGACAAAGATTTTTAAGGAAATAATCCATCTCTGTGAGTCCATAATACAAGTGGATTGTAACCCATGTACGTAAGACAGTTGGTCGGAAGTGAGTTTTAATAGTTAAAAGAGTCACATTATTAGTATATATTGTTTTACTTCAGAAGGCATTGATCATCCACTGAGGTCGCATGGATTACCGTCACGCTCACTGTGTGTGGTTTTTAAAGCGTCTTTAGGACTCGCAGAGATGGATTACTGTCCTTACAATCTTAATTCGTGTTTATCTGTAGAAAGAAAGTAAAATGCATCTGGGACAGCATGAGGGTGAGTAAAATAAGAGAGAATTGTATTTTTGGGTGAACTATCCCCTCAACATTCATATGCTATTGGTTTGCTAATCCAAGATCATCATAGACTAATAAGAATAAAGTGAAACCTCTTGTGTACTTGTGAACTGTGTTTGTTTTAATCTAGAGGAAATTGAAATATTTGCTAAATAGTTTATGTTGTGGCAAAAATATTCATTAAACAATCAATCACTGCGTAAGAGACACTCTAAAATTCAAATGATCATTAAAAAGTAGTTTATTCTTGCAAGAAGGCCCAGTTGCCACACAGAAGTCAAAAGTACAGTCTGTGAAACAAGTGCGACCAGGAAGGGAGGGCAGAGGAGTCTTTATACTGCTTTCAAGGTCTTCTGCTTACAGGCCCTTATTTAAACAAGGGAAGGTTTCTCTGCTAGTGATCTAATCCTGCTGAGTTTATTCTTACAAACTCACAAGTTCTAAATTGGACGGCCTCTGACCCTAGGGGACATAGGCACCTTTTCAATCTGCCTCCTCCTGACGTCTCACCTGTTTCCCAGTGTTTAAACGAAAAAAAAACACACACACACACACATTAGTCATATGTTGGCAGACCATGTACAGTCCAACAAAGAGTCATTTCAATGTCTTACTGAAAGTAAATGAAAATCAATACTGTAAATCAATGAAAATCTAAAAATTGCCATAACATTTCCCCCTTTTTATCATTTATTGATAACTGATCAATCAATAATAAAAATAATAATACTAATACTGCAACTCTCTGATTTTCATATGACTGATCACTCTTCTTTAAACTTGTAGGAAAAGAAAGGATTAAAAATGAAATAAGCTTAGGCTGTTTTTGTAAGGACAGGCCCTTAATTTTATAGCAATCAAATAAAGGTTTATTCTGAAACCGGGCTAGACGAATAAGCACTGTTATTGCATCCCCAACATTTTAGATCGGACCCTCAGTCATCTCAGTATAAACAAGAAAAAGTGTAGGTTATATTTAGTAGGAAAACAACACATCAGTTCAACACATATCAATTCAACACCCCTTGTTGATTTCAGCAAACTATTACACAAAGAAAAGATAGATAAAAAATATCCCTCAATTCAAACCCTGTCCTTGTATGCCACCTCGTAACACGGATGGCTACTGTTTTCAACCCTCTTTACACATTATCATCGTCCTTAGAAAGAAAGAATTTAGAAAGTAAGAAAATAGGAAAATGAAAAACACCCCCCAATTTACCACGTTACTGTAGCTTCCACTACTTCCACCATCTGCTTAATTTTGTTCATCCTTGGGATAGGCTGTGATTTTCACCAATTGAACAGACATTCCAGTACTCGTATTCACCCATGAATAACAAAATTATCAGAATAACACATACAATCATAACTCCTATCCTACATTCAGCCCTTTCCATTAATCCACACCCATCTACATATTTCCTAACCATATTTTGTTAACTTTTAATTCAATCGGGCAATGGTTTTACTTAGTAAGCTCTATTTAATACACTATTTAATAAAATCTAACCAGAAGAGTTTTATGATTTTATCCATTCTATCCAATGTGTTTGTTAAAAATTAACTCTGACTTTTCCATTTCAGACCGACTGTCTTTTTTGTTTATGACCGTACTTCACATCATTGATGTAACGCACATCAGATGGTCAGATCACCAGCTCTATCTCTCTATATGTTAATTTACTGAAATTAGCCTGTCTTCAAATTCCCTTTTGCTCTGAGACCTAATTAAATCATTGGTGTCCTAATCCACAAACACCTCTATTGTCTTAAGATCCTTCCTTCCTGGACCCCAGACCCAACGGCGCCTACGAATGACCTAAATCATTAACTATCTATCTGAAAACAGAGATCCCTTACTGCTGACTTCTAGTTTATGGCTCCGCGAACATCCGCTGATCACCAAGAGCAATCCCCCCTGACCAATAAAAGCAATCTCAAGAGGACCCTAGGGACTCTCTGTCAGACATTCATTTACATGTAGACCCTCAGGCAACACGTAAGAAAACAACCAGACTCTGTTCGACCGCTAATCTAATCAGACCAAGTAACACGCACACACCTAGACTCTCTCACCCCGTGCTCGGGGACAAAAGTTCAACGCAGCAGGATGAACCTTCAGTGACTCTTCCAGCACACACACACAAAGAAACACACACAGATCCTACCACGTGTGAATCAAAATCATCTTGTGAAATGTTTAAAATGTATTCTCTTGATGTATGCATGATCCCTTTGTCCCAAATATTATGCCTATATAGTTTTATTGATTTGTAATCCATTTGATGTGACTATAATCGCGAAAAATCAGGCATCCGCGGGTGACTATGTCATAGAGATACCATTCGTGGTATCATTGTGTTCCATAAATCCCAACGGTGTGGAATCTTTAACCCAAAATCTCCGAAGACGCATTATTTTATTAAATCCAGTGTTATTAACGATAGGAACAAATTTAGCTTCTCCTTAACTATTAGGAAGGGGCGTGAGCCTCCACAAAACGTCAGGAGGTAGTCACAATTGCCCTTCCAGGCGATTGGGTCATGCACCTAAAAGAGGCTGGGCTTAACCCCTTCAAAATGCCGCGCTTCTCTGATCTCAGTGCACATCGCCAGAGAGAGAGAGACGACACGCCTTCTTCCATCCTTGGAAGCTTCGTTCGCGTTTATTTTCATTTTTCTTCCAAGTTTTATTTTCTTCAAACTACCTTACTTCAGTTTTGATAGTCTCCTTCAACCAACCCAAGATACCAACTTAAAGCTAAAGATCATTTTGCTGAGTTCCGCTCGCTTCAAGTCGCTATAGCAACTAGACGCTGTGATCACGTGACTCCGCTTCCGTCCAACACAGACGAGCCCACACAAAGAGGGCCGATCTACAACTCAGACGTAACGTAGACCTTAAATTTCCAACCTGAAGTGCTGTTTAAAGTGTCTAATATTGCTGTGCCTATTGGGGTCTTGTTGTGACTGACTGAACTGTCTCTACCTATCTCTCATTTCTCTTTACTCACACTTACACACTCTTCGACGCACACATCTGCACCTACACACACACATACACGCCCCACCTCTTCACGTGTCTCCTAGACATAAACACACGGCCACGTGCTGCTAAAGGCGTGCTCCTACACACACACATACACACACACACACACCTCTCCTTACCACGCTCTCAGTGTACACACACAAAACCCTTTCTTAAAATTCTCTCTCTCTCTCTTATATTCTCCCTTCTTCCCTCCCCTACTCTAACCTTTTTATCTTACGTTTATTTTGTTGTATTCCCTATTTGCGATCGTATATTGTTTTGTTTATGTATATTTACTCCTGTGTGATTGAAAATTAGTACATGTAACCAGTAGCTCGTTTGAATAAACTTTGTTAAATCATTTGAATTAAGTTTGCCTGTTTGTTTCAATACTGAGTCCCTGAGTAGTGCAGATCTTTACCTCTTAACGCTCTACGATAAATTTGACTATTGAAAGAAATCTCAAATGGTCTAAAACACTAAGATCTTTATTTTCTTGTGGCCACAGAGAATAAATTGTCTATCAGTGTTAAAGACGTGAGATTTCCGTTCAGATATTGTACATTTTGTGTGCTGGACATACAGTTCGTACAATAAATGAACATTCTTCAACTTGTATCTAAAATTTCCCCAAATTGAACATATTCTACCCGTCTATATCAGTGAGTACTACAAGCGATTGTGTAACCTCTGATATAAGCCGAGGTTTTGACCAATTCCCTATTTGGTAATTCTTTAATTCATGTAAGCAACATATGCATAGTCACATTAATGCTAATTTGAGCTAATTAATTCCCTAACATAAGTCATTGTTGTTACATATTTATTGGTGGAGAATGCGGGCACTCTCATACTCAGTTTGATACAGATTGTGCAAGTTTGTATTCATGTGTGATTTTTCAAAAGTTTAATGATTGTGTGCGCGCTTGAATCTTATAACGTTATTGAAAAGTACTAAGTCGACTCGAAAACTGATCAAAGGGCGAAAAGCCACTACCCGCCAGTAAGCCTGGTTATTGGGGAAACTGCAGTATTTACAGTGTTGTTGCGAGTCCAGAATTAGAGAAAAAAAAAAATCCTCTTTTTATTGTGACCTTACATGTAATTCTGTATTGAGACCTGTATGGGAACAGAGGAGTCCCTCAGGCATTATTACCGGTATTTCTGTAAATCCCGAGAGCAATAAGTAAGTAGCTACTCCGGTCAGAAAAGAATATATATTCTATTGTATGTCGTTAAGTAACGATAAAATACGGGTTAACGCATTGGTCTAGCTAACCAGAAGGAAAACCCCGTTCAAGCGTCTATAAAGACCAGAAACAGTTCCGCCGCGAACTTTTGATTTGCAGTGTTGTTTTATGTTTGCAAAGACCGGCCGTGGTCTTTAAAGAATTTATTTTGCAGCGTTGTTTGGTGCGTGCGAAGGCCTGCACGTTTGCAAAGTGTAATTTCTGATACGTCTCAAATTACCGCCCCGGTGACGCGTTCCGCGTTAGCGTAACACTGCCACCGTGTGGTCAACCACAGGTAAAGACCTGTTGGTCGTTATTCCTTCCGCCCTGATTGTTGGTGATTCAAAATTGACGGTCGTAAGTATCTAAGAAGTTGTTTAAATACATATTTGTATTTACAGCACGCTAAGTTCGTTAAAACAACCCTTTTATTTTGGACTGAGACATTTTATGGTGAATTTTAACTTCCCAGAAAGGGAACCGGAAGTTATAGAGTGTCTCGATCCAAAAGCACTGATAGCTCACCCGGAAGCGAACAGCGCCCCTCGTGGCCACGCCCCTCCGGGTCAACTATCCCTCCTCCTCTCTAGTCACTCTACTCTGCTGTTTCCAGTTCTAAATCTGCCTCAGTGATTCTGTTTGGTTTTATTCCCATTCAATAATCATCTAATAACAAATTCGATGTTATAGTGATTATTTTATTTTTGTTTTATTAATTTTTGTTAAATCTTTCTATTTCTCTAAGACAACCAAACTTTTCTCTCCAAGGAAATTTAGATTTGAGGTGAAATTTAAACTTAATTTAATTTGGTTACTTCCATTTTCACATTCCAGTCATCTTAAGCCCTGGGAAGGACACCGCCCTCTGGTGGCCGAGCCTGTCTCAAGCAGCTATCTGCCTGCTACAAATTTATAGAGTGACTAAATTTAATAACTTCAGTTATTGTGATTATTATACGAAATCAATTCTAATTCACTTGTGACTCTTCCACAGGCTTAGTTGGATGTGATCTTGAACCAATGTTGAATTAAAGATTTTAAATTGTGTCAAACAATTAGGGTGCACCACAGAGAGACGCCCCCTTGAGGCCTAAGTAACCCACTGCAGCAGTCCACCACACCCTCTTCCAGGTTACTTTGATTTCCTTTCTTTCTTCAAAGTTTTTTTTTTTTCTCTTTGTTATTTGTATTATTATTGTTTTCATTTTTACCTTTCGCAGGCCCACCTGACTTTTGTCCTATTTTCCACATAACTCAATTTGGTGTGAGCCAGAAATCTTAAATTCACTTTAAGCTACTCTGTCCACTCCATCTTGTGTGTCATATAGGCAAGACTCTCAGCACCTGCAGTGGACTGGGGGGGAACCCCGAGCAGACCTCTGTGGGCAGGTTGGCCGACTGACGTTACCGACTCTGACCGTGCAGGTGACTCTTGAGTTTCTCCTGTCTCTGCCACTGGCCGCGGCACGCAGTAGTGACATCAGCAATCCGGTGCCTCGGAGTGCCAGCCTCTACGCCAACGCAAAAGTTAATTGTTGGGACCACTGCACAAACCAACGACAGTCCCTGTCACTCTAGGCCTACGGCCTAGTGGGTTCTGGGTAGTACCCACCTTTACATTGCGTTTGGTTGGTTGGTACCTCCGGGACTACCAGGGTTGTGTTTACGGTCACTCTGTTTGAGTGGGCGTGGTCGTGAGCAGAGTAACGGAGAATCCAAAGTCACGGCGGCCAAGTGTTTGGAGCGCCAGGAAGGTTGAACGAGCTCAGCAGGGGCCGGCTGGGTTGACCTCCATCCATTTCAGGTAAACTGAACTTTGATAATCAAACAAAAAAAAAAAAAACAGGAAAAAACAAACCCTTGTCTTTCTTATAAACCACATAATCATAAATATTTTCCTCTGTGCACATCCCTCGTGCTATTAGTGTCCAAAGTACAGTCCAGATCAACTCACTGACATTTTTGTTTAATTTTGTTTCGTCCTTCCTTTTCAATCCTCACCTACGCGTGCCTTGCATGTTCTGTTATAACCTGTTTTTCAGTGTATCAACGAGATCCCAACAGGCTAGGTAACACAGGGACAACTGAACAGTCTCTATTCCGGGTCCCAAACTGACCCGCCTAACTGTCGAAAGTCAGTTAGCCCAAAATTTCTATAGACGACACACCGTCCTATAGTTTATTAGTTTCACGACCCGGTTGCATTGGCCCTTCTTGTGTGTCTTGTGTGTTGTGTTTCTCTCGCCTACAGTGAGTCAAAATGTCACGTGCATCCAGTCCTGCGGAACACTGGAACAGCCTGGAGGCGTGGTTATCAGCCATAACTACGGGGTGCCTACCCAAAGACTTCGGTGACCCAAAGCTCCTGACCCAACAGGAACTGGACAACAAGGTGGACCAGATCATGTCCCAGGACCCCACGCAGGCCTACAGTTCAAAAGACTGGAGCCGCATCGTCGGGAGTCTCTCTCACTATCTTGTGTCACAGGCACGACTACTGGAGGAGGACAAGGCCAAGCTGGAAAAAGACACCGCTGGACTAAAGACTCAGCTGGAGGAAACCTGCAAACAAAAGGAACAAACCCAGCAGCGTCTGGAGGAGTTACTTCTGGAGGATGAGGAGGACACACGTCCAGAACTACAACAGGAAGTGGAAAGACTACAGCAGGCCCTGGAAGACCTGCGTCTGGACACAGACAGGACAGTGGAGACGGAGAAACAGAACACAGCAGCCCTCAATGACAAGCTACTACGTGGAGAGGAGCTGCTAGCAAGAGCACGCACAGAATTAAAAGACAGAGACGCTAGAGTCAAAGCTTGCGAAACATTGTTGCAGAAAGCCCAAGCTGAAATTGACGAGCTCGTCCAACAAAGATATGATCTCAAAGACGAGCTGGATATCGTCCACCGTGAACTCAAACATGCGTACGAACTACAAGGTAAGCGGGCGGGGGAGACACACATCACCCCGTCTCTCCCCACCCGTAAACCTGCAGGTCACAGCCAAACCCTTCAAGCTAAAGAAGAAGAGGAAAACCCACGTCTTGACGCTATCTCACCTGCTGGCCCCTTCCCGGAAGGACGAGCCACCAGTCACCGCACAGCATCCAAAGAACTGGACAAGCTTGCAAGAAACATCCCTACATTCAATCCAAATCCAGCCGGGGGCAATGACGTGTACTCTTACTTAACCGACATTGAATTCCACTTACAAACCGTGGACAACGTCACGACTTGGGACAAGTTATACCTCCTTCGGACCACTTCTGGTCGTATTGTAAGAAGTTTCCTTGATAGACAGCCAGAATCTGTGAAACAAAATTATCCACAATTACGACAGGCCCTGATCCGCGAATTCTCTGACCCAGACTCGGACCAAGGCATCATTGCGGCAATGGACCTCAAACAAGCTCGTCTGGAAACACCGCAAGCCTACTACGAACGTCTGCGACTCGCTTACTTCGGACCGAGGAATGAGGCATTTATGGAAGAGGACGTTAGTTTCAAAACGCTTTTCCTGCGGAATCTCCACCCCACTCAAAGTGCACACCTGGGCGTTTTAGTTTGTCCACGGACCCTGTCAATTCAACAATTACGTGATCTGGCCCACAAAGCATACGTAAAACAAACGACTGGGTCTGACAAACCTGGGAAATACCCCACAGTTTTCCCTGTCACTGCACCCTTTCCAGAACTGAATTTAGAAGGTGCACAGCCTACCAACTACGGACCCAGCAACAGACAGCCACGACCGTTCCAAGCTGGCAGAGGACAGCGTGGGCGGGGGGGAACCCGCCCAAAACCACAAAATGACCGTTTCAGGGGATCCTGGGACCGGCAGCACTTCCCCCACAACCAAAAGGGAGGAGGCAGCTGGGAGGCCGACCGACACCCCAGGAGAGGCCGACCCCGATCTCCCCGAAACACAAGCCCAGAGAACCGGCAACGGGACCCCTCCCGACAAGACACCGGTAAGCTCAAGATGGAGCCCAAATCCAGCGGGAACAGTGCAGCCACGCCTGACACAACAGAACTTGTAAACATCCTAAAAGAGCTTCTCCAAAGGAAACCCCACAAGGAAGACAAAGATAAACCAGACACTGCATGACTAATCCACAGGCCTGGACCCAATGCTTCCCACACTACCAACTCCACTAACTCCAGCCAGTTGACAGCACCACAAAACACTGCTGTCACTCCACAGACTGTTAAACCTGCTGTTACATCATTGAATGACAGCTCTAATCACTCCATTCAGACGACAGCCCCACAAAACCCTGCTGTCAAACCACAGACTTTTGAACTTGCTGTTTCATTACCCAATGACAGCTCCACTCACTCCATTCAGCTGACAGCCCCACAAAACACTGCTGTCAAACCACAGACTTTTGAACCTGCTGTTACAGCAACAAACGACCGCGTCACTCACCACAGCCAGCTGACAACGCCACTCCCTGAACAGGACTGCAGCAGCTCTCACGAGAAGGTCCCAGACAGTGCGGTCTTGTTGATCTGCAACCACAACGAGCCACCCCAGACTCACCCTCACTGCTTGTCAATCAATACACAAGATCCTACACCACAACTGCTGGGTAACCTAATTGAGAGAGGAGTGGCACGAAAACTGTACTTAACAATTACCTTGGAAAAGGACATCCATATCGAAGCACTGGTGGACACCGGCTCTGATCTAACGCTTATTTCTGCTCAACTGTTTGAAAAACTGAAGTGTGAAGCTCAAAGACAAAACAGAACTCTTAAATTCCACACGTGTGAGCTGAACGTACAGTCATACAGCCAGAATGACATCCAGCTAAATAATGTAGCTCCCATTCATCTGACCATCGGTCCAATGAGCATAGTCCACCCGGTATATATTTCTCCAGTAAATACTTATCAATTTCTCGTAGGCAAGGACCTGCTGGACCGCTTTGAACCATTATTAGACCTCAAGCACCTACAAGTTTGGGCGCAGGTGCGCGAACCACACCCCCTTCAGCCACACGACTCCATCGAACCAGACTGTCAAACCACAATGTTCACGGGAGTTCCATCAGCCAGACACGAGGACAAAGTCCCCACAGCTGATCAGGGTTCAAGTTCGCTACTCTGCACATTCAGAACAACGCCAGACTCTGATAATTACCGCCCCCAAGTAAAAACTCCCCTGCAGTTGCAGGATGTGACCACAACAGACATTACCCTGGCACTATGGGCAGATAACTCAGCCATAAGTCTCTCCCTATTCAATGCAATCATTGAAAAGACTCCAGACCTGCCCTACACCTGCAAACGCACACGTTTCCCTTTGAACCCAGATCCATCCTCAATGACATCTGCCAAAGGAATCTGTGCTTTGAACTTGACATGGAATCACCGACACTTGACCCATTACTTTCTGATTCTGGAAGACCCAGCCCACGACGTTTTCATTGGAGCAGACATTTTGATTCGCCTCAAGGCTCATGTGGACATGATTAATGAAGTTGTATGGGCTCCCTTGACTTTACAGCCACCTGTTCCCATCAGCCATGACAATCTACTGTCAGGGCAGACCATTCCAGAAGTCTGCACTCTTATCAACGAACAGGGAACGGTGGTACCTGCTTACACTAAGGGGGTCGCTGTACGGCTCAACCTGCGACAAGGCCAAACCCTAAACCACACACTGGCCTTCTTCCAGCCTTCACCTGAGTGCGTGGAACTCGGACTAACCCTCGAAGCCACACCCCTCACTGAAGTGTCATCTCGGGTAGTCTACATCCTATTCAACAATTGCACGGCAACTGACATCGGCATCCCCAAAGCCTACAGACTGGGATGGCTAGTCAGTCACGCCTTTCATGACTTTGACCTGACGTTACCCGTCATAGGGCCCATTCCACCTGCACTGATACCTGAAGGGCATACTGACAACACATTGCTCACAGCACCCTTCCAATTCATTGCCATCACATCTGTCATGCCGGTGGCCAAAAACCAGGTGTGCAGAACGGAGCTGACAGAGGACAAACAGCTCACAGTGTACACAGTCTCCCACCAGCCTGTCACTGAGACTGATACACCTGCCATGCCTGTCACTGAGACTGATACACCTGCCATGCCTGTCACTGAGACTGATACACCTGCCACGCCTGTCACAACCAGCTCAACTGACGACAAGCCTACGGAGGAACCGTATCCAGGTTTTGAATCCCAAGTGCAACAAATTCTACAGGATGCTGACGCACTTCAGGACAATGCCGATCGCCAAAAGCTACGACAAGTCCTATATAAATTCAAAGAACACTTTGCTAAAGACTCTTTAGACTGTGGTCTCACCAACCTCCACACAGTGCGCATACCCACGCACCCCAAGGCTCCTCCCACCTTTGTCAAGCAATACAAGATTCCCATTGCCTCACACGAACCAGTGCAGGAAATCATCGAATCCATGCTTGAAAAAGGTGTAATCCGAAACTGTAATTCCACCTACTCTGCACCCATCTGGCCCGTTCTCAAGCCAAACGGCAAATGGCGGCCAACAATAGACTATCGAAAACTAAATCAGCAGGTGCCGTTGTCACGATGGCCCATGACACAACTGGAGCAAGAAATACCCAGAATCAGGGGAGCCACCATCTTCTCTACACTCGATGTGGCCTCTGGATTCTGGACTATTCCAGTGCACCCAGACGACCAACACAAGTTGGCCTTCACCTTCGGCAACCGCCAGTACACCTTCAACCGATGCCCATTCGGGTATGCAAACTCACCAGCTGAGTTCAACATCTTCTTAAACAAAGCCTGCCCTGACGCCAGGACGAGAGGTAACCTGATTTACGTTGACGATGTGCTCATGAAAAGCACGACGGTGGCCGACCACCTAAAAGAAATTGACTATGTTCTGAACCAGTTATCTGCTGCCGGCGCCAAAATAGCTCTACACAAGGGGCAGTGGTGTCGCAAAAAGGTAAATTACGTGGGCCTGCTCATTGGACACCATGGCATCGAACCACAATCAAACCGCATCCATGCCATCCAAAACATCAAGCCTCCCACCAACGTCTCGGAACTTCGAAGCTTTCTGGGAGTATGCAATTACTCCCGGCAATTCATCGAACACTATTCAGACATAGCCAGGCCTCTCACAGCTCTGCTGAAAAAGGACTGCCCTTTCGTCTGGTCAGACGCCCAAGAACACGCCATGAAAGAACTTAAAAGACATTTATGCTCAGCCCCTTGCCTTGCGTACCCTGATCCACAAAAAGAATTCTACCTCGACGCTGGGTTTTCAAAACAATGTCTAAGTGCTGGCCTATACCAACGGCATGACCAAGACAAAAAGGTGATCGCATATGCCAGCAAGACACTTCTCCCTCCAGAATGCAAATTCTCTGACTGTGAAAAAGCTTTGCTCTGTACGGTATGGGCCATTCAGCGCTTCTCCAACTACATTGGAGCACAAAAAGTCATCATTGAGACTTGCCACCAACCCGTCATGTTCCTTAACAGCCAACGGATAAGAGACGGTGTGGTCACCAACTCACGCATAGCTACATGGCTAATGGCTCTCCAAGGACGAAACGTCGAAGCCAGATATGCACAAAACCACAAATCCGCTCTAGGTAACGGTCTGGCGGCATGTCAAGACTGCTCTGACAACGCACCTGCTGCAACGCTAAATACACCTGAGCCCCAGCAGCCACAACTGACCTGCCACAGGTACTTTGACAAGAATGCGTGCGAAGGCATGCCCACAGCTTACGTCGACGGATGTTCCTACAACAGTGAGGGCATCCTAAAAGCTGGCGCAGGGGTACTGTGGGTAAACAACCACCCATGCCCACCCCAACACTTCAAGCTGGGCCCCCAGTCATCACAATACGCAGAAGTAGCAGCAATTCTCATTACTCTACAAATCGCAGCAGCCCATAACCTCAAAGAACTGCTCATCTGCACAGACTCGAACTATGCCAGACTCAGTTTTGTGTGCCATCTTCCAACCTGGAAACAAAATGGTTTCACAACTGCTAACAACAAGCCTGTCAAGCATCAACACCTGTTCCAAGAATGTGTCAACATCACAACAACACACGACATTACCGTGTACTGGAAGAAGGTGAAAGGACATTCTAAACTCCCAGGCCAAGACAAAGACCTCAACGACCACACTGACGCCCTCGCAAAAGCGGGCGCCCTACACGGAGAACCGTGGGTTTCCCCAAAAGCCCCACCCACCCCAGAAGTAGCAGTAATAACCCGCAGAAAGCAAACCGCACCTGCAACAGCACCTGCGTCAGAACTTCTGTCACTTACACCACAAATTTCCAACAACGACCTTGCAGATATGCAAGCATCAGACACTGCCATACAGGCAATTAAAACGCACCTCCTCGACCCCTCCACCTCCCCTCTCACACCTTCAAATCTCACTGATGACTCCGATCTCAGACATCTATACAACTCCAGACACATGTTACGTGTGCGGGACGACATTCTTTGGTTTGTCAACGATGACACCACTTCGCTAAAACTCGTGGTACCTCGCTGTCAAAGGGGGGAAATGATAAATCACGCCCACAACGCACCATATGCTGGGCACCACGGTACCAGAGCCACGTATGAGACACTTAGACAGGTGGCATACTGGCCATGTATGCAACAGGATGTGGCAGAATATGTGAGAGAATGCCTGGTCTGCTGTCAGTTTCACCCAACAAACCTGACTCACAGAGCCCCGTTGCAACGCAGAGGAATCACGTTCCCCTGGTCAGACCTTCAAATCGACTGGGTAGGACCCCTCCCCCGGTCATCAAGAGGCAATAAGTACTTTCTCACGGTAGTGTGCCAGTTTACCAAATGGGTAGAGTGTCTGCCAGCACCCAACGACACTGCTCAAACAACGGCATATCTCCTGATGAACCACATCTTCTCCCGATTCGGCCTACCGCTCAGAGTCAACTCAGATCGAGGAACTCATTTCACCGCAGAGATCATGCAAAAGATCTGGAGAATCCTAGGGGTACAAGCCAAACTTCACATCAGCCACCATCCGATCTCATCCGGACAGGTAGAAAGGTCTAACCGAACGGTGGTCGCCATGTTGAGAAAGTATGTGTCGACCAACCAGAAAGACTGGGATGTGAAACTTCCCCTGGTGCTGATGGCCCTCAGAGCCACCCCGCAGGAATCAACACGAGTATCCCCATTCGAACTCATGACCGGGAGGCAGATGACCCTGCCATTACACCTTTTATACCAACCCGGAGACCACAACCTCGTCACCGCCTATACCACATCTCAGTACCTGGACGAGCTCCATAAACACTTGAGAACAACTTTCGCTTTCGCCCAGCAACACCTGAAAACCAGTGCTGACGGCCAGAAAGCATATTACGACCGAAAGGCATCACACCAAGAACTCAGCGTGGGCGACAAAGTCCTGTACTACAGTTTCGCCCTGCCTCCCAAACAACTGTCAAAAAAGTTTCTGCCTCACTGGACTGGCCCTCATGAAATTGTGAACAAACTCTCCCCAGTAGCGTACCAAATCCAGCTGAAACGGGGACCAAAAGAGCCAGTCCTCAAATGGGTCCACCGCAATCAGATTAAGAGATATGTGGCCACTAGCAGGAACAGACAGGAAGGGCCCAATGCAAGCTAACCTCAACCGCCGTCGTTACAGGAAAAGAAGACCAGACCCTCCAACGGGACAACCCTCGCTGACCTGTGCCTTTTCTCTTTCCCCTTGTTCGTCCACACCTCTCTCTCTCTTGCCTGTAATAGGATGCTGCTGTGGATCATCATCATGTGCTTCCCGACGACCAGAAGCCAGCCGCCACCCGACCTCATCTCTCCAGCACCGGCCTCGGGAATTGTGTTGAGAGAGCAGCCCGGATTACTTATAACGAATTGTCGAACGCACACACAGAAGGTGTACGTGCGACTCGACCCCCGAAACGTCTACCGTGCACACTACCCAAAAACAGCCGTCCTGTACAGCTGGGCGGGTGCCAGATGGACCGAAAATGCCCTCGACCACGCCGAAGCCGACATCGAACACATGCTGAACCAACTCGAGAAGATGACTCTCACCCAGGCCGAATTGAGCGGGCACAACAGGCGCCCCAAACGTTTTCTAGGAGCCCTGCTTGGAGCCGCTGCTGCCGTAGGCACACTGTTCAACATTGGCATGTCCAGCGTCAACGCAGTGAACATCGCCACGGTACGACGACATGTAGCGGAAATCCAGACGGAACTTCCACAGCTGAAAGATCAACTCACCACACAAGGCGCATCTTTGACCACCATAGGCAAGACATTGAGAGGCACAATCACCGTCCTCAACACACATAGTGTCATGATAAACAAGACCATGAGCTCCATAAAACAGCTGTTCACAATCTTCGAGAGCAACTTTGCCCAAACCCAGTTGGTCACCGCATTAATGAATGACATGCTCAGAGAAGTGAGCTCTTCCATAGACAACTTAGCCATGGGCAGGATCCCACCATATCTGATACCCCTGAGTCTGGTACAGACCGTACTGGCTTCCGCCATCACTACACCCACTGATCCTATACAAACCCATCTCGCCTACTCGCTGGGAAGTGCCATCCCACTGTATGTGGACCCGGCACAGCGAGAAGTGGCCTTCCTCCTCAACTTGCCCATTATAGAGTCGAGCCGAATCTACCGACTCAAAGACATTGTCAACATTGGATTCTGGCAACGTGACACGCAGTTCAAAGTCCGGACTCCGGACGTGGTGGCCTACCACGACAGCGACCCACAACTGTACCTAGCCCCTAACTTGCACATGTGCACCCTCACCAAAGACATACACTACCTCTGCCCTAGCAAACCCTTCCTCCGGGATAACACCGATGGGATCTGCGGCCTCCAACAGCTGGCTAGCGACGCACGTTGTCCGGCTGATGCGAAACCTCGCAACCAAGTCACCGAGACGCAAGCTGAAATCGTAGGAAACCGATGGCTCGTGAACACTCCCGTGCGGTCCGCAACACTGACTTATGACCAACACGACACTGCTACCCGTGTCAATCTGCTGAACCAAAGCATGTGGATTCAAGTCCCACGAGGAGCCATCCTTCACCTGGATGACCTGGCCTTGTACCACCTCCCAAGTGAAGAGTACCAAGCCGAACTGGAGATTCCACCTTTCTTCAGGGACCGCAACTTCACTCTAGATCCAGAACTGGAAGATTGGATTGCAAAAGGGGGGTCACAAATCATCGATATAGCCCCACTGGACTCAGCCCTTCAGGCCTTGTCTCGACAACCCATCCTGAACACTTCACCTGTGGTCCAAACCTGGACAGCGGCTGACACCGCCCTCTGTCTTACCAGCATCCTCGGACATACCCTAGCTTTGGGCTTGGCCTATATCCTGTACAGAAGAGTCAACGCAATCCGAGCTTCCACAACCAAGCTCACAGAGGCAGTCTCCGTCGGCTTCAGGAGAAACCCTCGGAAGGACGACGCCTCACCAGAGAATGCGGAAGACCTCATCGAACTAAGCCCCAATCTTAACAACCCCTTTATAGCCACCTCATCTCCCTGACCTGCCATCTGACCACTGTTACTGTGATGAGTCGACCAGGTCCATCCATGCCCTGTTCACTCATCAAGGGGGGAATGTAACGCACATCAGATGGTCAGATCACCAGCTCTATCTCTCTATATGTTAATTTACTGAAATTAGCCTGTCTTCAAATTCCCTTTTGCTCTGAGACCTAATTAAATCATTGGTGTCCTAATCCACAAACACCTCTATTGTCTTAAGATCCTTCCTTCCTGGACCCCAGACCCAACGGCGCCTACGAATGACCTAAATCATTAACTATCTATCTGAAAACAGAGATCCCTTACTGCTGACTTCTAGTTTATGGCTCCGCGAACATCCGCTGATCACCAAGAGCAATCCCCCCTGACCAATAAAAGCAATCTCAAGAGGACCCTAGGGACTCTCTGTCAGACATTCATTTACATGTAGACCCTCAGGCAACACGTAAGAAAACAACCAGACTCTGTTCGACCGCTAATCTAATCAGACCAAGTAACACGCACACACCTAGACTCTCTCACCCCGTGCTCGGGGACAAAAGTTCAACGCAGCAGGATGAACCTTCAGTGACTCTTCCAGCACACACACACAAAGAAACACACACAGATCCTACCACGTGTGAATCAAAATCATCTTGTGAAATGTTTAAAATGTATTCTCTTGATGTATGCATGATCCCTTTGTCCCAAATATTATGCCTATATAGTTTTATTGATTTGTAATCCATTTGATGTGACTATAATCGCGAAAAATCAGGCATCCGCGGGTGACTATGTCATAGAGATACCATTCGTGGTATCATTGTGTTCCATAAATCCCAACGGTGTGGAATCTTTAACCCAAAATCTCCGAAGACGCATTATTTTATTAAATCCAGTGTTATTAACGATAGGAACAAATTTAGCTTCTCCTTAACTATTAGGAAGGGGCGTGAGCCTCCACAAAACGTCAGGAGGTAGTCACAATCGCCCTTCCAGGCGATTGGGTCATGCACCTAAAAGAGGCTGGGCTTAACCCCTTCAAAATGCCGCGCTTCTCTGATCTCAGTGCACATCGCCAGAGAGAGAGAGACGACACGCCTTCTTCCATCCTTGGAAGCTTCGTTCGCGTTTATTTTCATTTTTCTTCCAAGTTTTATTTTCTTCAAACTACCTTACTTCAGTTTTGATAGTCTCCTTCAACCAACCCAAGATACCAACTTAAAGCTAAAGATCATTTTGCTGAGTTCCGCTCGCTTCAAGTCGCTATAGCAACTAGACGCTGTGATCACGTGACTCCGCTTCCGTCCAACACAGACGAGCCCACACAAAGAGGGCCGATCTACAACTCAGACGTAACGTAGACCTTAAATTTCCAACCTGAAGTGCTGTTTAAAGTGTCTAATATTGCTGTGCCTATTGGGGTCTTGTTGTGACTGACTGAACTGTCTCTACCTATCTCTCATTTCTCTTTACTCACACTTACACACTCTTCGACGCACACATCTGCACCTACACACACACATACACGCCCCACCTCTTCACGTGTCTCCTAGACATAAACACACGGCCACGTGCTGCTAAAGGCGTGCTCCTACACACACACATACACACACACACACACCTCTCCTTACCACGCTCTCAGTGTACACACACAAAACCCTTTCTTAAAATTCTCTCTCTCTCTCTTATATTCTCCCTTCTTCCCTCCCCTACTCTAACCTTTTTATCTTACGTTTATTTTGTTGTATTCCCTATTTGCGATCGTATATTGTTTTGTTTATGTATATTTACTCCTGTGTGATTGAAAATTAGTACATGTAACCAGTAGCTCGTTTGAATAAACTTTGTTAAATCATTTGAATTAAGTTTGCCTGTTTGTTTCAATACTGAGTCCCTGAGTAGTGCAGATCTTTACCTCTTAACGCTCTACGATAAATTTGACTATTGAAAGAAATCTCAAATGGTCTAAAACACTAAGATCTTTATTTTCTTGTGGCCACAGAGAATAAATTGTCTATCAGTGTTAAAGACGTGAGATTTCCGTTCAGATATTGTACATTTTGTGTGCTGGACATACAGTTCGTACAATAAATGAACATTCTTCAACTTGTATCTAAAATTTCCCCAAATTGAACATATTCTACCCGTCTATATCAGTGAGTACTACAAGCGATTGTGTAACCTCTGATATAAGCCGAGGTTTTGACCAATTCCCTATTTGGTAATTCTTTAATTCATGTAAGCAACATATGCATAGTCACATTAATGCTAATTTGAGCTAATTAATTCCCTAACATAAGTCATTGTTGTTACATTGAATAGATTTTATACTTTTCCTGAAAACATTTGCACCAATCAAATCATTAGATCTATATCAATACTAAGCCCTAGTTTGATTTAATCAAATAAAATCATCAAAATCGTCACAAAACAAATTATTCTGCTAAACCTAAACCATTAGTTGATCCACATCCTCCTCCAGGTGTGTTGACCATCTCGTTGCCCCATCCACATTCCGTCTTCACAAGATCTTTCCTTAGATCCCGACCACACCTCCACTGGAATGAACCATTTCCTTCCTGCTGTCACCTGTGAATGCAGACCCTAGCTATTTTGTTATTGACCGCTTGTCTAGCCGGCCGTCCCTTCTGGTGTGACCTGTTGAATCAACAGCCTGAAACATATTGTCACCAGATAATTTTGCTCACTGAATAGCACTCAGGGTCCTTGTTTTCCCTGAAACACACTCAACCCACTTTGCTCATGTCAACAAAACAATATTTATACATTTTGGAACAGAATCAGTTCTGTTCGACACAATCCATCCTGACATTCTGCAAAGGGAAAATTTTAAGTTACGCATTGCGCAGGTGTGCACCTTTCTGCCACAATAATAACCCAGGCCAGGAAAGTTAGCCACATTCATCCATAGCAATCATTTTACTTGGCACAGTCTGCCCTGTATCAAAAGTCTGCATGCTCTGTAAAGAAAAACAACCGTCGAGGTTATTGTCAGATAGTAAAGTACACATAGTTTCTTTTGTCTGCTGTGCTGCCGCGGCCTTCGCTGCCGAATCTGCCCTGGTGTTTCCTGTTGAAACAGTCCTTTTTGACTGACACTTACAGACAGCAATTTTGTTAGGCATAAGAATGGCTTCTTGCAGGGCTTTTTCCCAATTAAACCCAGTGTCCTCCCAACATTTATTGTCCCACCTGTGCGATTGCATTCATCAAATCTGAACCCCTTGGTATGGCAATTGTTACCATCCCCCTTTTGATTGCATGATCCAACTCATGCATCAATTTAACATAATGGTGTTTGGGTAAACAAAGTTTTCAACACTAACCCAAACGTTGTCCTTCAGCCAAATTTCCCCCAGACATCTTTCTCTGCCTCTGAAACAAAACATTACGTAAGCCACAATCTCATCTTCTTATCTAATAATTTGAAGGGCACTGGCCCTGAGTCTCACTGTTTTTCAGGCCTTTTATTTAGTCTCTTAAGTCAGTCATCTACAAACATTCTCCAATGTCAAAGTCATCAATTGTTTCTATCAGGTCAGGTCGTGGTGTACAGACTTGGTCAGTATCAGTCAAACAACATTCTCCTCCTTTGTTCACAATAATCATAAATGTTAGGAGCTATCTGGAAAATTTGATATTGACTTAGCCAATGTGTCACTTTGTTGTTGCCATCAAATCTATAACATTTTCGTTTATATCAACCCACGATGGACGACGATCTACAACGATTCCAATTTACATAAATACTTAAACTGATCCAGAAAGTAATTCAAATCAACACCATAAATGACAAAATTAATTACTGCCAGACAGAGCTTGATGGCTAATCAACTTAAAACTTGCCCCGTGTTCTGTATTATCTTTTCATCAGATTTTCTTTAAACTTTGTAATTTACCTTAACCCATCTGTAATGATAGAACACTCATTCCAGAAGTTAATGACACCATATACACACTATTCAGACGGAATAGCTGCTCTAAACTAACACATACCAAACATGAATTAACTCTCACAAAACATATAATGCTGTCACCATCAAACACACACATACCTGTACATGCATACCTGACTATGAACCGCTCATATTCTCATATTCATATATTTTGGTGTTTTCTCTAAACATATTTAAATTTTAAGTACGATTTTAAACTTCTCATTTTCCTGTAGCTTTTATCTAATTTTACATGGTCTCTTTACCAGTTTCAAAGCACGTTTGTTCATTATTCATTTTCTCTTAGAAAAGTCAGCTGGGTTGTTTTGGTTCATTATCATTATTTTGCTTCAGCTTACTTTAGCAGGCGGATAACAGAAACAGTCCTCCACTCTCTCACAAATTATCTTTTCAACAGCCCTCTAAGACTGTAGCTAAATGAATCATAGTCTAGAACCCTTAATAGTTCACAAATGTTAAAATACAAATTTTTACTCAAATTAGTACCATTACAACAATCTAAAATACATCATGCTATGAGCATTTCTAAGGTTATCTTTAGTTTAAATACTCAATTCACCTAACCTTTGTTATCCAGAAATTTCTCTTGACTCATCACAAGCTGTCTTCATCTTTAGCCACCACCATGTCTAGCGACCTTCAGGAGTTAAAACTATCTTAAAGACATATTATTTCAATATCAACTACTATAATATTTTCCCTTGCCCATAAGACAACCATCATCATGTTCCTGATATAAATTAAGTTTTGTTACTGTCTCCACAACAAATAATGACAATCACCTCACGGTCTCAGCTGGCTCTTGAAAGCCCATTCCCATTAGCTCTTAATCTATAATCTTCTTCAGGGTGTTGTCCCCTGGCATGGTTGCAGACACTTGTCATAATTAAAAACAAGCCATACAATGAATGCGGTTTCTTGCAAGTGGTATATAGAGGAACTCACATTTTCTGGGTCAGACTGCCGTAACTCCTCACAGCCCATCTCCCCTCTCAGTGATCTGCTGATGCTGCTGGCCTCACAGTCACCACTCAACTCTAATACCTTTCTCACATAAAAACACCTCCATTCAGGAGATGCCCAGTGTCGGCGTGACCCCCTGCCTTAGGTTGACCTCTGGCCAAAGGTTCTTACCCGTCCTTGAGTAGCCACTTCGTGCACACTGGTAGCCGCTCTTTCCCACCACGAAATCAGTTTTCTTCAACAGACTCAGTTGTTTTCTGGAGCTTAGGAAAGGCACATTCAAGAGTCACCAGAGCACTTTGGACTGCCTCATAGTGTTAACACAGGGAGACAGGTTAATAACAACAGTATTTAATCACTAAAATATTTTAAACATCTTCAAATCAGCAAAATCGCAATACTGAGCTTACACTCAGTAAATTTAGTTATCACAACGTCCATTCAGTGTACAGTTACATCTGTAGCCGGAGCCATCAGCCCTGTTTCATGGTGGAGGCTAAAATCAGACAAAGAAGTTACTGGTCCTAAACTAGTCAAAAATGTCACTTCTATCGTTTAAGACTTCTTTAAAGTCATTCAGTTTACTTCTTAAAACATTTACAAATTTCCCTTTAAATGTATGAAATCTGAACTGCCTTGTAGCATGATTTCTTTTAACATCCATGTCTATGGTTTTCAACTAAAACAATGTGCTTCACTATAAATAGCTTATTATCACTTATGACACATAACAGCTTTTAGCTGACATTGAACGAGAGAGAGACTCTGTGTCACGGTTGGGATGATTGCAAAAAGGTGCGAGGACTCAAGTGCAGAGATATGATGGTTTATTTACAGACAGGAAAACAAATACAAAACAAAACCCACGAGGGGGAAAAACATAACTGGAAAATACAAAACCAAAAACAGAAGCAGAACTTACTAGGGATTTACAGGGAACAGGAAACATCAGACAACGAACCGACACAGACTGCAAACAAGAGGGGACTAATAAAGGGAAACTAATCAAGGGGGAACAGGTGGGAGAACTCAAACAATAATCAGATAACAAGGGGGAGGGACCAGACAATGACATGAGCACATGGCCCAAAATAACAAAACACCCATGTGCAGCACAAGACAGGACAGGCATGTGACATTACCCCCTCCCTACGGAGCGGCTACCAGACGCTCCATCAGACCAGGGCGGGACGGGAGGGACAGACCAGGGCGGGACGGGAGGGACAGACCAGGGTAGAGACAGTCCATCGGGCGGCCAGGGCGGAGCAGACAGTCCATCGGGCGGCCAGGGCGGAGCAGACGACCCCTCGGGCGGCCAGGGCGGAGACGACCCCTCGGGCGGCCAGGGCGGAGACGACCCCTCGGGCGGCCAGGGCGGAGACGACCCCTCGGGCGGCCAGGGCGGAGACGACCCCTCGGGCGGCCAGGGCGGAGACGACCCCTCGGGCGGCCAGGGCGGAGACGACCCCTCGGGCGGCCAGGGCGGAGACGACCCCTCGGGCGGATACGGCACCTCGGGCGGCCATGGCGGATACGGCACCTCGGGCGGCCACGGCGGAGACGACACCTCGGGCGGCCACGGCGGAGACGACACCTCGGGCGGCCACGGCGGAGACGACACCTCGGGCGGAGACGACACCTCGGGCGGCGGCTCAGGAACTGGAACAGACACTACCGGCTCAGGAACTGGAACAGACACCACCGGCTCAGGCACTGGAACTGGCACCACCGGCTCAGGCACTGGAACTGGCACCACCGGCTCAGGCACTGGAACTGGCACCACCGGCTCAGGCACTGGAACTGGCACCACCGGCTCAGGCACTGGAACTGGCACCACCGGCTCAGGCACTGGAACTGGCACCACCGGCTCAGGCACTGGAACTGGCACCACCGGCTCAGGCACTGGAACTGGCACCACCGGCTCAGGCACTGGAACTGGAACTGACGCCACCGGCTCAGGCTCAGGAACAGACGCCACCGGCTCAGGCTCAGGAACAGACGCCACCGGCTCAGGCTCAGGAACAGACGCCACCGGCTCAGGCTCAGGAACAGACACAGGCTCGACGGCGGCCATCTTGTCAGGGGACACAGGCTCGGCAGGCGTGACGTGAACAGGCTCGGCGGCGGCCATCTTGTCCGAAGACACAGGCTCGGCAGGCGTGACGTGAACAGGCTCGGCGGCGGCCATCTTGTCCGGAGATACAGGCTCGGCGGTGGCCATCTTGTCCGGGGACACAGGCTCGGCGGACGTGCCGTGGACAGTCTTGGCACTCTCCAGGATCTGATGTAGTCTTTCGAAGTAATCCAACAGAGTTTCAGCTGCTCTGTCTATCTCAGACTGCACGGGGACCTCCGAGACTGGGACCACCAGACTCGGGATCACCGGAACTGGGACCACCGGACTCGGGACCACCGGCACTGGGACCACCGGAATGGCCACAGAGGGGTTCTTCCTTCTCCATTTCGGAACCACCGGAACGGGCTCTGTGCTGGACGGAACCAGTGGCGAATGGGACCCTGGGTTGGTGATGTCCAGCCCAGGGTCGAAGAGGGGCCAGAGTGGAGAGTGGTGTCGGGACTCCTCTCGACCACCTCCTCCCCTGCGGCCTCCACGGGTCCCGCGAAATATGACCAACCGGGTTCCCAAAAACGACTGTCCTCTCTCCCGCTCGGTGACTGGGGAAGAAACACTGCCGGACATGCTGCTGGATAGTGAGTTCTTCTGCTGAGTCCTCAATTGGTCGGTTCGTTTTGTCACGGTTGGGATGATTGCAAAAAGGTGCGAGGACTCAAGTGCAGAGATATGATGGTTTATTTACAGACGGGAAAACAAATACAAAACAAAACCCACGAGGGGGAAAAACATAACTGGAAAATACAAAACCAAAAACAGAAGCAGAACTTACTAGGGATTTACAGGGAACAGGAAACATCAGACAACGAACCGACACAGACTGCAAACAAGAGGGGACTAATAAAGGGAAACTAATCAAGGGGGAACAGGTGGGAGAACTCAAACAATAATCAGATAACAAGGGGGAGGGACCAGACAATGACATGAGCACATGGCCCAAAATAACAAAACACCCATGTGCAGCACAAGACAGGACAGGCATGTGACACTCTGAGGCATTTAGGACTGGTACACTTATCTCTCATAAACGTCTAAAATCAAACTTTATCTACCACTTAAACTTTTAACTCTAGCCCAGCAGTAAGGCATCTTTGACAGAATTTACATCTATTTTCAAATAAGCATAATTTTATATTTGTCTTTTGCCCACATCATGGAATTTAGACATTACATTACAAATTTCCACTCAGATTGTGTCTCTGTCGCACTGGCTGTTTCAGCCACCGCACACACCAGATTTAGATAAGCAAACTGTTTCAGCAAATCACAAGCTTATCTTTGAAAGGCAAAACATCAGCTCCTAGTTCTTTCATGGTCAACACTATTCCTCCACGTTCAAAACACTAACAATCTGTTTGTTTAACCAGATGCCTTTCTACACATTTTACATTTAGAAACTGTTAATCCCGTAACACTACTTCTGCTTATTTTATCTTAAAGAAAGAATAATAATTATTCTAGTTTAAATAACGTTTCACATTTCATCTCAATTTTAGTTGTCAGGCTCTCAATTACCATAATTTAATACCTGACTTCAGTGTTTTCTCTTGGAGTTTATCAATCTTCTTTTAGGATTCACACTAACTTTTGAGGCTGCCTCTCTTGTGATACATTTTATTACAAGTTGTGATAAAATGAAACAATTCCCCATCGTAAGTACACTTTGATGGCCTAAGAAAGCCACGTCCAACTGATCTGACGGCGCGGGCGGGTATAGATATATACACTAATGTCGCCTTGGCTAATGAACTGCAATAGCGAAGGCGACATCTAGTGCTAGTGTTTCTATACCCGCCCGCGCCGTCAGATCAGTTGGACGTGGCTTTGTTCAAGAGGCAAAAACCTGGAGATCACGTGACCCTCTGACAGAGATGGCTGCTTAAGTCTTTAGCACCCCCAACTCGGCGTCGATTAATCATCCGTTTAAGTTTAAACTTCGGCACTAACGCAGCATATAGGTTTGTTACCAGTGGTGATGTCTAAACGTCAACTTTTACCAGCCTCTCCGGAGAAAAAACGGCTTAAGGATCCTGATAACGACGCAATGCATGTCATAGTGGCCGACGAGCTGAAACTACAGCTTGGTGTCGTGCGAGAAATATTTAAGGAGGAATTTCAGCCGATCGCAGAAAGAATTGGTTCCCTGGAGAAAGAGATGAGAATGATTAGCAACAACTTTGATAATATTCAGACGGCAGTTCGGAAAGTTAAGCAAGACTCGGCTACAGTTAAGTTGGCCGTAGATATGCTTCAAGACAAGATGGCGAGGCTGGAAGACAAGAGTCGTCAATGCAATATTCGCCTCGTTGGTCTTAAAGAAGGGGAAGAGGGCAGTGACGCTGTGGGCTTCATGCAGACTCAATTACCCCTGTGGATTCCCTCTCTTAAAGACAGACCGATAGAGATAGAAAGAGCACATCGCATTTATGCCGGGGACAGCAACAGAAAGGGCCCGCGAACATTAATATTCAAACTGCTACGCTTTCAGGACAGAAACGCGACCCTTAAAGGAGCCCGATCTGTTGGTCAAATTCTCCACAGGGGTAGCTCGCTTCTTTTCTTCCCCGATTACAGTAACCAAACCGCCATGAAAAGACGTGAGATGAACCAATCTAGGAAAAAACTCACGCAACTTGGGATCACATCCTTCATGATTTATCCCTCTACGATCAAAGTGATGCATCGCGGATCAACCTCTCTTCTCGAAACGCCGGCTGAAGTGGAATCGTATGCTGCCCAGCAACAGGCATTCGCTACGCCTCTGCCCGTATCTGATGACACATCTGCGGGAATGTTAACGGACGCCGACAGCCCCTAATCTCTAGGAACGGATTTAAAGGTTCTACTAACGCCGCGATTGTGCCGAGCAAGTTGGTGAACTGTGATGCCGAGTCGGCCTTTGGACTCGAGTGATCGACTGTTATGTTGGCCACGTATCCAGACGAGTTTTCTGTTTTGGCAGGCAGGAGAGTTCGTTCTAACTCTCTGCTTTCTGCCCTCTCATTCGGTTCCTGTTGTTGTTTCTTTAGAGATTCAGATCCCATGATTTTCCATGTAAGTCCACAATTGTTTGTTTTATATTCAAAGGGAGGTACTTTATTATTAATGATTTATGGCTCTCAAAGTAGTATCTTGGAATGTTAATGGTTTAAATGGCGCCATTAAGAGAACTAAATGCTTGGATTATTTACGAACTAAGCAAGCATCGGTTGTATTAATACAGGAGTCTCATTTGAAAGCTTGTGACGTACATCGTTTTCAGAATAGGCACTATAAATTAGTTTCTTTTTCTTCGTCTACTAAAACTAAGGGGGTTTTGATATTGGTAGCTCGGCGCCTCCCCTTTTCCATACATTGTTCGAAGAGTGACACAGAAGGTCGGATTACTTGTATACTCGGTACATGGTCCAATATTAAATGCGCTTTTGTTTCAGTTTATGCCCCTAATGAACATGATAGTGAGTTCTCTTACGAGAGGTTCTCTCGTATTGCGTAAGCTAGCTTACGCTGCGGGAAAGTCTCCTTTCTCGAGATACTGAAGCCAAAAATTATCCTAATTTTTTAAAACTTGTCAACGCAGTGCGGCAGCCTGCAGACCTAGGGCAAGCGAGTCGCGTGCCCATTGGCTGCTCTGCGGCAACTGCAGCAGCCTATGGCTGAGCCTTGCGCGTGACGTCACGTCCAATGAGCGCGCTTGGCGCGCTTAGTGCGTCACATCCCGTCATTAGGGGTGTGGCTTAGCGTATATAAGCAAGGAACAGAGGCTGCTTCGCTGATTTCTGTCTCTTCAGCGAAGCTCTTCGCATCGCTGATCTCCGAGGAAGCCGCCGTCGAATCCAGCGACCAGCACGCCGAGGATCTCAGCCTGAGGACGCCGGCCGCTCGCCGCCTTCAGCCTTCCCTGCCTGCTGCGCCATCCGGCATATATATATCCTTTTCTGCTCTGAGTTGTGTGTTTGTGTGTCCGCCGCGACACACTTGCATCTAAAAGAGCGCGAGGCGTTGTTTCAAATGCCTCGCACATCCTGTGGCTCGTGCAGAGCCGCGCTCAGCGACGGAGACCGCCACGTGCTGTGCGCTCTCTGCCTGGGCTTTGACCACGCTGTTCGCGCTCTCTCCGAGGGCGGCTGCGAACAGTGTGAGGAGTTACTTATGTCGACCCTACGGGCTCGACTCGCTAAGTTTGAAGAAACTCCACCTTCTCCGGCCGCTTCTTCCGGGCCACGAAAGAAGAAACGTCGCTCTCAAAGGCCGCCGGAACTGGACGCTACAGCTGAGTGCTCGCCGGAACCTCTCCCGCGAGCCTCGCTCTCTCCTTCCCCCCCACCCTTCACCGACGCGCAGCGGCCGGCCGCTGCCCGCACTGCCGTCGCCCTGGGGGACGATGCAGATGATGCCGCTGACAGCTGCTCTCTGCTTGCGTCTGACAGCGAGGAGTGGTCGGGCTCTCACCGCTCCGCCCCCTCGACTCTGGAGTCTTCTCGAACCCACGCTAGTGTTGACGCAGAGCTTCTCCGCCTCCTCACTTTAGCGGTCGAGAGAATGGGACTGGATTGGTCCCCACCTAAGGAGCCGGAGCCCAATCGCCTTGACGGGTTTTTTCTGCCTAGCCGCCGCCCTGCGCCTGCCTCTAGGTCAGCACCCTTCCTGCCTGAGCTCCACGCCGAGCTCTCTAAGTCCTGGAACGCTCCGTTCTCCACCAGACTCCGCCCGCCAGTCTCCTCGGCTCTCTCCCAGGTGGACGGAGCCGCCGAGAACGGCTATAACGGCATCCCCGCCGTTGAGGACCACCTCAGCTCTCGCCGGCCGCGCTTTCGCCGCCTCCGGCCAGGCTGCTTCCGCCCTGCACTCAATGGCTATTCTTCAAGCCGATGATCCTTCAAGCCGACCTCCTCCGTGAACTGGACGAGAAGGGCTCGGATCAGTCTGCCTTAACCGATCTGCGCAGCGCTACGGATCTCGCGCTGCGCGCTACCAAGACCGCTGCTCAAGCCATCGGCAGATCCATGGCCGCGCTCACCGTCATCGACAGACACCTTTGGTTGACGCTCGCGGACATGAGTGAGTCAGAGCGCGCTGTGTTTCTGAACGCACCACTCTCGCCCACCGGCCTCTTTGGCCCTGCGGTCAGCGGAATTGTGGATCGGTTCTCTGAAGTACAGAAGGCGTCGCAGGCGATGGACCTCTTCCTGCCCCGCCGTTCGAGCTCAGCCACAGGCCGCCCTCAAACTCAGCCTCCTGTGCGCAGCTCTAACCAGCGCTCTTCCAGGCCCCCCAGCGCTTCGCAGCGATGCCAGGGCAATCGCCCCAGGTCGCGCTCGACCAGCCGTCACAGACCGCCGCCCCCACGGGGCCCGCGGCCCAAGATCGCATTGAAGCCCGAGCCCGCGAAGTCCTCCTAGCATCCGCAAGGAGGAAAAGATGGTTGAGTCCCGCTACGGCCGGACCGCCATCAAAACGCACAGCTCTGTCAGTCCCCTATGTTCAGGCTACTGCAGCAGCACACACCGCAGCCAACGAGCCAGTATTAACACTCGCTCGCCTGCACACAAACGCCGTTTTCACGGCGACCCAGATAAATCTCAAAAAGAGTATAAGTGCTTTAAGTGTAGAAAATGTGCCCACACCCATGTGCTCACTGCTTCACACAAGTACAATCCCCATGGTAACGCGCCCAGAGCGCTCTCTCATAAAGCGGCCTCACACCGCTCGAGTACTAAATGTAGTAAATGTGCCCACACTTCCGTGCTCACAACTACTCGCTGCTCGCTCTGTCACTCAGTTACCTCAAGTTGCTACGGCTCAAGCCGCAGGGGTATTAAGTGTAGAAAAAGTGCCCACTCCCGTGTGCTCACTGCCTCACACAGACCAGGTTCCCATGGCAACGCGTCCAGAGCGCTATCTCTTAAAGCGGAAACTTTCCGCTCGAGCATCAAGTGTAGGAAATGTGCCCACAGCCCTGTGCTCACACCTGCCCACTGCCCGCTCTGCCAGACAGGTTGCAAACCTCATAAAGCCCCCAAACACTGGCCGTGTCATAAGTGCAAATCCCGCGCCAGCTCACGAGCACGCGCGTCCACTTTCAGACACCATAATCCCCACGCCGCTCTCGCGCCTGGGTTATTTGACAGCAGTTCACGCTCCATCGCCCGAGATCGAGCTACTAAATTCTGCACAGTCGGCCAGCCCTGTTCTTCTGCCCTCGTGTCCGAGCATCGGCGGCGCGCGCCCCCTTGGCCGTCTTCTCTGATACAGGTTCCCCATCCCGCGCAACGCGGCGATCTGAACCCAGAGATCATTCGACCCCTAGCTATGCATGCAAAAGCATGGGAGGCTATTCAGGGCGCGTCAGAATGGGTGCTCAACACCATAAGACACGGTTATTCGCTCCAATTTGCTCGTCGCCCTCCGCGCTTTCTAGCGCAGACGGAAACGAAAGTGAGTTTGGAAACAGCACATCTGCTTCAAGCAGAAATAACAAAGCTGCTGCGAAAAGGGGCCATAGAACAGGTGCATCCTTCCCTGAGCGAGTCAGGCTTTTACAGCCGTTACTTCCTCGTTCCCAAGAAGGACGGAGCATTAAGACCTATTTTAGATCTGAGACATCTGATCAAGGCTCTCATGAGACGGCCGTTCAGGATGATTACAACCAGACAGATCCTCGCGCAAATTCGCCCAGGAGACTGGTTTATCTCTCTCGATCTGAAAGACGCGTATTTCCAGATCCAGATAACTCCCCGTCACAGGCCATTTTTGAGATTCGCCTTCGACGGTCGAGCTTATCAATACACAGTCCTGCCGTTCGGCCTGTCTTTAGCACCCCGTACATTTACGAAATGCATGGACACGGCTCTCGCTCCCCTGAGGAGTCAGGGAATGCGAATTCTGAACTACTTGGACGATTGGCTCATTCTAGCGCAGTCAGAGACAGAACTTGTGTCTCACAGAACAGCGCTACTCGACCACCTGGAGGGTCTGGGTCTAGCGGTCAACTGGACCAAGAGCTCGCTCTCGCCCCGGCAGTCGATTTCCTTTCTCGGAATAGAACTGGACTCGGTGGCGATGACGGCCAGATTGTCGGAGCAGTGCGCGCGCCGCATCCAGCGCCTCGCTGCATCCTTCAAAGAAGGCAACCGGGTTCCCCTGAAGGCATTTCAGCGCATTCTGGGGCATATGGCCTCAGCTGCAGCAGTGCTTCAGCTGGGTTTACTGCGCATGCGCCCGCTTCAACGCTGGCTGAGAACGCGCGTATCCCATCGAGCCTGGGCGACCGGCGGCTCGCTAATCAGAGTGACTCAGGTCTGTGTCTCAGCCCTGCAGCCCTGGCTAGCAGCCGAATGGTATCACACGGGAGTGAATATGGGAGTGGTTTCACACCGGAAAGTTGTCTCAACAGACGCGTCCAACCTAGGTTGGGGAGCGCTCTTCGAAGGCAGACCGGTCTTTGGCCACTGGTCAGACCAGGAGAATCTCCTACACATAAACTGTCTAGAGATGCTCGCGGTCGAGAAAGCGCTCATGCACTTCCTCCCTTTCCTCCATGGTCACCATGTTCTAGTCCGCACGGACAACACTTCAGTAGTGGCCTATGTGAACCGCCAGGGCGGTGTCAGATCAAAGCAACTCTGCGCCCTGACGGAACGCCTCCTCGTATGGGCTCAGCACTCTCTGCGCTCTCTGAGAGCATCGCATGTGCCTGGCCATCTGAACGAGGGCCCCGACAGACTGTCCAGGGACAACGTTCCCCCTGGGGAGTGGTCTCTACACCCCAAACAGTCCAGTCGCTGTGGCGCCGCTTTGGCAGAGCGAAAGTCGACCTCTTTGCATCAAAAGACAACGCACACTGCCCAGCGTTCTTTTCGAAGAGCGAGGACGCGCTGGCCCAGCCTTGGCCCAGCGGCCCGCTATATGCGTTTCCACCAGTCTCTCTGCTGCCTCAGGTCATCGAGAGAGTCAGGGAAGCGCGCCACACAGTGCTCCTCATAGCCCCGTTCTGGGAGAACCAAGCTTGGTTCCCGGAACTCATACAATTGGCAGACTCAGCCCCTTGGCCGATTCCGGTGCGGAGAGACCTTCTCTCTCAAGCCCGCGGCTCGATTTGGCATCCCCACCCAGAGCACTGGTCTCTGCATGCGTGGAGCCTCAACAATTACATGCTGATTTACCAGAAGGGGTGATGAACACGATCATACAATCTAGAGCCCCCTCCACGAGGCGGCTCTACACGTCTAAATGGTCTGTGTTTAACAAATGGTGCACTACCAGAGGGCTCAATCCACAGACATGTGGGGTCTCGCAAGTATTGTGCTTCCTTCAAGAGCTACTGGACGCGGGCAGGTCCCCCTCCACGCTCAAAGTCTATGTCGCAGCCATTTCAGCGCTCTCTGTCTCAGAGCCGGGCCGCGCATTAGGAAGGAACGAGTTTGTCATCCGCTTCCTTAGAGGAGCGAGGAGGATGAACCCCCCGCGACCCCCTTCGGTTCCTATGTGGGATCTTTCACTGGTCTTAGACGCACTGAAAGCACATCCCTTTGAACCCTTAGAAACTGTGGACATGAAATACCTCACGCTCAAAACCGTTTTTCTGATAGCACTGTCTTCAGTAAAACGTGTGGGAGACCTTCACGCGTTATCCACTAACGCTGCGTGCCTCGAGTTCGGACCCAATGACTCTAAAGTTATTCTCAGACCGAGGCATGGGTACGTCCCAAAAATTTTGGGCACTCCCTTCAGAGCGCAGGTCATTTCCCTTTCAGCCCTGCCGAATACTGGCTGCGAGGCAGATAGTCACCTCCTCTGCCCAGTTAGGGCGCTGAGAAGCTATATTTCGCGCTCCGCCGCCTTCAGGCGTTCAGAGCAGCTTTTTGTTTCGTTTGGTGGGCGCACCAAGGGTCTCGCCGCCTCGAAACACACCCTGTCCAGATGGATAGTCGATGCTATCGCAGCTGCTTACGCATCTAAAAACCTGCAGTGCCCTTTGGGCATTCGGGCACACTCCACCAGAGGCATGGCCTCATCGTGGGCGTGGTCCAGTGGGATTCCCATTCATGACATTTGTGCAGCGGCAGGCTGGGCCTCCCCCTCCACATTTGTTAGGTTTTACAACCTGGAAGTTCCCGCTTTGCAGGCCAAAGTGCTATCAGTCTAAGTCTCGCGTAAGCCAGCCCACTGTCTGTGTGCGGGCTACGCTGCTGATTTAGCTCTACTGGTTGAGCTACACTATATGGAAGTGTTAGTTGGACCGGCTGTGCCGCTCCCTGCCCCATATTATGTGCTTGTGTACTGTGGTATCTTGGCCGCCCAGCTCCGCTTCGCATTCCCTGGGCTCCCCATGGGATTCATTCAGGATGCTGAGCGCGCACACGGCGTTGACAAAGGTGTTCCCGCAGCGTAAGCTAGCTTACGCAATACGAGAGAACCTCTCGTAAGAGAACGTACTCGGTTACTAAACGTAACCTCTGTTCTCTCTAGAGAGGGAACGAGTATTGCGTAACCCGCCGTGCTCTCGCCACGAGCTCTTTTTCGCTTCATGCGACAGAAACCAGCGAAGCAGCCTCTGTTCCTTGCTTATATACGCTAAGCCACACCCCTAATGACGGGCTGTGACGCACTAAGCGCGCTCATTGGACGTGACGTCACGCGCAAGGCTCAGCCATAGGCTGCTGCAGTTGCCGCAGAGCAGCCAATGGGCACGCGACTCGCTTGCCCTAGGTCTGCAGGCTGCCGCACTGCGTTGACAAGTTTTAAAAAATTAGGATAATTTTTGGCTTCAGTATCTCGAGAAAGGAGACTTTCCCGCAGCGTAAGCTAGCTTACGCAATACTCGTTCCCTCTCTAGAGAGAACAGTGGTTACGTTTAGTAACCGAGTACGTTTTATCAACAGCTTGTTCGTATGATACTAAGTTTTAGTGATTATTATCTTGTGATAGGCGGGGACTTCAATGCTGTGCATAATCCCTTACTTGATAGGTCCCAAATATCTCACTCTGATTTAACCTCCTCAAAGTTGTTTAATGATTTTATAAAACAGGTCAATATGTGTGACATATGGCGACTAAAGAATGATAGCGCTAAGGATTATACATTCTTTTCAGCTCGCCACAAATCATACTCACGCATTGATTATCTGCTTGTATCTCCTGTCTATATTCCATTTATTGACAACGCTGACATATTACCCCTTCTTCTCTCAGATCATTCCCCGGTAACTTTGGGTCTTCTCCCATTTTCTGCTCCCTCTGGACGTAAACGTTGGAGATTTAACACATCCTTACTCCATGACCAAAAATTTATATCACAATTGCGTACCTCCTTAGTTGAGTTTATTGATTTAAACAGTGGTTCTTCAAACAACCCACAATCCTTATGGGAGGTGACAAAATGCTTTATTAGAGGGAAATGCATTTTTTTCTCTTCTTTTCGTCAAAAATCTAGAAATAGCCGCATAAATGAGCTGGAGAAACAAATTCAGACGTTAGAACAGGACCTTAAAAACAAATATTGTCAACGGAAGGAGGAAGAACTTTGTGCAATTAAATATGAGCTAAAAGGATTACTTCTGCACAGAGCTGAATTCATTATGCATCGAACAAGGCAATCTTATTATTTCAACGGAGAGAGACCAAGTAAATTATTAGCATTACGAATCAAGCAGATGGAATCTAGAGCAATCATACACGCTTTAAAGAATGAAGACACTTTATGCACCCAACCCGAAGATATTAATCAGACTTTTAAAACTTACTTTGAACAACTATACACTTCGAATTCTTCAAGTTACCAGCAACATATATCTTTTCTTCAACAGCTTCATCTTCCTAAAACTGATAAACATCATCAGGAGATGTTAAACTGTCCCTTGTCGCTTGAAGAATTGAAGTTGGCTTTGGACTCTATGCCAAAGAAAAAATCTCCAGGAATTGACGGAATTCCCCCCGAATTAATCTCTGCTATTTGGGATATAGTATCACCACTTATTTTAAACTCATTTAATTTTGCAGTTGAAAACGGAGCCCTACATAGGGACCAAAACACAGCTCTGATAACCCTTTTACTTAAAAAAAGGAAAAGATCCTTTAGAATGTGCTAGCTACCGTCCCATTAGTTTAATCACTACCGATGCTAAACTTTTCGCCAAAGCTCTAGCTCTTAGACTGAATAAATGCATAGACAGTATCGTTCACTTTGATCAGTCCGGTTTTCTCAAAGGCCGATTGGCGTCAGACAATATCAGACGACTATTACATGTCATTCATAAATCCGATTCTTATCCAGCCTCCTCCGCAGTTCTCTCACTGGACGCGGAGAAGGCCTTTAATAGAATTGAATGGAGCTTTCTCTGGGCGGTTCTTGAATATGTAGGGGTCGGACAAGGATTTATTAAAACAGTTAAAACACTCTACAATAGCTGCTCAGCTCGTGTATTTACGGGATCCTTAATGTCTTTGCCCTTTGCTCTTGGTCGGGGTACTCGCCAAGGCTGTCCATTATCGCCTTTGCTTTTTACTCTATCAGTGGAGCCCTTGGCTCAAGCAGTACGTCAGTCATCAACTATACAACCCATTATCTGTGTAGATACCTCGCACAAAATCTCTCTTTATGCTGACGATATCTTGCTCTATGTTTCCAATATTTCTGATTCTGTTCCTGAATGTTTAAATCTTTTTAATTTATTTGGTACTCTCTCGGGTTACAAAATTAATTGGAATAAATCAGCATTAATGCCCCTTAATGACGCAGCAAATCAGGAATCCAGTAGCTTACCTCCTTTGATTCCCATAGTTAAACAGCTTACATATTTGGGCATCATTATATCCCCTTCAATTCATCTTATCCCTAAATTTAACTATCAAACTCTCCTAAATAAGATCAAGGAAGATTTAGATAGGTGGTCCCCCTTATGTTTAGCTCTTCATGGAAGAATATCTACTATTAAAATGAATGTACTTCCAAGGGTAAATTTTTTGTTCTCTATGTTACCGCTAGCACCGCCTGAAATTTTTTTCAAAGAACTCAACACGGCTATTTCTAGATTTATCTGGATAAAGAAAAAACCTAGAATCCGACTTAAGACGATGCAGCGTAAGAAACTTGATGGAGGTCTTTCATTCCCTGATTTTAAGATTTATAATCTAGCCTTCCAAACAAGAACAATCCAAACCTGGGTTAATCCTGATTCCCGGGTTCCATGGCGAGATCTAGAAGTAAATATCACCCATCCGGTTCGCCTACAAGATCTACCCTTTGCAGGTGTTTCTAAATGTTCTAAGAAAAATTATGGACCAATCATTGAGTATTCCCTTGAGGTGTGGAAAAAGGTTGAGGAAAGTATGGGAGGCCCCTTTTTATACACCGAAATAACACCATTGTGGCACAATACTTGTCTGTGTACTGGTAACAAACCTTTTGTCTTCAAAGCTTGGTCTGATGCTGGTATTTATACCTTGAAGGATATTTTCTGTAAAAAAGGCATCAAATCGTTTCAGGAATTAATCTTAGAATTTTATTTACCTGGATTTTCTTTTTTTTATATTTAAGACTGAGGTCAGCCCTGAAAGCATACGGCGTTCCTTGGTCCACTAACATTTTACCACATCCATTGTGGAAATGGCTGGACCCTAATACTTCCTCTAGTGGCTTAGTTTCTAAGGTTTATAATTCAATTCTTGTATTGCAATACTCATATATTCCAGCTGTCCACTCCTGGGAAAGGGATGGTTTAGCTAAACCTGACTGGGATGTGGTATGGACCAGATGTTTCACTGCATCTAAGAACCTGGCTCACCAGATGATTCATTATAAATGTATTAATAGGGCTTATATTACTCCCAGTGTATTATATAGGATGAAGGTTAGATCTGATCCATACTGTCATCTATGCAACACATCTACAGTAGGTTCTTATTTGCACATGTTTTGGGGATGCCCAACGGTGGTTCCTTTTTGGACCTTTGTAAGTACTGTTCTTTCGGAAATCCTACATTTGGATATACCTCAAGACCCATTGCTACTTCTACTTTTAGATGACTCCGCTCTTCAGTTGAATGCTCATAAAAAAAGGACCTTACTGACAGCAAGTACTGCTGCCAAAAAGACTATTTTAAAGCTATGGATAGAGCCATCTATACCAACAACTTTCATTTGGCTATCTTATTTCAGAGACATTGTATTGCTGGAAGGTACCACTGCAAAGGTCAATGGCGCAAAGGACAATACTATTCAGTGCTGGATAAAAATTGCGGACATTCTGTTAGATAAACAGATTTTGACATCTTATATCTCCCTCTCTCTGTAATTTTATTATTATTATTATTATTATTTATTTTTTTATTTTTTTCTGTTTATATATGGACAGTTCTCATGGCATCTGTCTGTATATAGTTCAGTGAGCTTTGATATGTTTCTGGTATGATAACATAATAAAAATATTGATCACAAAAACAAAAAAAAGAGGCAAAAACCTTATAAATACGGTTCGTTTTCTCACACAAACCGCTCGTTTCGTGTCTTAGACCATCAAAGTGTACTTACGATGGGGAATAGATCCAGAGCCAGATCTTCATAAGAATTACACGCAGCTGCCTGAATTGACATCTATTATACTGAGGACCGTTGTCACTTTGCACACATGTGAGGAATTCCATGCCCTGCACAAATGCGTTTCATGTGATTAATCACGTCGTTCGTTGTTGTATGATTGAGCTGTTTCAGGATAATTGGAATAATAATCGATAACTACCAAAAACTACAATTCAACTGGAAAAGATCAGTTCCTACATTTGCCACTTTTGATTAGAATGAGCAGCTTTCAACATGCGTTCTTTAGCCAGTTTATAATGATGACTCACACATGGCCAAAATTATTAGAACACTTGGCATATTCAAAAGGTTTCGGTTGTTTTTGTTGAATTGAACATTACAATACCCAGAAAACAAATAAAATATCTACAAAGTCATGATTATGCTCTATAAACCACAGAATAGAGGCATCATAGGGGGATTTAGGTCATTTTCCTTACAAAAAAAAAATAAGTTTGGCCTATTTTAATGTGACACAATCATGTTCCTTCACAGAAGAAGCCAAATTACTTAATTACTGATTACTTGACACTGTAATCAGTGTCAGGTGTGATCGTGGTTAAATTGATGGTGATGCGAGAGTCTTAGGACACAGCTGTGTGATTCTTTTGAATGTACAAGGTCTATCCTCGTTAAGTGATTGGTAACATCAGGGTTTTATAACTGAGGCCACACCACCAATTGGTATAAATGAAAAGCCTCTAGGGCCCTGTCCCAAATGGCACACTTCATGTGCACTTTCGGTCTTGTGGACATATAATGGCTGCCGCGTGTCCGTTAAGTCCGTGAGACCGCACTGTGTCCCATTTCTCATTTTAGATCTCAGAAGGGTGCTCGCGAGCGCCCCCATGTGGTCGATTTGTGCCCTTGATGCGCACTTTTGCCGAGCCCGCGCTGATGCGAACTCCGCAGCAGACTTCTTCCCGACAGTCAAAGCGGCATTACGTCACGAAAGTGCGGACTCAGAGGAAGACCGCGAGTGCTCAGGGTTCCATTTGGGACAGGGCCTAGAAGTAGTCTTGAAGCACACTTTGCTATTTGAACATGGGTCAGGTGAAGAAGTAGCTAATGAGTGAACAACAGGTTGGAATAAATGCCCTTTTTGATGCTGGCTGTTACCTCCGCATAGCCAAGGACGTGGGATGCAGTACAAGCACTGTAAAGTACACTTTAGACTGCCATGATGCCACCAATTCACACCAGAACCGAAAGGGGAGAGGTAGAAAAAAGAAACTTTCAGACAGACAAATTAAGCATCTCAAAATTCTTAAGGACCGAAGAAAGACCTCACGAGAACTGTGTGACAAGATCAGCACCACAATGACAAATGGTGCAACAGTGTCTTCAAGAACTGTGCATTGGAAACTGGAAGAAGGACTTGTTGGCAGAATAGCACCAAAGAAACCATTACTGAAAGAGAAAAAAAGAGTGAAACGCTTGAAATTTGCAAAAAAACATGGACAAAGTAAGATAAAGTGTTGTGGACTGATAATTACAGGAAAACATCCTACAGGAATGTGTGAACATTGTCAGGAAGCTGAAACAGTAGAACATATTCTTACAACATGCAGGAAACACTCAGGAAAGACAAGAAATGATAACACAGTTAAAAAAAATAGGACAGGTAGATAATACAGTAAAAAGTTTATTGGAGTATGGAGAGAGTGCAGAGGATATAGGAAATGGATATTTGGTTTTCTGAGGATGACTGGATTAGATAGGCGGATTTAGTATGAATGAAATCCAAGGGTAAATAAAACCGAAAGGTGGCAGTAATGCAACTCAAAGGATGCCAGCTGCCGTAAAAACCCAATAAAGAAGAAGTAGTTGTGGACTGATGAGTCCAAGTTTGAACAGTTTGGCAACAAGCGAAGAGTGTTCAAACACCTTTTACAGAAGGCAGGGCACTGTCTGAACTTATATTTGGTCCCACGTTTGCAAGGAAATGTTTAGTTGTCATTACCTCTAATACTTCTTGAGTTACCTCTTTTCTTTTCTCTGAATGAAATGGTGTCTACTGCTGCACTCTGAGATGACAATGATGAATAATTAGCCACATCAAACTGCTTCCCTTGCTGTCTCGCTGATTTACTGGATTGGCACAATTTGACAGCATAATCTTGTAACAGTATTAGCTGTTACTTTGGTATTTTTTCATACTCACCACTAGGGGGTGCATGAGCGTTAGAACCTCTTGTATTTAAAAGGGTAGTAGTATAGAAGAAGTCAGTTTGTTTGAAAGAGGGAAGTGTGGTTTTATCCAAGCACCTCCTGCAACACTCATTGGAGTCCTGATTGAGAAACTTTGTTTCCAGTTCAATCATGTAAGTTTTGTTCCTCCTAATGTTGTGCAATTGTTTTCATTTGATTTATATAATATATGATAGTTAGCTTTTCTTTTTGTAGATGGACTCTTTATACGTTACTTTATATTTTGAGACTGTTGAATCTAGGGCTGACTTCTAATAGTCGAGGATTCGACGATTCGATTCGGAGAGGTCTGATTCGACTATGAACCTCATAGTCGAATATAGTTTGGTTTGAAATGTGCTGGGGACAGAGAGGCATTCGCATTTTCAGAAGGGCTGGGTACAAAAAAAATATTTTCCGCTTTCGCGCAGGTCATGTTTTGAAAGACGATGTCCTGTAGCTTACTAATGTAAATAAATAAAAATGTATTCAAAAATCTGCTTCACATTTTCAGCAGGGCTGCGGAGCGGCTGTGGGTTGACTCCACACGGTTCTCATGGGCTTTATATATAGGCTAAGTCCTAACGTGAAAAAAGCTTTACGTGGTTTAATGTACCTAAACAATGATTACCAAATTTCCCTCTCATATTGCTCCTCATAACCACAGAAAATGGTCAAAAAATCGAACCCAGAGTCCAATTATTATGGACGTTTTCTGCTTCACATTTTCAGCAGGGCAGCGGAGCGGCTGTGAGTTGACTCCACCAACCCGGTCTCACCCCAAAACGTCATGTACTGACGGGTCTTGACCATACGGCAACATACGACGAAAAGGGTACCCCTAAAACGTCCATATGAGACGAAGACATAAGCGCACCAGCAGCGCTTCCTAGCGGTACCCTAACGCATACCTAAACCTACCCATAACCCGAATAGTCACATATGGACGTTTTAGGGGTACCCTTTTCGTCGTATGTTGCCGTATGGTCAAGACCCGTCAGTACGTGCAGGGTCGGCGCCAGGACATACGGAACGAGGGGGCCTCGTTGTGTCGCTGGGGGGGCATACCTCTCCCACCCTCAATAATAATAATACACCCACTTTTAATTAAAACAACAACAACCTCTATAAATCCATGATTGCTTGAATGATCAAGCACGTTAGGTGTTTTAGACGAATACAGATTATGAATAAAGAGTAGAAGTTGACTGAAAAAAAAAAAAAAAGCTTAACGAGCTGCTAGTGACGTAATTTATTTAATCGCCTGTCGCAAGTGAAAATGCAAAGTTGCAAAGCTGATTTTATTCTAGTAAAACTAAATTAATTTACAAAAAGAAAAAATATATAGGCTATATATATATTTTTAAATAGGCCTATCGTCGCTGTCGGGCGGAATCCTCGTATCTCTCAGGAAATTAAAAAAACGGCATATTTTTTTTAGTTAATAAACATTGTATCGTTAAAGTTGGTGTTATACCTTATATTGCTATCCTATACTGTTGTGTACCAACATTAACACAACATTTCCCCAAAATCATGTTTAATCGATATGAGTGATGCATGCAATACCAAAATACTAGGCTGTCTAAAATAGGCGGAAATTAATCTGCATGCAAACAAAGTCAGCGGTCGCTTTGAGCCTTTTGACAAGAGAAAAGGCTTCAGTAGTTAACCAAAGCTAACGACTGGTTACATACATCTTCCTAAACTCCATTTTAAAGGTTTAAGAGCTAACGTTATAAGTGAAGCAGAACAAAAAACGATGAGCTGACTAACGTTAGGCTGTCTAATAGGCGGAAATTAGACCAGTAGACCTACCTTTTTTCTCCCATAAATAAAAACCTTGCTACTTGGGGTATTTTACATGCACAGTGCCAACTTCGAGTCAGTAAAATAATAAAAACAATAATTTAATGCTGGTATCCAAAACATTTAATTCAATTCAAGTATTATATTAGATAGCCTACATTTTAAAACTTCAATGCACACGTATAATAAGCCTAGTAATAATAAGCCTAGTAATAGCCTAAGTAGACATTTAAAATACATCAATAACTGATATCATAGTTTAACACAGATAAAATCAGAGTTAAGGCTTGCTTTACGTGTTGCTCGACGAGGACTTCTTAATCGTTGTGACTTTTCAATCCTGAGGAGACAAAATGCCGCGAGCCTCCCGCCCGCCGCGGAGTGAGGAAGAGGTGGAGTTATGAGGATTCTCAGACAGTTAAGTGTCCAATGGAGTTAAGAGATTTGCTTTCAAGCTATTTTCAACACTTTAGATTGGTTAATAATTTGACGTTTTGGGGTGAGACTGTGTTAACTCCACACGGTTCTCATGGGCGTGAAAAAGCTTTACGTGGTTTAATGTACCTAAACAACGATCACCAAATTTCTCTCTCATATTGCTCCTCATGTTTATGAAATGTTATGATATATGTGTGATATGTTTTGTTCATCTGGCTTTAAATGAATAAAAGGTATTTGTTACACACCATGTTTTTCTTTGTTTTTTTTTAGCTCTTTTGTTTGAAATGGAAAAAATCTAGCTGCTATCTAAAAAAAAAAAAAAAAAAAAAAACGTTCGACTATCAGTCGACTACGGCAAAATCTAACAAATCAGATTCGACTATGAAAATCCTTAGTCGAAAACAGCCCTAGTTGAATCCATATGAGTTGCTAAGGCTCTACTGAAATGGACATCAAGTGGTTTCTAACCAATTGATTGATCTCACTGCATTACCTTGTGGATTATCAAATATCCTAAGTACAAGAATGTGACTCTGTGGGCTATCTAGTTTCTTTTGGTGGATTTTCTTGGATTACTGGAAGAGCACTTGAAGGGTTTTTTTTGGACTTGGACACAATCCTAAAAATGGACTATTTCAACCTTCGTTATAGTGATTCCATTAATTACTCAAAAGAATCACTCAACTACAAGATTGAACTGATTAGATAGTTTTATTTATTTTCATTTGTCATTCTTTTTCTATTGATTAAGTCTTTCTTTACAGACCATCTGTGTGGATACTGCTTTCATTTGTTGAACTGGTTTCATTTCAATTCATTTTCATATAAATGCATTGTTTTGTTTATTTCTTCTGTTTCCTAAATTGATGTAAAGGTATAAAAATGTAATTCCTGTCTTTATTGTTTGTAGCTACACACTGGGGAACATATTAAGATTTTGCAGCAATACGTTATAGTTGGTGGGCCCCTCCTATTATTCATATATATATATAGCTGTATGCCACTAAAGTGGACTGTGGTTATAATCCAAGGTGAGTTCTGATTCTCATAACAATCTTTTTCTTAGTTTCTTCTCACATATACCTGTCTTGTTCTTGTTTTATTACTTTGCACAGGGTGTGCAGTATTAAATAAGGAGACAGACAGCGAGTACCAAACACACTTGAGTACAATACCAAAAATAATCTGATTACAAATCATTTCATTAATTCAGGAAAAGAAAACTTCACTGAAATGAATTTAATTTTGAAAAGAATGTAACTCTATTAAACATTCATCAATATTTACCTATTCTAAAAACAATATCACCAGTAAAACAAGTTTTGATTTAATTATATTTGGTATGATAAGGCTGATTCTTCACTGTAGACTAAGAATCATGATCATCTTCATCAGGACTGATGGTGTGCTGAGTGTCCTTCTGTTGCTCAGTGACAGACTCTTTAGGCTGATTCTTCACTGTAGACTGAGGATCATGATCATCTTCATCAGGACTGATGGTGTGCTGAGTGTCCTTCTGTTGCTCAGGGACAAACTCTTTAGGCTGATTCTTCACTGTAGACTGAGGATCATGATTATCTTCATCAGGACTGATGGTGTGCTGAGTGTCCTTCTGTTGCTCAGGGACAGACTCTTCAGGCTGATTCTTCACTGTAGACTGAGGATCATGATCATCTTCATCAGGACTGATGGTGTGCTGAGTGTCCTTCTGTTGCTCAGGGACAGACTCTTCAGGCTGATTCTTCACTGTAGACTGAGGATCATGATCATCTTCATCAGGACTGATGGTGTGCTGAGTGTCCTTCTGTTGCTCAGGGACAGACTCTTCAGGCTGATTCTTCCCTGTAGACTGAGGATCATGATTATCTTCATCAGGACTGATGGTGTGCTGAGTGTCCTTCTGTTTCTCAGTGACAGACTCTTTAGGCTGTTTCTTCCCTGTAGACTGAGGATCATGATTATCTTCATCAGGACTGATGGTGTGCTGAGTGTCCTTCTGTTGCTCAGTGACAGACTCTTTAGGCTGATTCTTCACTGTAGACTGAGGATCATGATCATCTTCATCAGGACTGATGGTGTGCTGAGTGTCCTTCTGTTGCTCAGTGACAGACTCTTCAGACTGATTCTTCACTGTAGACTGAGGATCATGATTATCTTCATCAGGACTGATGGTGTGCTGAGTGTCCTTCTGTTGCTCAGGGACAGACTCTTTAGGCTGATTCTTCACTGTAGACTGAGGATCATGATTATCTTCATCAGGACTGATGGTGTGCTGAGTGTCTTTCTGTTGCTCAGGGACAGACTCTTCAGGCTGATTCTTCACTGTAGACTGAGGATCATGATTATCTTCATCAGGACTGATGGTGTGCTGAGTGTCTTTCTGTTGCTCAGGGACAAACTCTTTAGGCTGATTCTTCACTGTAGACTGAGGATCATGATTATCTTCATCAGGACTGATGGTGTGCTGAGTGTCTTTCTGTTGCTCAGGGACAAACTCTTCAGACTGATTCTTCACTGTAGACTGAGGATCATGATTATCTTCATCAGGACTGATGGTGTGCTGAGTGTCTTTCTGTTGCTCAGGGACAGACTCTTCAGGCTGATTCTTCACTGTAGACTGAGGATCATGATTATCTTCATCAGGACTGATGGTGTGCTGAGTGTCCTTCTGTTTCTCAGGGACAGACTCTTTAGGCTGATTCTTCACTGTAGACTGAGGATCATGATCATCTTCATCAGGACTGATGGTGTGCTGAGTGTCTTTCTGTTGCTCAGGGACAGACTCTTTAGGCTGATTCTTCACTGTAGACTGAGAATCATGATTATCTTCATCAGGACTGATGGTGTGCTGAGTGTCTTTCTGTTGCTCAGGGACAGACTCTTTAGGCTGATTCTTCACTGTAGACTGAGGATCATGATCATCTTCATCAGGACTGATGGTGTGCTGAGTGTCCTTCTGTTGCTCAGGGACAGACTCTTTAGGCTGATTCTTCCCTGTAGACTGAGGATCATGATCATCTTCATCAGGACTGATGGTGTGCTGAGTGTCCTTCTGTTGCTCAGTGACAGACTCTTCAGACTGATTCTTCACTGTAGACTGAGGATCATGATCATCTTCATCAGGACTGATGGTGTGCTGAGTGTCCTTCTGTTGCTCATTGACAGACTCTTTAGGCTGATTCTTCACTGTAAAATGAGAATCATGATCATCTTCATCAGGACTGATGGTGTGCTGAGTGTCCTTCTGTTGCTCAGTGACAGACTCTTCAGACTGATTCTTCCCTGTAGACTGAGGATCATGATCATCTTCATCAGGACTGATGGTGTGCTGAGTGTCCTTCTGTTGCTCAGTGACAGACTCTTCAGACTGATTCTTCCCTGTAGACTGAGGATCATGATTATCTTCATCAGGACTGATGGTGTGCTGAGTGTCCTTCTGTTTCTCAGGGACAGACTCTTTAGGCTGATTCTTCACTGTAGACTGAGGATCATGATCATCTTCATCAGGACTGATGGTGTGCTGAGTGTCCTTCTGTTGCTCATTGACAGACTCTTTAGGCTGATTCTTCACTGTAGACTGAGAATCATGATCATCTTCATCAGGACTGATGGTGTGCTGAGTGTCCTTCTGTTTCTCAGGGACAGACTCTTTAGGCTGATTCTTCACTGTAGACTGAGGATCATGATCATCTTCATCAGGACTGATGGTGTGCTGAGTGTCCTTCTGTTGCTCATTGACAGACTCTTTAGGCTGATTCTTCACTGTAAAATGAGAATCATGATCATCTTCATCAGGACTGATGGTGTGCTGAGTGTCCTTCTGTTGCTCAGTGACAGACTCTTCAGACTGATTCTTCCCTGTAGACTGAGGATCATGATCATCTTCATCAGGACTGATGGTGTGCTGAGTGTCCTTCTGTTGCTCAGTGACAGACTATTTAGGCTGATTCTTCACTGTAGACTGAGAATCATGATTATCTTCATCAGGACTGATGGTGTGCTGAGTGTCCTTCTGTTTCTCAGGGACAGACTCTTTAGGCTGATTCTTCACTGTAGACTGAGAATCATGATCATCTTCATCAGGACTGATGGTGTGCTGAGTGTCCTTCTGTTGCTCAGTGACAGACTCTTTAGGCTGATTCTTCACTGTAGACTGAGGATCATGATCATCTTCATCAGGACTGATGGTGTGCTGAGTGTCCTTCTGTTTCTCAGGGACAGACTCTTTAGGCTGATTCTTCACTGTAGACTGAGGATCATGATTATCTTCATCAGGACTGATGGTGTGCTGAGTGTCCTTCTGTTGCTCAGTGACAGACTCTTTAGGCTGATTCTTCACTGTAGACTGAGGATCATGATTATCTTCATCAGGACTGATGGTGTGCTGAGTGTCCTTCTGTTGCTCAGTGACAGACTCTTCAGGCTGATTCTTCACTGTAGACTGAGGATCATTATTATCTTCACCAGGACTGATGGTGTGCTGAGTGCCCTTCTGTTGCTCAGGGACAGACTCTTCAGACTGATTCTTCCCTGTAGACTGAGGATCATGATCATCTTCATCAGGACTGATGGTGTGCTGAGTGTCCTTCTGTTGCTCAGTGACAGACTCTTTAGGCTGATTCTTCACTGTAGACTGAGGATCATGATTATCTTCATCAGGACTGATGGTGTGCTGAGTGTCCTTCTGTTTCTCAGGGACAGACTCTTTAGGCTGATTCTTCCCTGTAGACTGAGGATCATTATTATCTTCACCAGGACTGATGGTGTGCTGAGTGTCCTTCTGTTGCTCAGTGACAGACTCTTTAGGCTGATTCTTCACTGTAGACTGAGGATCATGATCATCTTCATCAGGACTGATGGTGTGCTGAGTGTCTTTCTGTTGCTCAGGGACAGACTCTTTAGGCTGATTCTTCACTGTAGACTGAGAATCATGATTATCTTCATCAGGACTGATGGTGTGCTGAGTGTCTTTCTGTTGCTCAGGGACAGACTCTTTAGGCTGATTCTTCACTGTAGACTGAGGATCATGATCATCTTCATCAGGACTGATGGTGTGCTGAGTGTCCTTCTGTTGCTCAGGGACAGACTCTTTAGGCTGATTCTTCCCTGTAGACTGAGGATCATGATCATCTTCATCAGGACTGATGGTGTGCTGAGTGTCCTTCTGTTGCTCAGTGACAGACTCTTCAGACTGATTCTTCACTGTAGACTGAGGATCATGATCATCTTCATCAGGACTGATGGTGTGCTGAGTGTCCTTCTGTTGCTCATTGACAGACTCTTTAGGCTGATTCTTCACTGTAAAATGAGAATCATGATCATCTTCATCAGGACTGATGGTGTGCTGAGTGTCCTTCTGTTGCTCAGTGACAGACTCTTCAGACTGATTCTTCCCTGTAGACTGAGGATCATGATCATCTTCATCAGGACTGATGGTGTGCTGAGTGTCCTTCTGTTGCTCAGTGACAGACTCTTCAGACTGATTCTTCCCTGTAGACTGAGGATCATGATTATCTTCATCAGGACTGATGGTGTGCTGAGTGTCCTTCTGTTTCTCAGGGACAGACTCTTTAGGCTGATTCTTCACTGTAGACTGAGGATCATGATCATCTTCATCAGGACTGATGGTGTGCTGAGTGTCCTTCTGTTGCTCATTGACAGACTCTTTAGGCTGATTCTTCACTGTAGACTGAGAATCATGATCATCTTCATCAGGACTGATGGTGTGCTGAGTGTCCTTCTGTTTCTCAGGGACAGACTCTTTAGGCTGATTCTTCACTGTAGACTGAGGATCATGATCATCTTCATCAGGACTGATGGTGTGCTGAGTGTCCTTCTGTTGCTCATTGACAGACTCTTTAGGCTGATTCTTCACTGTAAAATGAGAATCATGATCATCTTCATCAGGACTGATGGTGTGCTGAGTGTCCTTCTGTTGCTCAGTGACAGACTCTTCAGACTGATTCTTCCCTGTAGACTGAGGATCATGATCATCTTCATCAGGACTGATGGTGTGCTGAGTGTCCTTCTGTTGCTCAGTGACAGACTCTTCAGACTGATTCTTCCCTGTAGACTGAGGATCATGATTATCTTCATCAGGACTGATGGTGTGCTGAGTGTCCTTCTGTTTCTCAGGGACAGACTCTTTAGGCTGATTCTTCACTGTAGACTGAGAATCATGATCATCTTCATCAGGACTGATGGTGTGCTGAGTGTCCTTCTGTTGCTCAGTGACAGACTCTTTAGGCTGATTCTTCACTGTAGACTGAGGATCATGATTATCTTCATCAGGACTGATGGTGTGCTGAGTGTCCTTCTGTTTCTCAGGGACAGACTCTTTAGGCTGATTCTTCACTGTAGACTGAGGATCATGATCATCTTCATCAGGACTGATGGTGTGCTGAGTGTCTTTCTGTTGCTCAGGGACAGACTCTTTAGGCTGATTCTTCCCTGTAGACTAAGGATCATGATTATCTTCATCAGGACTGATGGTGTGCTGAGTGTCCTTCTGTTTCTCAGGGACAGACTCTTTAGGCTGATTCTTCCCTGTAGACTGAGGATCATGATTATCTTCATCAGGACTGATGGTGTGCTGAGTGTCCTTCTGTTTCTCAGGGACAGACTCTTTAGGCTGATTCTTCACTGTAGACTGAGGATCATGATCATCTTCATCAGGACTGATGGTGTGCTGAGTGTCCTTCTGTTGCTCAGTGACAGACTCTTTAGGCTGATTCTTCACTGTAGACTGAGGATCATGATTATCTTCATCAGGACTGATGGTGTGCTGAGTGTCCTTCTGTTGCTCAGTGACAGACTCTTTAGGCTGATTCTTCACTGTAGACTGAGGATCATGATTATCTTCATCAGGACTGATGGTGTGCTGAGTGTCCTTCTGTTGCTCAGTGACAGACTCTTTAGGCTGATTCTTCACTGTAGACTGAGGATCATGATTATCTTCATCAGGACTGATGGTGTGCTGAGTGTCCTTCTGTTTCTCAGGGACAGACTCTTTAGGCTGATTCTTCCCTGTAGACTGAGGATCATTATTATCTTCACCAGGACTGATGGTGTGCTGAGTGTCCTTCTGTTGCTCAGTGACAGACTCTTTAGGCTGATTCTTCACTGTAGACTGAGGATCATGATTATCTTCATCAGGACTGATGGTGTGCTGAGTGTCCTTCTGTTTCTCAGGGACAGACTCTTTAGGCTGATTCTTCCCTGTAGACTGAGGATCATGATTATCTTCATCAGGACTGATGGTGTGCTGAGTGTCCTTCTGTTTCTCAGGGACAGACTCTTTAGGCTGATTCTTCACTGTAGACTGAGAATCATGATCATCTTCATCAGGACTGATGGTGTGCTGAGTGTCCTTCTGTTGCTCAGGGACAGACTCTTTAGGCTGATTCTTCACTGTAGACTGAGGATCATGATCATCTTCATCAGGACTGATAGTGTGCTGAGTGTCCTTCTGTTTCTCAGGGACAGACTCTTTAGGCTGATTCTTCACAGTAGACTGAGAATCATGATCATCTTCATCAGGACTGATGGTGTGCTGAGTGTCCTTCTGTTGCTCAGTGACAGACTATTTAGGCTGATTCTTCACTGTAGACTGAGAATCATGATTATCTTCATCAGGACTGATGGTGTGCTGAGTGTCCTTCTGTTTCTCAGGGACAGACTCTTTAGGCTGATTCTTCACTGTAGACTGAGAATCATGATCATCTTCATCAGGACTGATGGTGTGCTGAGTGTCCTTCTGTTGCTCAGTGACAGACTCTTTAGGCTGATTCTTCACTGTAGACTGAGGATCATGATCATCTTCATCAGGACTGATGGTGTGCTGAGTGTCCTTCTGTTTCTCAGGGACAGACTCTTTAGGCTGATTCTTCACTGTAGACTGAGGATCATGATTATCTTCATCAGGACTGATGGTGTGCTGAGTGTCCTTCTGTTGCTCAGTGACAGACTCTTTAGGCTGATTCTTCACTGTAGACTGAGGATCATGATTATCTTCATCAGGACTGATGGTGTGCTGAGTGTCCTTCTGTTGCTCAGTGACAGACTCTTCAGGCTGATTCTTCACTGTAGACTGAGGATCATTATTATCTTCACCAGGACTGATGGTGTGCTGAGTGCCCTTCTGTTGCTCAGGGACAGACTCTTTAGGCTGATTCTTCACTGTAGACTGAGGATCATGATTATCTTCATCAGGACTGATGGTGTGCTGAGTGTCCTTCTGTTGCTCAGTGACAGACTCTTTAGGCTGATTCTTCACTGTAGGCTGAGAATCATGATCATCTTCATCAGGACTGATGGTGTGCTGAGTGTCCTTCTGTTTCTCAGGGACAGACTCTTTAGGCTGATTCTTCACTGTAGACTGAGGATCATGATCATCTTCATCAGGACTGATGGTGTGCTGAGTGTCCTTCTGTTGCTCCGTGACAGACTCTTTAGGCTGATTCTTCACTGTAGACTGAGAATCATGATCATCTTCATCAGGACTGATGGTGTGCTGAGTGTCCTTCTGTTTCTCAGTGACAGACTCTTTAGGCTGATTCTTCACTGTAGACTGAGGATCATGATCATCTTCATCAGGACTGATGGTGTGCTGAGTGTCCTTCTGTTGCTCAGTGACAGACTCTTTAGGCTGATTCTTCACTGTAAAATGAGAATCATGATCATCTTCATCAGGACTGATGGTGTGCTGAGTGTCCTTCTGTTGCTCAGTGACAGACTCTTTAGGCTGATTCTTCACTGTAAAATGAGGATCATGATCATCTTCATCAGGACTGATGGTGTGCTGAGTGTCCTTCTGTTGCTCAGTGACAGACTCTTTAGGCTGATTCTTCACTGTAGACTGAGGATCATGATCATCTTCATCAGGACTGATGGTGTGCTGAGTGTCCTTCTGTTGCTCAGGGACAGACTCTTCAGGCTGATTCTTCACTGTAGACTGAGAATCATGATCATCTTCATCAGGACTGATGGTGTGCTGAGTGTCCTTCTGTTGCTCAGTGACAGACTCTTTAGGCTGATTCTTCACTGTAGACTGAGGATCATGATCATCTTCATCAGGACTGATGGTGTGCTGAGTGTCCTTCTGTTGCTCAGGGACAGACTCTTCAGGCTGATTCTTCACTGTAGACTGAGGATCATGATCATCTTCATCAGGACTGATGGTGTGCTGAGTGTCCTTCTGTTGCTCAGGGACAGACTCTTTAGGCTGATTCTTCACTGTAGACTGAGGATCATGATCATCTTCATCAGGACTGATGGTGTGCTGAGTGTCCTTCTGTTGCTCAGGGACAGACTCTTCAGGCTGATTCTTCACTGTAGACTGAGGATCATGATCATCTTCATCAGGACTGATGGTGTGCTGAGTGTCCTTCTGTTTCTCAGGGACAGACTCTTTAGGCTGATTCTTCACTGTAGACTGAGGATCATGATTATCTTCATCAGGACTGATGGTTTGCTGAGTGTCCTTCTGTTGCTCATTGACAGACTCTTTAGGCTGATTCTTCACTGTAAAATGAGAATCATGATCATCTTCATCAGGACTGATGGTGTGCTGAGTGTCCTTCTGTTGCTCAGGGACAGACTCTTTAGGCTGATTCTTCCCTGTAGACTGAGGATCATGATCATCTTCATCAGGACTGATGGTGTGCTGAGTGTCCTTCTGTTTCTCAGTGACAGACTCTTTAGGCTGATTCTTCACTGTAGACTGAGGATCATGATCATCTTCATCAGGACTGATGGTGTGCTGAGTGTCTTTCTGTTTCTCAGGGACAGACTCTTTAGGCTGATTCTTCACTGTAGACTGAGAATCATGATCATCTTCATCAGGACTGATGGTGTGCTGAGTGTCCTTCTGTTTCTCAGGGACAGACTCTTTAGGCTGATTCTTCACTGTAGACTGAGGATCATGATCATCTTCATCAGGACTGATGGTGTGCTGAGTGTCCTTCTGTTGCTCATTGACAGACTCTTTAGGCTGATTCTTCACTGTAGACTGAGGATCATGATTATCTTCACCAGGACTGATGGTGTGCTGAGTGTCCTTCTGTTTCTCAGGGACAGACTCTTTAGGCTGATTCTTCACTGTAGACTGAGAATCATGATCATCTTCATCAGGACTGATGGTGTGCTGAGTGTCCTTCTGTTGCTCAGTGACAGACTCTTTAGGCTGATTCTTCACTGTAGACTGAGGATCATGATTATCTTCACCAGGACTGATGGTGTGCTGAGTGTCCTTCTGTTTCTCAGGGACAGACTCTTTAGGCTGATTCTTCACTGTAGACTGAGAATCATTATTATCTTCATCAGGACTGATGGTGTGCTGAGTGTCCTTCTGTTGCTCAGGGACAGACTCTTTAGGCTGATTCTTCACTGTAGACTGAGAATCATGATCATCTTCATCAGGACTGATGGTGTGCTGAGTGTCCTTCTGTTTCTCAGGGACAGACTCTTTAGGCTGATTCTTCACTGTAGACTGAGGATCATGATCATCTTCATCAGGACTGATGGTGTGCTGAGTGTCCTTCTGTTGCTCATTGACAGACTCTTTAGGCTGATTCTTCAGTGTAAAATGAGAATCATGATCATCTTCATCAGGACTGATGGTGTGCTGAGTGTCCTTCTGTTGCTCAGTGACAGACTCTTCAGACTGATTCTTCCCTGTAGACTGAGGATCATGATCATCTTCATCAGGACTGATGGTGTGCTGAGTGTCTTTCTGTTGCTCAGTGACAGACTCTTCAGACTGATTCTTCACTGTAGACTGAGGATCATGATCATCTTCATCAGGACTGATGGTGTGCTGAGTGTCCTTCTGTTTCTCAGGGACAGACTCTTTAGGCTGATTCTTCACTGTAGACTGAGGATCATGATTATCTTCACCAGGACTGATGGTGTGCTGAGTGTCCTTCTGTTGCTCAGGGACAGACTCTTTAGGCTGATTCTTCACTGTAGACTGAGAATCATGATCATCTTCATCAGGACTGATGGTGTGCTGAGTGTCCTTCTGTTTCTCAGGGACAGACTCTTTAGGCTGATTCTTCACTGTAGACTGAGGATCATGATCATCTTCATCAGGACTGATGGTGTGCTGAGTGTCCTTCTGTTGCTCATTGACAGACTCTTTAGGCTGATTCTTCAGTGTAAAATGAGAATCATGATCATCTTCATCAGGACTGATGGTGTGCTGAGTGTCCTTCTGTTGCTCAGTGACAGACTCTTCAGACTGATTCTTCCCTGTAGACTGAGGATCATGATCATCTTCATCAGGACTGATGGTGTGCTGAGTGTCTTTCTGTTGCTCAGTGACAGACTCTTCAGACTGATTCTTCACTGTAGACTGAGGATCATGATCATCTTCATCAGGACTGATGGTGTGCTGAGTGTCCTTCTGTTGCTCAGTGACAGACTCTTCAGACTGATTCTTCACTGTAGACTGAGGATCATGATCATCTTCATCAGGACTGATGGTGTGCTGAGTGTCCTTCTGTTGCTCATTGACAGACTCTTTAGGCTGATTCTTCACTGTAAAATGAGAATCATGATCATCTTCATCAGGACTGATGGTGTGCTGAGTGTCCTTCTGTTGCTCAGTGACAGACTCTTCAGACTGATTCTTCCCTGTAGACTGAGGATCATGATCATCTTCATCAGGACTGATGGTGTGCTGAGTGTCCTTCTGTTGCTCAGTGACAGACTCTTCAGACTGATTCTTCCCTGTAGACTGAGGATCATGATCATCTTCATCAGGACTGATGGTGTGCTGAGTGTCCTTCTGTTGCTCAGTGACAGACACTTCAGACTGATTCTTCACTGTAGACTGAGGATCATGATTATCTTCATCAGGACTGATGGTGTGCTGAGTGTCCTTCTGTTTCTCAGGGACAGACTCTTTAGGCTGATTCTTCACTGTAGACTGAGAATCATGATCATCTTCATCAGGACTGATGGTGTGCTGAGTGTCCTTCTGTTTCTCAGGGACAGACTCTTTAGGCTGATTCTTCACTGTAGACTGAGAATCATGATCATCTTCATCAGGACTGATGGTGTGCTGAGTGTCCTTCTGTTTCTCAGGGACAGACTCTTTAGGCTGATTCTTCACTGTAGACTGAGGATCATGATCATCTTCATCAGGACTGATGGTGTGCTGAGTGTCCTTCTGTTGCTCAGTGACAGACTCTTTAGGCTGATTCTTCCCTGTAGACTGAGGATCATGATCATCTTCATCAGGACTGATGGTGTGCTGAGTGTCTTTCTGTTGCTCATTGACAGACTCTTTAGGCTGATTCTTCCCTGTAGACTGAGGATCATGATCATCTTCATCAGGACTGATGGTGTGCTGAGTGTCTTTCTGTTGCTCATTGACAGACTCTTTAGGCTGATTCTTCCCTGTAGACTGAGGATCATGATTATCTTCATCAGGACTGATGGTGTGCTGAGTGTCTTTCTGTTGCTCATTGACAGACTCTTTAGGCTGATTCTTCCCTGTAGACTGAGGATCATGATCATCTTCATCAGGACTGATGGTGTGCTGAGTGTCCTTCTGTTGCTCATTGACAGACTCTTTAGGCTGATTCTTCACTGTAAAATGAGAATCATGATCATCTTCATCAGGACTGATGGTGTGCTGAGTGTCCTTCTGTTGCTCAGTGACAGACTCTTCAGACTGATTCTTCCCTGTAGACTGAGGATCATGATCATCTTCATCAGGACTGATGGTGTGCTGAGTGTCCTTCTGTTGCTCAGTGACAGACTCTTTAGGCTGATTCTTCACTGTAAAATGAGAATCATGATCATCTTCATCAGGACTGATGGTGTGCTGAGTGTCCTTCTGTTGCTCAGGGACAGACTCTTCAGACTGATTCTTCACTGTAGACTGAGGATCATGATCATCTTCATCAGGACTGATGGTGTGCTGAGTGTCCTTCTGTTGCTCAGGGACAGACTCTTTAGGCTGATTCTTCACTGTAGACTGAGGATCATGATCATCTTCATCAGGACTGATGGTGTGCTGAGTGTCCTTCTGTTGCTCAGGGACAGACTCTTTAGGCTGATTCTTCACTGTAGACTGAGAATCATGATCATCTTCATCAGGACTGATGGTGTGCTGAGTGTCCTTCTGTTGCTCAGGGACAGACTCTTCAGACTGATTCTTCACTGTAGACTGAGGATCAGGATTATCTTCATCAGGACTGATGGTGTGCTGAGTGTCCTTCTGTTGCTCAGTGACAGACTCTTCATGCTGATTCTTCATTTACCTGCCCCTAAACCTGATATTGAACACAACACAGATCAGTCAACTTAGTGGGCATTTGAAGCTGTTATATATTCTTGTCAAAGGTCTGAATACATGAGGCTAAGCCACTTCTAATGTCTCCTGATCAGGGCTGCAACTAACGATTATTTTGATAATTGTTTCATTGGTCATTTATTTCTTCGATTAATCGGATTTTAAAAAGCCCAATCTTCTTTTTTAATTATTTTTACAAAACACTCCACAATCTGCCCAATGCTGTCCTTCAAACAAACCTACCAACTGAATGCTATGAAAACATATATAGTCAATATATCTATATCTATGCTATATGCAAAAGAGCTATAAAGCAAATGGACAGTTTAAATCCCTACTAGGCCTGCACGATTTGGCTTATCGCAATTATGAAATCACTAGGGTTGGGTATTGGTTGGGTTTTATCCAATACCAGTACCTACTCGGTATTTTTTAAACGGTTCCGGTTCTTGAACCGGTACTTAAGAAAACGAAACCACACACAATTTATCAAAAAAAGAATTCCTGTGTGTGTGTGTGTGTGTGTGTGTCCAAACTGGACACAATATTAACTTAAATCTTTAAAGATTTTCTGATTTCTGAAAAATTGCGCCGTTTAATAGTGATGTAGCCTAAAAAACATTTAGGCTATGTTAAGATCAAAATTTTGTCTTCTCATATTATGACTTTTACTTTAAAACAGAAAATATTTAACACACACATAATAGCCTAAAATAAATATACTTGATATACTTCATACTTGATATGCAAGATTTGCATTTAAAATACTAGACTTACCATGTCCACCACGACACTGGCAGCTGAACTTGAACTTTTGTCAAGTGTTCTAATCCGTATTCGTACTTTAAAAAAAAACAAAAAAAAACGATTATGCTCATCAGTGGTTGTATATCAAGCAGGGACAGGTTTGTGTGCATTATATTTAGATTTCACCGGAACGAATAGTGTAGGGCTGTACTGTCCTAGTCGATTAGTCGATTAGTTGGTCGATACGTTCTGGTTCGACCAAAATTCTGATTGGTCGATTTTCTGCCGCGTTTATTTCATCAGTTTTGCCGCGCTGAGGCGCGCTCATTTCATCAGGTGGCAAGCACTAACTGCTAATGGGGGTGTTTTCAGAGTACCCTTGTTTCACTGTAACAGTCTGTCTTCAAAACACCCCCCTTGTTTTCACCTTATTTGGATTAGTTCAACCCAAGAGAGAGCGTCGAGCTTAAGGTTTGATGCTGAATATTATTTATTTAATTGTGAGAGCGTTTAATAGTCAGTCCTCTTCTAACATGTCAACAACAAAGAAATCGACAGTGTGGCAGCATTTTGTTAAAATTGATAACAGGAAAAAGGTCGAATGCAAAGTTTGCAAGCAACAGTTTTCCACAGCTTGACGACAAACATGACATATCATCTACTGTAAAAGTGGTAAGCTCACTTGTCTGCGTTAGCTTGCCCTGTCTGTTTTGAGTAAGCTATGAACATATCAGAATTTGCATATTTCAATGTTTTAGTGTGATAACCTAAATTTTTTATTTTTTATTTGGAGCCTAATGCGCAATTGCGCTGTGCTGTTGGTTGTGTTAGTTTTGAGCCTAGGATGCTTTATTTTTCAGTTATGCACTTTATTTTGTTTCTGCTCTTGATCTGGTTTGTTTAATAAATATAATTTTTTTATTAAAGTGGACGTGCCTTTTGTGTTTATTAAGAGTAAAAGCTTTAAGTTAATAGTCTATTCGTGTCTCAGCTGCGAAGCTGAGCTCATGTTCAGCCTCGCTCGGTGCGAGGACATGCACAGTGAAATGATAGTGTCTGACAGTTATAACTTCTTATTATAACATATGACAAAAATAATTGTCTAAATTATGTTGCATATTTCTCAACAGTTCTTGTGATGATATCACTAGTTGACAACAGTACTATTTTCGGAAATCATAAGCTATGATATTGCGCAGGTGCACGTGATGCAGCGCTGTCAGAGCTGACAGACTCGAGTGTCAGACTCATTTCAGTGCAAAATAATTAGGTCAAAAACTATTTAATATACTGCAAATAGCCTACTAGTTGTTTGTTTATTTATTATAATTCATTTAGGCGGACAACAAGGCTACCAAGTACTGCGCACAGTGCGAATCTAATTAATTTAACGTTTTTTTCTAACGTCATTTTTAGTCAATTTTAGTCGATTTTTAGTCGAAAATTTCAGGACTTCAGTCGACCAAGATTTTCTTTGGTTGAGTACAGCCCTAGAATAGAGAGTCTCCGCAACGTATTGAAGCACGCGTCCGAGTAAAAACGAGCCACAAAAGAAAACACTATATCAGCGTCACTGTTTGCTGCGGCAACGAGCACTTTGATCACTTGATTTAAAAAACACATTTCAGCGCTTGATCGCCTCTTATTTAACAAACGAACAAAATGAATGCTCTGCTGGTTAACTGTAAATGCTTTATTATTGGAACATTCGTGCTGCGAGATGTTTTATAGGCGGTAAAAAAAGTCAGGCACCGAAAGTTTCGTTCTTATTCGGTCTCGTTACTACCGTTTACGTCGGAACCGGTTCCCAAGTGGAACCGGGTTTCGGTACCCAACCCTAGAATCACAAATGCTGCGATTTATTTGTTAAGCGCAGCTTGTCAGTGACGTACGGCTCTGTGATCAGTTGTAAACGCTGCTCCATCTGAAAGCACTGCGAGTTTGAGTCGCTTATAATGTGCATTTGAAAAAGCAACACGCGTCAAACATCTTATGAACCTCTTGTCCAACAAAAGACAACATTTAATAAATCAATCAAAGCGTAGGGATTTACTGGAATGATGTGTGTTATCGTACTTCAGGGGCGGGGCATATTTGGTGTGTGAGAGACACCCTCTGGTGTTCAGATGAAACAGCATTTACTACTGATCAGCCGTTCTGCACAGACAAGCTGTGCATAAAATAATCGCAGCCTTTGCCAAATCGCGTGCGGTTTCATTTCGATTAATCGTGCAGCCCTAATCCCTACATTAAAATGTAGATAATGAAGAAATTTAAAAACAGAAACTCAGTGTTAAGAGATAAGAGGAATGTTCTGCAGGAACACACACATTCACTCTGGACACAGAAACCTGTTACTGTCATTTCTTTATCCTGTAAATGTATGATATGTCTTACAGTTATATTCAATTACGCAGTGTTATCCCTTTACAGTCACTTAAATTATTTCAGCAAAATTAATATAGTTTTGCACTGAATATTAATTGTCTCCCTCTCTAATGCCCCGTCTGTGTGACGCTGGGGATCATGCTAACTAGGGACATGCGCGTGCATGCAAACAATTTTTCCTGACATCTAGCAGAAGTTAGGCACATGCGATATTTCACGGAGTATAGATTAAAAACCCGTGTCTCGGTATTTATAAACATTTACTGTGTGTCATTCGGATGTGTGGAGAACACTTAATCTTTAATAAACTCTCAGTTCATGACTCATGATGTTCATCTCCATGCCATATAAAACATATTTCCAACAGTAGTTCTAGGAAAATGTGATGGTAATGCAGGATTCAAAGCCAGACCCTTTAATGTGTATAATGAACATGGGAAGGCATTTTTCCTCATGTCCCTCAATTTATGGCATGTGTCATTTATGGCTCAGTAAAGTCAATAAAGTCTTAAACTAGTTAAATTTTGACCAATGCTTGTATAGGATAATGCATACAATATAGTAAATGCTAGACTTTATTTGATATTGAGTTCCTTTCGAGTTCCTTATGTTTAGGAGTGTTTGCTCATCTGCAGTGCATCTATTAAACATTTCCTGACAGATGTTAAATAGACATTTAGAAAATGTCTGTAAGATGTTTATGATTTATAATGTATGTAAAACTGATGTAACCCCCCCCACCCAGGTCCTAGTGTCTCCGCTCTGTGCGGGCCTCGAACCCGGGTCACCTGCGTGGGAGACAGGTGTCCTAACAAGGAGGCTAAAGACTGTAGTAGCTAGCATCTGTCGCTAGAGCGCCTTTTCGAGATCAGAAGAGTGAGGTTTACTCGCACAACAATTACTAACTGGCCTCCATTACCCTGACGTTTATCAGATCTTTGTACACAGCAGATGCTTTCCAGAGGAAGAGCTCTAAAAGACATCAGGGGCCCGTTCTTCGTACGTTGCTTAAAACATCCAAGATCAAATGACACATCCAAGATGATATCATCATGCGAATCATGATCTGGCTAATTGGGTTCTTCGAACACACTTGCCGGATATGATTAGTATCGCTGGATTGAGTTATCTGAGATAATTGCGCGTTCATGCGCTGGTTTAAAGGGGATATGTATCGATAGTAGAAACATTGATCAGCAACGCTGCTATTGGCTGCTCAGCGTGGGCGTGGCCAAAGAGCGGCTCAGTTTCTCTCCTCAGCAGAGCAAGAACTAATAGTCAAAGTTTATTCGGAATTTTAATGTTTAATCAAAACGCCAGGGAACACCTCAAAGTCTGCAAAAGCCAGGAGAGAGGGCTGGCAAAAAAGTAGCAGACAATTTAAATCCGTTAGAAGTGGCCATGTTAGATGTTTTTATCACTTATTAGCCTATATTTTTGTATTTTAATAATTGCATAATTACTTTGTTCATTGTAATGTCAGTCACCATACTAGAACATGGGAACAAATAAAAGTGAAGTACAAAAATATTCTACATAATGGTAATTTTTAGTTATATTATAGTCTCTTTTATAAAAGGCACTGTTAAATAAATGGTGTTCTGTTTATAAAAGCAACCAAGAAAAAGGCTGAGAAAAAAAAAGAAAAGATCTTAGTAGCTGTAATGATTCAGGTCTGTGTTCCTCTGTGGCATTTACATATTCATCTAAACGTTGCTTGGATTTTCAATCGAGTCAATAAAAACAGAAAACGCTTCTGTAATTGTATCTGTTGCATGCATGGAAACCTTATCTGTATATTTATACAATTTTATACAATCCTAGAGATTGGCATGGTTTTATTTCAGTTAGACTAATAGCTAGTTTGATTTGCATTGAGAGATGATCTTATGGAAAGTACCCCATGCCAATCTCTAGGTATGGTGAAGGCTATGTGATGATGTGGGGCTATTTTAATTCCAAAGGCCAAGGGAACTTTATCAGGATGCATAGTATCCTGGATCCATGAAGTAACTGGCCTTTAAAAATAAAAATCTGCCTGCCTCTATGGGAATTTAACATAGGGGTGTCCAAACTTATGCACCCTGTATTTTAAGGAAGAACATTTATTTACGATGCATTATTCATTCACAAAGAAAATTGGTGTCCTTAAAGGTTGGATTTTTCCTATTTTTTTCAATTAAGGCATTAAGTTCAAATTCCAAAAGATGATTTTTTTATTCCTCTTTTTAGGCAACTTTAGCATGGGTGTCCATACTTATTCACATCACTGTACTGTAATCGGCATGGTCATGATTGCATGATCTTCATAAAAAATTATGATTATGAAAAAAAACTGCTTTACAACATTGGGTCTTAAGTGGCTTGGAAATGCCACAAAAAACCTAAAACTGTTTTTTAAACCTAAAAGCGCCAGGTAAACTCCGAATTTCACGACAGACAGCACTTTCCATCAAGTTCTCCGCATCTCCAATATAGTGTAAAGGAAAGAGCCATTCGCAAATAATCTTAGGGCAATGCAAACAGTTTGTGCTGTAGTTAAAGCCCGACTCCAAGTCGAAAATAAATGTGCGTTTCCAACAATTTAATAATGTAAACAACAATCTCACGAGTCACGAGAAAAAAATCATAGACAGTATATAAACTGGACACAGCGACCCCATAGGTTTCAACGGAGACAAGTGAAGTAAATTAGAAGCTCTTCTTCCTGATGGCTGAGCGACTGCAGACTCACACTGAGCTTGACGACGTAGATGTGACGTGAGCAACCCGTCTGTCTTCTAGTAGCTGCGCCGAGAGAAATCTGAATCATTCCCTTCCGAAACTCACAGAGACGGAGAGTGTGAGTAGGAGCTGTCCGTGAGCTAGGAGCAGGAGCAACTTTTGCTAAGTATTCTGATTAATTATTTTGTCATTTTGCCCCGATCGCCCTCGAGCTTCTCCTCCTGTCCATACGGTAATCTCTCTACTGTGCGACAGAGAGTCGTGTGGTTATGACGCAATCGTTAGCCTATTTTTACAAAAACTGCTTCTACGAGGCCGTAACATAAGCTATAAGGTAATGGAGCATTTTATACATTTAAGTATTTCTTTAGAAATAAATAATGGACAAGCCTCAGATGTAAAGTTATTCGCTGTCAAAGTGACGCCAAAATGAATGGGAGTCAATGGGATGCTAACAGCAGGTGATGGTCCGCTAGCCAATAGCGGCGCCTGGGGAAACTTCAAAATAATATGAAACCCTGCCCCCCTGGAAAAAAATCTATATCTCAGAAAGTGCACTATCGCGCTGCGCTGGACTTCCCGTATCAGCTCCGCTTATGAAGCCGGGATCTAATCCTGTTAACATGAAATAAGCCTGCTCCCGAGCAGGTTTAAGATTGCGCACCTGTTGCTATGACAGCAAGTCCAGGATGAGCGTCGAAGAACCAAACAATCCAAGATCATGCCAAATCGCCAACAATCAAATCCAGCTAACTGAGTTAGCGACGTATGAAGAAACGGGCCCCTGGAGACATACGTTCTATCTGGGATGTGAATGAACTGCCGTTTTCTCCATATATGCTCCTGTGTAATGACCCTACATTCAATATAAATGATGAAACAGGCTGTAGTAATAATAACCAATAACGATGCAAAGGCCTGAAAGTACAGTACTCTAATTTTTCTACAGTTTTCATAACTCTAAAAGATAAACAGAATAATAAAACATAGCCTACGTCACTTTTTGAGTTTATAGGCTAACCTCAAAACGTAAATAAACCATAAATATAGGCTAGCTTTTAAAAAAATAAATATAGACATAAATAATGCTTATACACTAGCGCTACAAAGAAATAAAATAAATCAACTTTACTGAATGCGCTCAAATTTATTTAAAGTATTAGTTTCCATTGAAACAAAAGTCTCAAAATAACGTGGGTGTGGGTTAGGAGGTGCGACATTAAAACACGTTTAAACTTCCTTAAACTGCGTGAAATACATGAGAACAGAGACCGAGGAAACAACAAAGTCCAGATAATGACACTAAAACAATAATGTGGAAAACATTTTTGTTTATTTGTTTTCCGCGGAAAATCGCATTCAACGAATCTGTCGCTGAAGTTTAACGCAGACCATCAGGAGCCTGTCAGGAGCCTTCGTGCAAAAATGTAAATGCAAATACATGATTGTGCAATATTTACAGATAAGGATATAACCTTAAAATGAAAGCTTTGAGCTGAGGAAAGACATTAAACAGCACACGCATCTGTCAAAGTGACTGACAAGGTAAGCCATGTTAAACATTATGACATATGAAATTCGTTGTCAATGATTTTCATTATTGATTATGGATTAGTTGTTGCAGCCCTACTCACGATATATGTGGTCTACCATCTAACTTCTAGAAAACTTTCCAGATAACAAGACTTATTTTTCCCCAAAAGAAGAATACAGCAATAAAATGTAAAGCAAAATATCGATGTTTGAGTTAGGTATAGAATTCTATTGTGTACAATTACTAATAATTACTGATATGCTGTTTATGATTGACAGAATAAAGTTTTGACATATGAGAATTTACCTTAGGCCTATTTTACCCAAAATAACATGTTCTCATATGTTTGGAACACACAGAACCTGCATTTTATTCAATCAACAAAAGAAAATCATAATCCCATGAATTAGTATTAATTAAAACAGTACATGGTATTATATTAGTCTTACAGGAGCTGTTGCTATAATGGCACCAACTGTGTTGTTTGTTACTTTCCTCCTGGAATATACTGGTACAGAACAAATGTCTGGTTTTGATTGTAGATCGATGTACACAGAGCTGCAAATGTTTTCAGACCACTGTAAAAAATAAAATAAAAAAATTCTAGATAGGCATACAAAACCAGATAAATACACATTTATTTGAATACACAATGTTTACAAGCATATTATATGACGAATCCCTCAAGATCCACATGGAAAACTCAACAAAAAAAAAAAATAAAAACAGGTATGTGTTCTTATATGTATGCCATTATGCTGTGTAGCCTACGTTTAGCACAATCATTTAATAAATGTAGACCAGAAGCCTGTACTATGAACTTGGTTTAGGTGGCTAGCATGTTTTTTTGTTTTTGTTTTATCAGATAATACCTGAGTCACTAACCAGCACAACCCTCAAGAAGTGATAATGAAACTAACTAGAGTCTTTTTCTGCCCAAGAGAAAATGCAAAGATTCAGTGGAACACAAAATATTTAAAAGCATTTCAAGTCATTGCTTTTTAAACCGAATACTCCGTGCACTTTCACTTTCTATTTTTATTTAATTTTATATGAACCATATTAAATACAGTCAATACTTACTTTAGTGGACCATTCTTGATTTCATCTTTTTAAAATAGCCCCGACTCGAGCACGTTCTGGTTTCAGCGCTGTCATTTCAAACCTCTTCCTATGTCAAATGTTGTGAAGAGCCGAAATTATTCTTAATAAAGTTTGGACAAAAGCGTCATAACGAAGAGCTCCGCCCTGAAGGGAAATAAATCACATGATTTTCAGTATCTGAAACAGCGAGACAGCGCGAGTCATAGGACTTCAATCGCCCCCTGGTGGCTGGCTGCAGTATAGATCATGAACCCGCCCTGTCCATGTAATAGAAAGAAACGCGAGCCAAACTAAAAAATCCAATTACACTTAAAATATTTTTTTCCCGAATATGGTTTCTGTCATTGTAGGTTTGTGTCCTTCAACGCCCTGTTTTTGGGGTCAACAGATTATACAAACTTTACACCTTGTCACATAGCAGCATTTTGTTTTTTGCTATAGGGGAGAGCGGGGCACAAAGTAACGCTTTTTGACTTTCTCAGTTTTTGTAAATCTACTTATGGTTCAGAGTATTTATTTTTTCGCACATTAATTTCCCACATGTCTACTACAATTATGTGGTTTTGTTTTATTAATACAGTATATACTTTTTTCTTGACATACTCCGAAAGAATGGAAGTGAAATGTGACAACATGCCCCATAGTAATGTGCAGGGGCACATTGTAACAAGACCATATGACCAGGGGCGGGTCTACGTGGTGGCTAAATTCGATTGGCCACCCCAGGTGCCCCCCCTATAAGATGTCTTGTGATTGGTTCATTTTACGGCCATCAGTTTATAGACTCTACTGAAGTTCGCGATTCAAAAAGTGCAGCGCCAGAAAAACAACGGTCGTCGCGGACTTGGACTTTTACTTTATCAATCAAGAGTGTGAAGTCAAGACACCAAACAAAGAGCTGCCAGTCAGCCCCGAAACAGAAGTTTTAGTTCCAGAAGTTTCAGCTGTTTTAGTTGAGGTCTGCCTTCCTTCTTTTTCGACTGTTTTCCTCTCTTTCTGCTACTGTTACTCCAGAGCTGCCAACTCTCACGCATTCACCGTGAGACACACGCAATTTTCACACTCTCTCACGCCACATCCATTTTCTCACGCACAGAAAAATCGCGAAGCAAAGAGGAGACCGACAGACTAGACAGAGCAGGTTACTTATGATATAAAAAAAATCTCAGCTCTCAGATTCTGTCAATTTTATTACGAAATTCAAACGTTTTGGCGCTTGTAACGTTAAATGTGACGTGACAGATCCCTAGCGCACGTGAACCGATCATCTCTACTAGCTAATAGTAAAAAAACATGAATGAACACTGAAGATACAGTACAACTTACCGAAATGTATATTCCTCATACATAATATCGATCAATCAGTGTTTTTCATCAGTGTGAAGAGGTCAATAACATAGCTGGAGAACAATTATGTCCCATTTACCTCAGGAAAGCCATTTAATTAATATAATAGGCTATAGTACATTGGCAAGAAAAAAATAGCTATAGAGAGTATTTAGCTAAATATGTGTTATATATTACATATTTATTATAATTTTACTTATTTCATTAATTAAAGTTATTATAATTTTTTAAAAAATGTACGCATTATATTTAATTTGAGTTATTTTTAACCTTAAATAATAGTCTACTACCAGCTGATAGGGCTCTCTGTATGTTTACAGCATCAGGTGAGTTTTTTTTTTCTTGAGAAAAAACGCCTATCTTTTGTAGCCTACCTAATATTTATCCAAATGAGTCAATATTAAATCAAATCACAATAATTGAATTGAAATAATAAAAAAGTGTAGCTTACCAGAAATTGTACCAAAACATTGTAACATGTCACTAAACCTAATAAAATTCAGTTTAGTTACTAAAATGTTAGTGACAATCACAATACACTCCAAGCTAAACTCAAAAGTTGTCAGCTATTATTGTTTCTAAACTAAAGACTGTTCTTTAATATATTAGTAGAGCACAAATGTAATGGTTCCATATTTTATTTTTAAACTGTGGTGTTTTCATTTGAAGTGTTACAGTGTAACTCTGTGTTACTCAGCTTTTTTGTAAATTAATCTGAAAGAAATGTTGAATGAAACACTATGATGTTTTGGCCAAACCATTTGAATTATTACAGTGGGGGGATTTTTTTTATTTTTATTTATTTATTTATTTATTATTTGAAAGAGATTGTGAATAAAACTACTGTATATTGTAATGGCCAAACTACTTATTAAAAGAAAATAATTGACATCGTTTCTGCTTCTGGGATTTTAAAATTGCTCATTATTAAAATTGCTTTTATTTTATAAACTTGTTAGTTTTATGGAAACACTAAAAATAATAAACACTGGCTCTCAAATTTAACTTAATGGATATATAGGGAGGATAACAAAAAACTAAATTAATCAAAAATGTGCTTTATTACTACATTTGTTTACAAGTAACTTTATTCAAGTTAAAAAAATAATAAAATCAATAGGATTTACGTAATATAGGCTACTGTAGAATTTAGCTTCTTTTTTTTTGGTCACTGGCGGCCACCCCGTTTGGAGGCAGTGCCCCAGCATGGCCCCCCCACTGAAAATGCTCTAGACACGCCCCTGCATATGACAGCTTAAAAAGTTATCTGATCTAATAAAAAAAATATACAAAACAAACTAAAATATTTTCTAAATAAAATACAATTAAAAAACTTTTTCATATAAAATAATGGCAATTTTTAATAATTAAATATAAACTAATTTTTGAGTTTTGACTACGAACACATGAAAACACAGCTATACAACATAGTTCAAAACAAATAAATAATTAGTAATTTCTGAACATTGACTCTCAGTCTTTATTCACCTTTTTCTTTTCTAAAAGTATAGAATATAATAGCATATTTCTAATAGGGGCACATTGTAACGCAGTGTTACAACATGCCCCCGCCTGCACAACTGGGATTTAAACCCTGCTAGTGTCTTCTGCTAGTTAGCGAAGCATTAAATAACTATCTCAACTGTTAAATAACATCTTGGAGATTAAAATAATATCAGATTTGTCTTATTTTAAGTAAACACAAAAAATAGAGATGAAAAATTAACTTAAGTAAGAAATTTACTTTTGCTATGGTTAATAAATGTCTATGGACATCTTCCAAAAAATAAATAATTTTGGCGTTTTTTTTTTTTTTTTTTTTTTTTTTTTTTTTTTTTTTCTCTATATAGTGTTGATATGGCAACTAGTAAATACACAAAGTTTCGTCATCCAAGCATGTGCGGAAGTATTTAAAACAAGCATGTTGGGGGGGCCGACCAAGATGGCGGTGTGAACGGACTGAATTTTCGAGCTCTCAGCACCACCTTTAGATAGACTCGAATTTGAAAAGATCTTTCAAATTGAACAAAGTGTATATGGTTTTGATAGTTTTTTTTTTCTTTTTTGCTTTACATCGTTAATGTAAAATGCCCAAATCTGCACAGAAACGTTCAAATGCTGTTAGCAATGCAGCAAACATTGATGGCATGGAGGTTATCACCGATCACGTTTACGAAGATGGAATAATTCACGATCTGAACAACAAAGAAGAATTTCCTCCACTTCCCATAACACCCAGTAAACCTCCATTAGCCAAAAAACCTACGTTCTCCCAAACCTGTACGGACAACTTGAAGTCGGACGAGATCGTTGCTAAACTGGCTAATCTCATTAACACCAGAAGCGATGCTCTAGAAGAGATGGTCAAAGCTACACGCACAGAAATCAAGGATTTAAAAGAAAAGATGTGTTGTATTGAACGACGTGTGGAGAAGAGTGAACAATCTACCCTGACCTGCATGAATCGTGTGACCGATCTCGAGCGTTACGGCAGAAGATGGAACATAAAATTACACGGCATCCCAGAAGCAGCGAAGGAAAATATTCGCGAGGAAGTGGTTCGCATCTGTCAAGAAGTGTTACCACAAGATAGAGATCAGCTGCCAGCGGCTATAGATATCGCGCACCGCGTGGGTTCCAAGCGTCCGAACGAGCCGAGGCCACGAGCTGTCATCATTCGCTTCGTTGTGAGGAGATACAGGGAAGCAGTGTGGAAAGCTGCAAAAAACAACCCATTCCTTCGGAATCATGGTTTGCACTTCACTGAAGACTTAACGAAGGAGGATAGGGAATCAAGGCAGAAACTGTGGCCAATGATTAAAAAGGCAAGAGAGGAGGGCAAATCGGCATACTTCGTTGGAGGTCGAGGTTTTGTTGATGGCGTGGAAATAACATAAGCAATAGACAAACGTTATATTAGCCTACAAGCCATCTGAGACGCAAGGTTTGTTGTTCTGAGTTTCAGGGAAAGTGGCAAGCAAAAAACATTCCTGTGTTATTGATCAGATATGTTATCCTTTCAATTCGAAAGTGAAGAATTTTCCTAATGGAAGGCTAAAAGTCAAGTATCCTAGTTTAATTGTTTTAATGGGTGCTGATCTTGATTTTCATTTCTTTATATTCTTCTAAAAACTTCCTTTATTGTATGTTCAACTTGTTCTGTTAAACCTGTTGGATTTATCTCTTATATCTTTTAACGCTAGGGGGTTGCGTAATAATATTAAAAGAAAAGCATTATTTCTATTTGCTAGACAATACAGAGCTGATTTCTGTTATATACAAGAAGCTCATTCGGTAAATGATGATGTTAAATTTTGGAATGGTCAATGGGGGTCTTCAATATGGTTTTCCCATGGTTCTGAACATTCAGCAGGGGTAATAACACTTAAGAATAGATTTAATGGTGAAGTTGTGCAATCATTATGTGATTCAGAAGGTCACTTTGTTTGTTTGCTACTTAATTGTAATGATGTGTATATTATTACAGCTAATATCTATGGGTACAATAGGAAGTCAGAAAATGATAATCTTTTAGGGATCATAGAAAATACATTTAAAAGCTGGTTAGACAAATATCCAAATGCTTATATTATAATGGGAGGGGATTTTAATATTGTGCAGGATAATACTGTTGATAAATGACCATCAGGACGTTCAAAATCTACAAATACTAATCTCAAAAACTTCATGGATACATTTAATCTAATAGATGTTTGGAGATCTAAATGCCCTAATAATGTAGTATTTACATGGAGTAACAAATCAGGTTCAAATCAGTCCAGAATAGACTATTGGTTAGTTTCTGATAGTCTTGACAAAGATGGGATCGATGTAGATATTTTACCTACTCCCTTAACAGATCACAGAGCTATCTATATAAATGTGAAGCTGTTTCAAAAAACACATAATGTAAATTCTTCATATTGGAAACTCAATAATTCCCTTCTGCTGCATAAGGAGGTCCAAAAGAAAGTTAAAGATTTGATTTCTAGTTATTGGTCTAAAGCCAAAATGGAAAATGCATTCTGTACAAATTGGGAACTTCTCAAATTTGAAATTGGCAAATATATGAGAAAATATGGTTCATTGATGGCCAAAAGTAAAAGATCTGAAGAAACTAAAATAATAACAAGAATAACAAATTTGTCTCAGAAACATCCAGATTCTCTTCTAGAGGGCGAAAAATTAGAATTGGTTGACTTAACAAGTAAATTAGATGATTTGTATAAGAAAAAAGTAGAGGGTGCCTTTATTCGTTCTAAAAGAAAGTGGCTTGAGGAAGGGGAACAAAACTCACATTATTTTTTCAATTTAGAAAGGCGGAATTTTGTTAATAACACCATTAATAAGTTAAACATTAATGGGGTAACAACGGATGATCATACAGTAATTTCTCAGTACTGTAGTGAATTCTATAAGAATTTGTATACCTCTAGTTACTCTCAGGTAACTGCTGATGCCTTCTTGAATTCGTTGCAAATTAATCCCATTGGTAAACCTGAAAAGGACTCCTGTGATAAACCTATTACACTATCTGAATTGTCTGAAGCAATTAGTTATATGAAAAATTCCAAATCACCAGGTACTGATGGTTTGACATCTGAATTATATAAATTATTTTCCAAAGAATTGGCTCCTTTTCTTGTAGAAGTATTTGCTGAAAGCATTGAGAGACAGTATCTTCCACCAACTCTAACACAAGGTTTAATTACATTGCTCCCCAAACCAAAAAAAGACAAACTATATATTGATAATTGGCGCCCTATCTGTTTATTAAACAATGATTATAAATTGCTGGCCCTAATTTTAGCTAGAAGATTGAAAAAAGTTTTGGATTCCGTAATTGATGAATCACAATCAGGATTCATGAAAAATCGACATATAACGAATAATATAAGATTAGTGTTGGATGTCCTGGACTATTCAGAATTGATCAATGATAATGGGTTTATATTATTTTTAGATTTTTATAAAGCATTCGACTCGGTTGAGCATCAGTTCATCTTTGACACGCTTAAGAAATTTGATTTTGGTATTTTTTTTTCTGCAGCAATTAAAACCCTTTATAAAAAAGGCAACTGTTCTATTAAATTATTAAATGGTACTTCCCCTAGATTCGATATTACTAGAGGAATTAGGCAAGGGTGCCCTGTCTCTCCATACCTCTTTCTATTAGTGAGTCAGCTTCTCTCTTCTCATATTAAATCAAGTCCAATGAAAGGCATCACTATCTTTGATAGAGAGATCAAAATAACCCAATTAGCAGATGACACTACGCTCTTCATTCAAAACGAAGACCAGATCTCAGTGGCTACTGAATTGATCTGCGAATTTTCAAGGGCATCTGGTGTATACTTAAATTTGGCTAAATGTGAGCTTATGGCCATCAAGGAATGTTCTGAAGCATCTTATAATGGTATTCCCTTAAAAACTGAGGTTCAGTATTTGGGAATAAGCATTACTAAAGATCAGCACAGAAGGTGTTTATTAAATTTTAATCCTATTGTTGAAAAAACTAAAAGGAAATTAAATCACTGGCTTATGAGAGATCTTTCTTTAAGGGGCAGAGTGTTACTTACAAAGGCAGAGGGAATTTCTAGACTGACTTATGCAGCAATGGCTTTGCATCTTAATAAAAAAATATGCAAAGAAATAGATAAAATACTGTTTAACTTTATATGGAAAAACAAAATACATTACATAAAGAAAACAATTATAATTAATGCATATGAAAATGGTGGCCTAAATGTTTTGGATTTTGAAATGTTAAATAATACATTTAAAGTTAATTGGCTTCGTCAGATTGTCAGAAATCCTTACTCGATCTGGAACTTTATACCCTCCCATATTATTTCTAACCTTGGTAATATACATTTTCTTCTTAGTTGTAGTTATAATAATGATAAAGTACCAGTGAAACTTTCGGAATTTCATCGCCAGGCCTTTTTATCATGGTCACTGATTTACAAGCATAATTTTTCACCACATAAGTATTATATATGGAACAATAGGGATATATTATATAAGCGCAAATCATTGTTTTTGAAACATTGGTTTGATAATGGAATCATATTGGTGGATCAGTTATTTAATTCAAAGGGTTTTCTTTTCACTTACAATGAGTTTTTGGCGCATTATAAGATTCCTGTAACACCAGGGGAATATGCAAAAGTTTTTGGTGCAATTTCTCCTGAAATCTGTATGCTGTTTAGACATCAAAAAAGAATTAATACTCAACAATTGTCCCCACCTACTATAGTAAGTACTTATGTAGGTAATATATGTTTTTCCCTTAACGCAAAGAACAGATCTATAAGAGAGTTATTTCAAAGAAATTCTGTGTCTTTGCCTTATATTTACTCATATTGGAATCGTTTTGCAGAAGATATTGTGTGGAAAAAGGTTTGGCTTGTACCTAATCAATATTTAATTACAAACAAAGTTAAGGAGGTATCGTTCAAATTGATACATAGAATATACCCTGTAAAACATTACTTTCTAAAATTTAAAAGTGATATTGATGTTAATTGCACCTTCTGTGACAGTTGCCCTGAAACTGTGGTTCATTTATTTTGGCACTGCCCATTTGTAAGACCATTTTGGCAAAATGTCTGTGATTTTATCACAAGAAACATTGATGACCAATTTATGTTGTTTTGGAAACATATTTTATTTGGTCTTTGGGAGAACAGTAGAATCAAGCATAGTCAGGTTTATATAATTAATTTTATTCTTTTAATGGCAAAATTTTATGTTCACAAATGTAAATTCTCCTGCAAAAAACCCTGTTTTATTTCATTCAGGAAAGAAATTGAGCTTTATATTGATTCACTCCGATTTTCTATGAAGCAAAAAGCAATTAAAACATTGAAAATTTGTAAATGCTTTAATATCTTCATGTAAATTAGCAATAGCCCCCTAGTGTGTATCTATATTGTATTTCAATGTATATACAAATGTTTGTAAAATACTTTTTGTTGATAATAATAAAAAAAACAAAAAAAAAACAAAAAAAAAAAACAAGCATGTTACAACTAACCCCGCGTTAGGTTGTGCCCCGCGCTCCCCTAAATCAGAAATCCATATAATACAAGTGGATTGTAACCCATGTACGTAAGACAGTTGGTCGGAAGTGATTTTTAATAATTAAAACAGTCATATTATTAGTATTTTTCTTATCTATCTGTTTGACCTCTGTTTGGCATTGATTCATCCACTGAGGTCGCATGGATTACCGTCACGCTCACTGCGTGTGGTTTAAAGCGTCTTTAGGACTCGCAGAGATGGATTACTTTCCTTACAATCTTAACCATCTGAGTCCCGAGAGTTTGCCTGGTGTGCATTTTATAATTGTTCTTGCTATTTGGGATAAGTAGGACCCAATAAGTATAATAACTAAAATTTGTTTTTGTACAGGAAGTAGTTTTTGCAGAAAATTATGTCCTCATGTGAGGACATAGTACTAGCAATCAAAAAACAAACTTAAATGGTTGTAATCCAAGAATGCTTTGGAATAGACATATGGTTGGTCTTGTTTTTAAGAAGACATTTGCCAGATTATTGTAGAAGTGAAATAAATTATGAAAGTGAAACAGAAAAAAAGTTAAACAAGTTTGAGTTTATGAAAATATAGAATGTAAAAATATAATTATTTTTATTTTATATAAAATATATATATTATAAAATATATTTTACTCTAAAACTGCTAGAAAATTAAAGCCAAAGATCTAAACAAGTACTGTTCCAAATTTTAGGTTGATATCTCAAAAAAATGAGCTTTCAGTAAGATTTTATTTGGGCGCAGTACCAAACTTTTTCACTAGATGGACAGCCAGCTACCTTACTGACCATATAAGGGTGTCTCCATTTTCATATATGTTTTGAATGATCTGAACCATGTATTTCCATAATTTCATACAATTTATGAAGTATACATCCTATTCAGAAATAGTATGGGTGTTTTGGCAGTATTTGATTTGATTTCAACCTCTAATAAACATAAAAAGAGCACATATGTGTGTTATAGCTCGCTGCCGCATCACAAATCGAGAATCCATAATATTTTTCTTTATATTCAACATTTTCAGACCTTTTTTTCTCATAACATTTAATTAGTGTTATCTTTTGAACTCTTGGCATGAAAACAAACTGAGGTTTCTACCAATCTTTCATGATTTTTCATGTTCATTTCTATTTCAAAATAAAGGCCTAAACACGCCTAATGAATATGAAATATTCTTGTTGCAAATTGATAAATAACTGCTTTTCTGTAATTTATTTAAAAAAACAGCCCCCCAAATATGAAAACTAGAGATTGTAAGCTTTCAAATGATATATAGTTTGTCAATATTACTTTAGGTTTTTACTAAGATATTATTGTTCTAAATATATATGGGCAAACGTCCCAGGTGGGACGTTGACAGTTAAGGGGATAACGTAATATAGTCCCAATGTCCTCAAACGAGGGTTAGGGTCATTTTCTTCTCACTGACATTGGTGTAATGTTGTGAAATCACCACAGGATGGTTAGGGCAGTGTCCCTAAATGTGGCCAACATATCGAAGATTTACAAATTTGACTATCATTGTGTCAAGAGGCAAAAATGTAATGTCCTCATATAAGGACGCAGGGTCTCAGGAGGTTAATTCGTGTTTATCTGTAGAAAGAAAGTAAAATGCATCTGGGACAGCATGAGGGTGAGTAAAATATGTGAGAATTTTTTTTTGGGTGAACTATGCCCTTAAAAGTCAAGTCAAGTCAAGTCAAGTCAAGTGTATTTATATAGCGCTTTTCACAATACAGATTGTATCAAAGCAGCTTCACAGCATTAAACCAAAATAACACAACAAGGTTGTTTCTAGTGTAAATTTATTGATTGATAAAATTAAATTAATATCCCCAAAATATCCCCAACTGAGCAAGCCAAAGGCAACAGTGGCAAGGAACCGAAAACTCCATCAAGTGACCTAATGGTGTCCTAAAACTCCATCAGGTGACCTAATGGAGAAAAAAAACCTTGGGAGAACCCAGGCTCAGTCGGGGGCCAGTTCTCCTCTGGCGTTTATGAACTAGAGGCCAGATTGTAGTTTGAACAGTAAGATTTAAAATATTATATGAATGCCTGGCTGAAGAGATGCGACTTTAATCTAGTTTTAAACTGGGAGAGCGAGTCTGAGCAACGAACAGTATCAGGAAGGCTGTTCCAGAGTTTTGGTGCTAAATGTGAAAATGCTCTCCCTCCTTTGGTGGATCTGGATATCCTAGGTATGACCAAAAGCCTCGAATTTAGTGACCTTAAAGAGCGCAATGGATTATAGGGCGATAGAAGATCGGTTAAATAGACTGGAGCTAAGCCGTTTAGGGCTTTATAAGTCAGTAGCAATACCTTGTAATTAATACGGGACTTTATAGGTAACCAATGCAGTGATGATAAAATCGGTGTTATATGATCATATTTTCTTGATCTAGTAAGAACTCTAGCGGCGGCATTTTGGACTAACTGTAGCTTGTTTATTGAGGATGCAGGACAACCAGCTAATAAAGCATTACAGTAATCTAGTCTCGAGGTCATGAATGCATGAACTAACTTTTCTGCATCGGAAACTGATAGCATATTACGTAGCTTAGCAATGTTTCTAAGGTGGAAAAAGGCTGTTTTTGTAATATATGAAATATGATTTTCAAAAGACAGGTTGCAATCGAGTATAACACCCAGGTCTTTTATGGTATCGGTCAGATAGGTATGATTTGAACCAGCTTAATGCTTGTCCTTGAACACCAGTATAATTTTGTAGTCGATCTAAGAGTATTGTGTGATCTATAGTATCGAACGCAGCACTAAGATCAAGTAAAACTAGTATTGAGATACAGCCTTGGTCAGAAGCTAAAAGTAAATCATTTGTGATTTTAACGAGTGCAGTTTCAGTGCTATGATGCGGCCTGAATCCTGATTGAAACTTTTCATAGAATGAATGAATGAATGAATGAAATTTTATTATTGTGTCCTGCGTACGATTACGCCCAGCCCGCATGGACTTACAAGACACCAACATTAATAAGTATAAGTAAGAGGATTAATATACAAAATAAATGTACAAAATGTACAAAATAGACAGATTCAAAGTACATAGAATACATTGCTCCCCAAATAATAATAATAGAATTAATAATAATAATAGTACATATATATTCAAATACATGCATTATGTAATCATACATACATGTATTCTCATTTATTCACATAACCACCCATATAAGCCCATAAGCCTACACAGAACAAAATTAAATCTAATTAAATAAACTGGCTTGCCTTCTTTTCCAGGCCTTTGAAACAAAGTTTGCAAACTTAAAAACATCATAGTTAAACAAACATAATAATTTTTGATCATCAGCATACCAAAATATTTCTGGAATTTGTCGTGTAACTTCCAGAAACAAAGATTCCCTTAGATCATCATAATGTGTACAATACAAAAGGAAATGAGATTCACTTTCTACCTCACCAAGATCACATAGCACACATAATCTATTTTCCTCTGGAATATTTTTGAATCGACCAACCTCAATGGCTAAAGGCAAAATCCCACATCTCAGCTGTGCAACCAAAGATCTCTGGCTTCTAGGTAAACGAGATGTAACATATAATTCTGGACTAAAATTCTGTTTGATATGCATGTATGTTCTTAATTTTGGCTTTAATAAAACATTTTCAAACCATTTTTCTTCATATTCCATTAACAGCTTATGTTTAAGCAAATTGACATTACAACTTAAATTATTTCTATAGATATACAACATATCCACCTCCTCAAAAATAGAATGAATCTCCTTTACCCATGGAGACCTATGAGCTTTACTCCACCTAAATACTCTCTTATTTACTCTATCCTCTGCCATTCTGATTAGTCGATTCCACAATCGTACCATTTCGCATTTTCTCTGTACAACTCCTGGTACCCAGCCCATATCTCCCTGAATTGCTAGGTTTGGAGCAAATTTATGAACCCCCAAGAAACATCGTATGGCTCTATTCTGTATAGTATCTACTGTTTTGAACTCTTTCAAGCCCCACACCCCTGCAGCATAATTTAGTATAGGAGAAACACATGTCTCATAAAGTCGAGTATATGTAGAATATCCAAGATCCTTACATACTTTTAGTTTATTAATAACTGATCCTAAAGCTCTCCCTCCCGAATCAACAAGTGACTTAATACCAACTTCGTAGGTCAAAAAATCATCAAGAACAAACCCCAAATATTTATATGAACTAACATAGTCCAAATTGACTGAGCCATAGCTAAATATATGTGTACTTCTTTCAATGCCTTTCTTTCTAAAATGCATTACGTGTGTTTTGCTTTGATTTATAGCTTATCGCCATTTAAAACACCACAGATTAACCACATTTAACATTTTCTGTAATTCAGACTCAGACTCAGCCAACAAGACTATATCATCCGCATATAATAGAATTCCCAATTTAATACCATCAAGTAATACTCCTAAATTAGCATCCTTAATTTGTAAAGCTAAATCATTCACAAATAAAGCGAAAAGGGTTGGGGAGAGTACATCACCTTGTTTTACTCCAAAAGGTGTATCAAACCAATCAGTAAATAAATCATTAATCTCGACACTAGCAACTGTACCGCTATACATTACTTGTATTGTTTTATAGAATTTTCCATCCACTCCTGCTTCAATCAGTTTAAAAGCAAGCAGCTCTCTATTAATCCAGTCAAAGGCTTTTTGAAAATCAATAAAACATGCAAAGGTGGATTTACTTTCAGCAATTCTAGATCTAATAATAGTTGATACAGAATATATATGATCGATGCATGCTCGTTTCCTTCTAAATCCATTCTGCTCATCCACAAGATACTGACCCATTTCTAAGTACTGTGTAAGCCTATAATTCAGTATATTGGAATACAATTTATAGGCTGTACTAAGAAGACTAATTCCCCTATAATTAAGGGGCATTCTAGGATCATTTCTTGATGACTTTGGAACAGGTTTAATAATAGACTTGCGCCATGTTGACGGAATTATACCATGGTCAAAGCATGTCTTAAAGAGATGGAATAGGATCTCTAGTAACTGCGGAGTTTTTAAAGCTTCATTTGGGATCCCCTCTATACCAACTGCTTTATTCAATTTTGCATTATCAATAGCCCTTTTAACTTCTTCCATAGTAATTTCATGATTCAGAAATATATTTGGACAATAATCTGGTGTATCCATAATCATCTCAGACTTACATTTCTTAACACGAATGTTATTTAAATGTGCCTCATCAAAACCTGGCGAAATATAATTTCCTGAAAATAAATCTGAAAAATCCTTGCCCCATTTTCTAATCACTATTTCTTTTTTATTTTCCATTTCACCATTCTCTAGTATAATTTCCATTGGGATTTTTTTAAATTTCTTAGGACCCAATTTGTTTATTTCTTTCCAAAATTGTTGTGGGTTATTAGTTTTTAATCGATCTAATTGTAATGCTTGTCCTCTTCTAAATTGCCTTTTATAGAACCGTATTCTCTTATCAAAAATAAACTGAGTTTGTGTATATTTATCTTTAAGTTGTTGTCTAATCAATGGATTTTTGCATTTTAAAAATTCATTTTCTGCATTTCTTTTATTGTTCCAAAGTTTTTTAAGTTCCTCGTTCCAGTATGGCTTAGTCCTACCCACTTTCTGACATGTCTCCTTCTGACTTTGAAAATTAGATTTTGTAGGTTGATGTGTATTCATTTCTCTACATATTACATCACAAAATGAGTTATACCAATTATCAATACTACTTTGTATTTTCTTGCCTTCTTCTAACTTGCTAATAAGTTCCACTAGTGCAAGACGACTTATATTAGAAGAAAAAAAGTTTTCTGAAAATATTCTAGGTCGTCGTCTAGTCAAAGAAATCTCACTATCACGTTCAGAAGAGTGCATTTCAACAGAAGCATTCATTTTAAATGTAAACATTAACAAAGAATGATCTGGTAACTTACATCTCTCACCTATAAAATCAAAGCAAGTAGGGGTATTATCCAAAAGCTCAGATGCAGTGATCACTTCAAATTCCACACAAGTATGCAGACAATCATGGGGAGTTATTATATAATCCACAACAGCTTTTCCCTTTGGTGATATAGATGTAAAATGATCTTTTTCAGGATTTATTCTCCCATTTAAAACACAGCATTTACAATCCCTGAGAAATTCAAGGAAGGATTCCCCATGACTGTTTGCATTTACATCTATAGACACTCGGGATGGGACATGATCAATATCTTCTATATAGTCATCTTTATTCGAGATACGACTATTAAAGTCTCCAGATATATAAATAGCATCAGCATCCACAGAGTAAAGCTGCGCTAACAAGTGACTAAAAAAAGTAATTGAGTCCCGTCCTCTTGTAGATCCCTCTGGTGGTAAATAGCAAGAAAAAATCACTATACTGTACTGCAGCTCCCGGTGTTCCAGTCGTATACCTATTATATCGTCCATTGTTTTATCAATCACATTAACTCTAAAATATTCCATCAAATTGTTTTTAACCAAAATACCAACACCTCCTGAAGGCTTTCTAGCTCTTACATGCATCTTTCTATTATTACCAAACCAAGAATAATCTGGAAAATCAATATAACCATCGCAAGGTAGATGCGTTTCATTTAATGAGATAATATCAGGGTTTAAAGTCTGCAATAATGAAATTCTGAGATTACAGTTCAAAGTAGTCCAGCCATTAATGTTCCAATGTACCAGAGACAAACAGAAAGGATCGACCATGCTTACAGGTTGAGCGGATCCTCCTCAGCCTCTCCCACCTGTCGCCGTTGAACCAGCTCGGGTGGCGTCAAGGACATTAATCCGCTTCATCAGACGACCGTTCCCCGAAACATAAAAATCCTTTCCCGTCGGTATCTCCTGAAGAAGCGCTTTAAAATTGAGCTCAAGCATACGATCAGTATGGGACTTAGCTGATTTCAAATAAACCTTTTTAAACCGACTGTTGTTCTTCAGCTTTTGTTTGCACCTAAGCACCGCCACTTTTTCCTCCACCGTGCTGAAGGCGGCCTTTACCACACCAGGACCAGGTCCTCTTGCTCGCATTCTCAACACTCCAACAATGTCGGGTAAGGGATCACATTCCAGGCCGATCTCCAGTAGCTCTCTTACTTTTCCTTTCAAGTCTTCTTCAGCATCGTAAGGCAAACCCATCATAACGATTGACACGTCAGGATCGAATTTATTCAGGAGTTTAGGGCTCGAAGTCCGTATTTTTTCTTCAAGAGAATCCAGCCGAGACTTTAAAATCCCGATTTCTAGGTCAATACTTTCCCTTATTTCTTTAACTGACTTCTTCAGCTCAGCTTTCATAACTTTTTCCAGGGATCCATGCATGCTGTCCACTTTGCTGTTGAACTGCTTTTCAATATTATCCATCTTTGAGTGCAGCAACTTCATCTCCTTCAGCAGCACACTTGTTTCTTTGTCTTCTTCCTTGTCCTGTGCTCGGTGGCGGGTGTTAATTACCTTTTCCGCCATAGCTGTTCGTCAAACAAATTTGCGTATTCAACTAGTTCACCTATGCATTAGGCTACCAAAAATATAAGTGTCTCTCCAAATATTTTATCCGTCCAAAAATTGCTTATATTAAATCCTCTTTATGATACTATAATTTAGTTCACATTTAATCACAGACGCCGACATGCACATGCACCTAGTGCCTGGCAGCCATCTTGATGTCATTTTCTTGCAAGAAAGAGCCCAGTTGAGCGGACACCACTTTTTCTAGTATTTTAGACATAAAAGGAAGATTTGAAATGGGTCTATAATTTGCTAGGTTATTAAGATCTAATTGTGGTTTCTTAATGAGTGGTTTTATAACTGCCAATTTAAATGTTCTAGGAACATGACCTAAAGATAAAGACGAGTTAATAATATTGAGGAGAGGCTCTTCCACTACAGGTAACACTTCTTTCAGTAGTTTAGTTGGTATAGGATCTAATAAACATGTAGTTGTTTTAGATGAAGTGATAAGTTTATTTAACTCTTTTTGTTCTATAGTTGTAAAGCACTGTAATTGTTCTTGAGGGGCAATAATTGAGGCTGAATTATAAGGCGCGATTGAGGATTGAACGTTTACAATTGTGGTTCTGATGCTTTCTATTTTCTCAGTGAAGTAGTTCATGAAATCATTACTACTAAACTGTAATGGGATATTTTGTTCGGGTGACGTCTGTTTATTTGTTAGTCTAGCCACGGTGTAAAATAAAAACCTAGGATTATTTTGATTATTTCCTATTAGTTTGCGGAGGTGCTCAGCCCTGGCTGCTTTTAGGGCCTTTTTATAACGTGACATACTGTCTTTCCACACGATTTTAAAGACCTCTAAATTAGTTTTTTTCCATTTACGCTCTAAATTACGGGTTTCTCTCTTTAAAACATGCGTAGTATTGTTGTACCATGGTGCTTTAATTTTCTCTCTGACCTTTTTTAATTTAATAGGTGCAACAACATCCAATGTTCTAGAGAGAATGGTGCTCATAGTGCTAGTTAGTTCTTCTAGTTCATCTGTTTGTTTGGGTTCACTGAGCAGCTGAGACAGATCAGATAAGCAATTTGAGAAATTATCTATGGTGGATGGAAGGATTGTTCTGCCTGATCGATAATGTGGCGCAGCATGATATATTACAGCAGTACGTAATATGCAAGTTACCATATAATGGTCAGTGACATCATCACTTTGTGGAATTATATCTATATCGGTTGGATCGGTTCCATATGATATAATTAAATCGAGTATGATTAAGACGATGAGCCTAATCGAGCCCCTAACGCATCATTTGGATTATCTACGTGTATGTGAAAATCTCCAACAATTAATGCTTTATCAACATTGACTAATAGGTCTGAGAGAAAATCTGCAAACTCTTTTAGGAAATCAGCGTAAGGCCCAGGCGGTCTATATACGGTAGCCAAGGCTAGAGATAATAGGGATGTTTTTCTAACATCTAAGAGCGTAACATTTAGTACAAGTATTTCAAACGAAATAAACTTATAACCCGTTTTCTGAGTAACATTTAGAATATCTCTATAGATTGTTGCAACACCGCCGCCACGACCAATCAGACGGGGCTCATGCTTATAGGAGTATCCTGATGGAGTAGACTCATTTAGACCGAAATAATCATTTGGTTTAAGCCAGGTTTCAGTTAGGCAAAGTACATCGAAGCTATTATCTGTGACTATTTCATTTACAATAACTGCCTTAGGTGTGAGTGATCTAATGTTTAGAAGACCTAGCTTTAGAAATTGTTTTTGTTTACTAATAGCAACATTTTCTGTTTTAATAACAATTAGATTTTTCCTAGATCCTGCAGTAAATTTATTATTTGATCGCACTAAACGAGGAATAGACACAATTTCTATGCAATGTTCTACACTAGTATTTATATCAGTTAAATTGGTGCAGCAGAGACTATGATTTGGACTTTTGGTTACTAGTCAAAAGGTATTTAACATTTTGGAGATGTTATCCGACAGAAGATCTGCTCCGAATCTGCTTGGGTGTAAGCCATCAGCACGGAAAAGCCTAGGACGCTCCCAAAACAGATTCCAATTATTTACAAAGAGCAGTTTCTGCTCATTGCACCATGACATTAACCATTCATTTAGTGCGAATAGTCTACTAAACTTTTCTTGTCCTAGTCGGTACGTGGGAAGCGGTCCTGACACAATGATCGTTATATCAGGCGATGTGCTGCGTACCGTATCGATCAGATTCCTGAAGTCTTTCTTCAGAATCTCTGTCTGGCGCATCCTGATGTCGTTCACTCCCGCGTGCAGGACAACAGTTCCGACGCGCTCGTCACCGTTCAGAATCTCGGGTACGCGAGCAGCGATTTCAGAAACACGAGCACCAGGAAAGCAGTGACTGTGCACCTTACCTTTACCTAACGTAGCGCGTACGTGGCGAACGATGGAATCACCAATGATCACAGCATCGCGTTCTGTTTCGCGGAGAGGGGAGAAGCGGTTCTGTGTGGATAGCTTGAAAACCGGGAGGATCGGAGAGAGCCTCGGTCTGGGCCTGACTCGCGTCTTCCGCTGCGGAACCACCCAGGCTTCGTGGTGGCGTGTTGGAGCCGGAGTGAACGAGACCATGGCTGATCGCGACCTCGGCGCTCGGGACCTATGTTGAGAAACGCACGGAGTAGACGAAGTCGGAGTCAGCGGGTTAGTAACGTTAATCTCTGATTTGTGTGCATCGGCGCGTGATGTTTCAAGAGCTAACCGCCGGTCTATCAGCTCGGCTTGTCTCACTAAAAGGTTGTGGATCTGTTTCTCAACAGCTTCCAGCTCAGACTGCAGTGCGTGCAGCTCAAATGTGTCCTCACCTGCACCAAAGGGTAGACTACTTACATCTGATATATTCGCCATTTTAACAGATGGACAGTAAGTTAGCAACGACACTACCAGTGATGCTATCAATATTAATACTAATTTATGACTGAAGGATATAATCCGTCTTTTTAGTGGTGCGCGGGTGTAGAGTAGACGCACAATAGGCGAAAAAGAATGTTTGTTTGTAAATGAGTGTGGAGAAGACGCGTTCAGCCGTGATCCACGGACGTAACCTATAAGAGGTATCCAGCGTTGGATCACTAAAAGGCTTGTGTCACTAATTTCTCACTAATTTCTGCTCTGAGGTCTTGATGGTGGCATTTCTTTGAGGTTTAGAATCCAGTATTTCTGTCATTCTTTTGTCTTTTATGAATTCAATAAAGAGCTCTGTCTCGTATTCTGTCCAAACACACGTCTACGTCAGGTGACTGTAAACACGCAAAAACTGTTTCCATTGCAGTTTTGCGAAATATTTCTGTTTCAATTTGCCTGAAAAACCACCTCATGCGAGCACCATTGGGCGTATTTACAATTCGCAATTTCAATTTGCGCAATTTGAAGGGTAATGGAAACGCGGCTACTGCTAATGTTTAATTGAAGCTTTAATCAATTTAATGCATTTAACTTTGTCTATCTTTATAATATGTGTTATTTTATTAAATTGTAGGGTATGTTTTGTTCGTTTTATAGACAGCTTGATTAATCAGAAGAATAAGAGACTTTTAGATACAACTCTTCCTTTTTATTATAGAAATGTGTCACGAAATGTGTACAAATTAATTAAACTGATCTGAGATCAGGTACAAATCATTTTTAGACATAAATAATTGGCGAGGAATATGCTTAAAGTATATTTGTCTAAAGTATTAGTCATTTGTATTCAGTTTAATAATAATAAAGCTCATTTCTGTCCATTGTTGTATAGACACAAACTGTGGAATTATCTTAAAAAACAAAACTTGTGCACTTTTCCACTGTTAATGTTCATAAGAAGATAAATGTCAATCATACAGCATCATAGAGAGCATGTTATTACACTATATGTGTTAGTCAGAGAAACTCAACAATAACACAATTATGAAGAATAAAACTCAAAACACAAACAAACTGTGGTGAGATCTGGCATTTATCTCAGCTCCTGAAGAATCCCTAGTATTGAAGTAGCTAGGTGGTATTTTGCTGTCAGGTCAGAATAGGATTAAATCCTCACTAGCTTGTTTAACATATACCAGTAAATCTAGGTGTGTTCCTACACCTTCGTGAACAATAACAGTAATTGACAACTAGGCCTATTGATCAAACTCATGCTAACCCTCCAGCAGAATCTCTCCTGGATCCTTCGTTGTCCTTGGTCTTGCAAGATATACTATAATGCTCTGTCTATTACTTATAGAACTGTCTTTGTAAGATGAAATAAAAACTGAACAGTATTTGTCTTCATAAAATAAAAATTTATTTAAACAAAAGATAAAAAATACTGGTTACACAATGATTAATATTTGTAGCAAAATATCAAAAGGTTACAGGTTATAATACTTCAGCTTATCCAATCTCAACAGGGCAGTCCTGTATGAGTGATATTATTACACAGGCTATTTACCTTGAAGCAGTTCAAGCAATAGATGTAAAAAATAACTTGACCTCATCCGAGCTATTCAAGTTAAGATAATACAGCAGAGCAATATAAGCAAAAAGATAATAAACTGAACTAGAAGAGAGCTGATTTCTCCCCAGGGATGCAAGGGACATCAAAATAAAAAATGCAACCTCTAACAGTCAAAATGCAGTCATATTTATACGGAACTGGGTTACATAGTTCCTATGCAATTTCTTTTTTTTTTTTTTCCAGTTTAACTAAATAATGTGACATCAACCTTTTATTCCCATACACAAAAGAAATATATTTTCAGGCTATATTTTGGAATATATGCAAATATTTGAAATTGGCCCAATAAATATATTTCATACTTATATTTCATATATTTTTGTTATATTTCAGAATATATTTCAATGTATTTTTTTCTGTATGGGTCCCCAAAAGTGTCAAAAATATATGTGGCATATATTCCAAATACAATGAAATATATTCTGAAATATAACAAAAATATATGAAATATAAGTATGAAATATATTTATTGGGCCAATTTCAAATATTTGCATATTTTCCAAAATATATCCTGAAAATATATTTCAAATATAATTCTTTTGTGTATGGGTTGCCCCAGTCAAGGGGGCTTCTGCTGTCAACATTGTTCCCCATATATGGGCATTCTTCCGTCCTTTCTGTCCTCTGTGTAAGTGTGTGTGTGTGTGTATGTATCTGGAAGTGTATTTGTAGGTTCATAATATCTTTCAATAATTAAAATATTTCCCTACAAAACCAATGTTTTGTAGAACCAGAATTCAGTAAATCACATGTACAGTAAAGCATATGATGATAACGGCCTGATTCGCCATAAAAACACTGTTAATGTTTTGAGAACATTATTAAAGAGAAGATAACATTAAACAAATGTTCTATTAGTGTTTCTGGAAGAACGTTTGATCATAACTTTGAGGACCTTGACTGAACGTTCCCTGTTATCTGGGATCATAGTACTGGTTAAAACCGTCTGCTGTTCCTCTGTGGGGTTTTATCGTGTAATAGACTGAGATAAAATATATCAAGAAATCGCTGTTTAAGGACTACAACAAACGGCTTGCAGGAACTACACAAGCTTCCTCCCGGGTTAGTGACATCACCAACCCTACAATTTACATAAACCCGCCTCGCATCAAAGGGCTCTATATGGCTCTGCTGAGAACAAGCTCTCGAAGCTCCGCCCCCTGCGCCGGGAGCAGCAGCTCATTTGCATTTAAAGGGTCCACACACAAAAAGTGACAATATTAACATGCTATAAACAATATCTGTGGGGTATTTTGAGCTGAAACCACACACACACACACACACACACACACACACACACACACACACACACACACACACACACACACACACACACACACACACACACACACACACACACACTCTGGGGACATCAGAGACTTATTTTACATCTTGTGAAAGGGCATTATACACCCTGTAAGCCCGTCTAATTGGTCCAATGGAGGTCTCCAATAATACGGGGAAGGTTTCTCTGCGCGTTACTGTCTTTCCTTTTACGCAACACAACAAGATTAAATGCAATATATTTTCTTACATGCAATAGCTCGTTTCATCTGACTCCATAAATGAAAAGGTTTTAATGATATCTGTGTATCATTAAACGTGAACGAATATCTGATTATTCTTTTAACTCTGATTATAGTTTACCCGTTTAGATTTAGGAAACTATATCGCTTAGCAGTCCTTCGGATGCACGACACAATCTCGCCAGTCTGATTTCTCAAAACAGAGGTAATTGGCTAAACATCTGAGATTTGCCGTATTCACACGTACAAAATAACAGACACTTACATAGCCCCCTTGAATGCCACCTCAGGAACTTAATCAAATTGTTTCACTTTAGTAGAGGTCATGACCACCATAAAAGACGTTAGTCGATCAACTTACTTTTCTTAAAATGGCTTTAGTTTAGTCAAGCCCGTGGTATAACCACGTACACGTATCTAAAGGAACATTTAAATGAGAACAGAGGTTATGGAACGCACCCGAATCCAGGTTGATCAAATAGCATTCGCTAATTCTGGACGGAAATAACTCGCTCCCCTCATTCAAGTACACTTGAATCTGATAATCAAGTATTAGTCGTCACTAATGTCTAGCGCAGGCTTGTGGAAATATACGGATCCTATAATCTATAAGAGTGGAAACAATCTCAGAGTCAGTCAGAATAAAATCAAACGTTTACAATTTATTGACCAGGTAATGAAGCAATAATTCAAAATCCAATTCGCAAGAATAAAATCATCAGTTAATCATAACATAATAACAATTCAGGAATCGAAGAATTTGTAAAGATTATTACCTGGTAACGAAAAATACACACATGCGGTTGTGTGGGCAGTCAACCTACAGACTCCTCGAACTTTCTGCACCTTTTCCTTATATACCCAGATAATTCAATATTCTTACCAAATGGCCGTCTATCATTATAATTAGATTTTGGTTCCCTATTCAGGGATTCACACTGGGAGATCAGAATTTGTATTTTGAATAGGTTCTTGTTTTACATACAGGAGGTACAGTCTGAATGGAGGACCTGGGGGAGGGAAACACCTTGAGAGGATACATCACTTTTCTCATATTTTATAACTTTCATTATGGTTGGGAGAATGAGACCATCTTTACCAGGCGCACTGAGACACTTTAAATGATATCAAACATGTATAGATACTTCTTGTACATACTTTACATTGCATAGGTTTTCAGTGTATTTCAGGTGAGGAGGAGGGGGGATGAGGGGGAGATAGTGTGTGTGGAGTGTGAACTGCACTGTGTGCTGCATCTCGAAATCCCTGTTACATATGCAGGAGATAGTTCAAGTGTTAATGTCCAGGGGGGCCTTTTGTTCCATCGAGGGGTCGGCCAGACATACTGGCAGCAGCCTTACAGTTCCCCCGTTTGGCACCGTGGGCCACTCACAGGGTTTCCTGCGGTGTCATTTCAGTCGTTGTAAGGTGGGCAGCTTTAAGGGGCTGAGAGTCAAGATAGTGTTGGTGGATGTTTTCACCGATCTGATAAGGTGTCGGAAGTAGCAACATTGGAAGAGCGTGAAGGAGAAGATGAGTGCGCTTCCAACCGCACAACCTCGAAGTACCCAGTCCCACCAGGTATATGCAGTCTGTGCTGATCGGGTAGATGAGCTAGACAGGATCTGTGCAGTCTTTCGCGCCAAGTTTGTCTCTACTTGCGCTTGAGAGAGGTGGTACTCTGTTTGGAGAATTACGTTCTGTACCAGGTCCATCGTGTCGACCAAAGCTTGTGTTCCGTGTTCATAGAAGGTGTCGTCCCACCATGGGGAGACCTCAGCGTCCGTTGGCATCCTTCCGAGGATGTCGATCTGGCCCATAGAAAAGTCCTCTGTCACCTCCAAGCAAAAGGAGTGATTAGCAGGACAGGTCAGTCCTCCATAGGTGAATGAATTCATCTCACTGACGATGCACCACTGTGTATGAGACACCTGAACAGCATTTGAATGGCCATGCAACGATTCAACATTTATGAGTTTGCTATCATTGGAAGAGAAAGGCTGCAATGTGTTACACGTACAGACAACATAATTATGAGTTTCATGACAACAAGTGCGACTGGTAAACAAGGTCTCAGTACCCTTCAAAGTCATGTATCCAGTGAGGTGATCCCATTTAATTACCTGATCTTTAACTACCACTCCAATAGAGCGAATAGTAGTGGAATTTGGATAAACTTGATCTGGGTGGATTAAAGGAAAAGTGGCAAAAAATCCAATGCAACCAATACATTCGTTTCCAGTATACATCATAATTGTGGATAACAGTTCTGAATATTTGACATTTTTCATTTTTTCTGAAGAGAACCATCTATGCAAATCTAGAACCTCAATTAGATCATTCAAAACATGTCTCGGGGTCTTGTGAAGACGAAGGTCTAAAATTTCTTGTCTTGTTGCAGTGAACAAATCTTGTGCATATGATCTGCAGGCTAAGTCACGTTCGATGGTACGGGTCTGATTGAACAATGTGTGGCTAATCGTTAGAAGCGCCTGCGCCTCGGAACGAACCGCTTTGATAATGTTATCATTGCTATTGGTGATGTGTTGAAAACCAGTGGCCATCTGATCTGTCAACCATGTGGAGAATTGGGATTGTTTGGTTATTTTATAGGTGTTGGCTGCTGAATTAATTGATCCGAACAAGCCAGCTATACTGCCTAGCAAGTCTCGTTTTGAGCGAGCAGGTGGAATTTGGACGGCAAGTCTGTCTTTGTAATCAGAAATTAAATCATCGATTCGTGACTGTAGCCATGCATATGACTCATCATTAGCATTGCAATGTTTTGTATAGGCAGAGAGTATGTTTGAAATGTTGTATGTCACATGTGTCATTACCAAATTTACGTCATGTAATAAAGTTTTGTTGATGTTTCCTCTAATCAGTCCACCAGGAGGAATTGAGTGCAATTCCGGACACTTTTTGGGTTTAGTGTATCCGCAGGTGGTCAAATTAAAACAATATGTAACAGTCCATGAACAGTTGTGTGGATTGGTGAAATTGTCTATGCTATGTGAACATTTTCCGACACAATACGTTCCTTCCTTTCGGTTGGTCCACACAAATGTTTTTGGTTTTTGCTCATTAGGTGTGTAAGATGTGAGATCGAACATTAATTCTGTGAATCTCATGTGTGTGTCATTGTGTGTTTCTGTATGTGTGCACCTATATGTTGCAGGTTCCAAATTTTTAACATTATAGCACAATTTTGGGTCTATGCCATTGTTGTTGTTTTCGTGTAGAGTGTTCATGTCACCTATTGTTTCACCTGAATCTATTTTAAGTTGATACCAGGCAGTGAGGTTGTGCATGAATTTTGGTGCTCGAGTGTATCCTGAAATGTTTCCTGAAGGTGGGTGGGTGCTACCTGAACTACAGCAAATTTGTGGTGTGCAATTTGGATCCAGTACTATACCGGGAGGCCATGTAGCTGTCTCTTTGGGTGCGACTGTGATTTTTGGTGTGAAAGGCCCCTTGGAGTATTTCCACACCCACCTCCCACATTTCAGGTTGTGTGTGAGTGAAACCCTTTGGCCCAGTCTGATGCACGTGGGCCCGGACACTTTTCTTTCATCCGGCCTCCATGGGATCGCTGCAGTCGACCTGGAAGGCAGGAAGAGAAGACAGTGACAGTTATTTATTTATTCTGTGTACCTTTAAATGATTTGCACTGAGACATGTGATACCATCGCAGTTTCCCTTTTATGGTCGTGGCCACACAGCTGTTGCATACAGCTTTTATCTCATATGGGCCATGCCATCTGGGTGTGAATGCACCTTGCTTCACAAAAACACGTATCATTACCATGTCTCCTTCTGAGAATTTCACCTCAGAGTTTGGGTTGAATTGTGCATCATTTGTTAGGTCTGATTGCTGTTGTTTCAGAGCGGCATGTGCATGTAGTACTTCCAGCCTTTCTCGTAATTGTTTCAACACAGACTGTTGAGTTGCGACCACGAGAGGCCCCAGGTCTGCTGGGGTAATGTCTGGGTCGATGGGCAGCTTCATGACTCTTCCAGTCATGAGTTCGAATGGACTGATACCTGTGGCTTTTGAAGGAGTTGCCCGCAGTATTGTTAGAACTGTGGGCAGAGCATCAATCCATTGGTTCTTGTGTTGTGCAACCTGTTTCGAGATGCTTTCTTTTATGGTTCGGTTAACACGTTCCACCATACCAGAGCTCTGCGGCCTGTACGGAACGTGGAATCTTTGTTTGATGTTCAGCATCTGGCATATGTTTTTCATCACCTGACCTGTGAAGTGTGTTCCCTGATCGGATTCAATTTGGATGGGTGCGCCCCAGAGTGGGAGGAGTTGGTTCGCTACCACACGTGCCACTGTGTTTGCACTGTTATTGCGAGTGGGAATCGTTTCCACCCATTTTGAAAATTTGTCAATTATCACAAGGCAATAACGATACCCGCCCTTGGCACTGGGTAGTGGACCTATAAAATCGAATTGCAGTGACTCCCAAGGTCCTTTGGGTGGCTCTGGTCTACACAGTTTTGTGCGGCCAGGCTTACCTTGGTTAATGGTTGCACATACGATGCATGTGTCACACCATCTTTGAATGTCTGATGCCATTTGTGGCCACCAGAAGTTCTTTTGTATCAGCTGTTGTGTTTTGGGAGCTGATACATGTGCATAATCATGGTACAACTTTATCACTGGTTTCTGGAGGGCTTCTGGAACGATGTATTTATCGTCTCTCAAAATCATGCCTTCAGTGACCTTGACTAGTTGGTCCTGCTGCAGGTGCGGTGTCAGCTCTCCATCAGAACTCCACAGTTCTTGCTGGTACTGTTTCAAGTCAATAGGAGCAGTCTGAAATGCACTCACAGCAGAAACAATCAGTCTGTCAGGCTGCCATTTATCTCCCTTTTGTGCTGCTAATTTGGCTAATTGATCTGCAATGTTATTGTTTTTCTCATGTTCATCTGGATTTTTGCTGATATGTGCGCGCACTTTGACGACGGAGAGTGTGGAATTGCGTGCTTTGACTTCCTGCCAAATTGAAGTTATGATGTTAAAATGTTTAATTGGCGTTCCGGCAGATGTGAGGAATTTTCTCAACTGCCACTGTGCCATAAAATCATGGACTGCACCAAATGCGTATCGGCTATCAGTGTATACACACAGCGGCTCGTGATGTGATCTGATTGCTTCGAGTAATGCAATAAGTTCAGCTTCTTGCGCAGATGTGTTTTCGGATAGTTTGATTAGCAATTGGTTAGTGTCTGAATTGGGAGAGTGAGGAGCCCACACCGCACAACCTGAGTGGAATTTGCCATCATGCCAATATCGGGAACCATCAATGTACACTCGTGTCTGATTTGGAAGTTCTTGGTCATGAACTGGGCTCTGAGCTTCCGGTTTGGTTTCGCATGTGTGTGGGTTGCCCTCTACATCTCCCAATAAATGAGGTAATATTCGGTCGTTCACTGTTGTGATGTCACGTGCCTGTATGTCTGCTAGCCATCTTGCTAACCTTTGCGACGACACGCCTTTTATTCGGCCCTGCAACAGCATTTGTACTGGCGTGTGCACTGTATGCGCAACAATAGGTTGAAAACCTACAATTGGTTCAGTTGCTGTTAACATCCAGTGAACCGCCAGCACGTGCTGAGTGCATGGGTCGAATCCCTGTTCGACCGTGGATTTTTTTCGGCTGTAATAGGCGATCGGACGCAATTTTCCCCCATGTTCCTGAGCTAAAACACCACTTAGAGTGTTTTCATTTGCGTCCACCTGTAGGTGGAAAGCTTTTTTAGGGTTAGGCAGACCGAGTGCGGGAGCACTGCACAAATTTTCTTTTAGACTCGTAAAAGCTTTTTCGTGTTCCTCTGACCATTCAAGGACGTCAGAGGGCTTTGATTTTCCTTTTAAGAGGGAATACAATGGCGTGACGACGTTCGCAAAGTCTGGAATGAAATCTCTTAAGTAGTTTGCTGTTCCCAGTACTTTCTGTAACGCGTTCAGCGTGTGCGGTCGGGGAAGTTCAGCAATGCATTTCCGCCTATCATCGGTTAATGCTCGGTGGCTTTGCGTTATCGTATAACCCAGGTACTGGACCTCGTTTTGTGCGATTTGAGCTTTCTCTTTGTTTAATTTGAAGCCAGCTTTACCGAGCGTTAGCAGTACCTCATCAACGAGCAGCAAATGATCATCAAATGATCCCTCAGTCGCAATAAGTATATCATCAACGTAGTGGATCACGTTTCCGGTCCCTGTCAATGGATTAAGCGTGTCTTCTAATGCTCTGTGAAAAATCGCAGGACTGTTATGGAGGCCTTGTGGCATTCTCTCCCAAGTATACTGGATTTGATTCACAGTGAAGGCCAATTTCCACTGATCAGCGCGTTTGATTGGAATGGACCAGAAACCGTTCTTTACGTCGAGCACTGTAAACCAGGACGCTTGTGTTGAAATCTGCGATAATAACGTAGACGGATTTGCCACTATAGGTGTAGCCTTGGGCAAAACTTTGTTGAGACGCTGATAATCAATACAAAGACGCCATTTACCGTTCGATTTTGGTACTGGTAAACACGGAGAGTTTGTGGTCGAACTACAACGACGGACTATTCCTCTGATTTCAAGTTGCTGTACAATTTCATGAACAGCTGACTCGGCTTCTGGTTTGATGCGGTATTGTTTTTGTGGGGGAGGGGGCTCCCCCTCAATGCACACAACAAAGTCAATGAGGCCGCAATCATGTTCATTTGTAGACCAAATGTAATCGTGTTTGTTCAACATCTGATGAACGGGATCTGGTGTGGATATGGACATAATGCTTGTTGTGTTTTTTGGTAGACATTTTTTTACTGTTTTGTCTGTTTTCAACTCAATTTGCTTTTCAAAGCAGTGAATTACAAAGCCATACTTTCGCATAATGTCCATTCCCAGCACAGTCCCCTCACTGTTATCAGGTAAATACCAGAGAGGTTCTTTCAAAACAGTCACGCCTAAATCGAGTTCAATTGGCTGTGTTTTTGTCGCAATCATTAACGTGTCGCCGATGCCTTTTACCTGAATGGTTTCGTTGGTTAAAGGAAATTTTATGTCGGTACAGGAGCAAGATGCGCCAGAATCAATAAGTACGTCCGCTAACCGGCCTCCTAAATTAGCTCTTATTTTTATTCGGTTTCCGCTCTTAATTATGCTCCCTACGGCGATGGAGGCCACGTATCCCTATTGGTGATAGTATTTTTCAGTTGTTCCGGTCGTGTTGTGGGCCGCGCCATTTTGGCTTTGTTGTTTTTGATACTCGGCAATGAAATTGGTGAACTGTTTGTATAAGTTTGCGTTTCCGCTAGATGGCGATTTTTGGCAATGATCGTCTAGCTCTTTTAAATCTCTCTCCCTCTTTTTGCAATCTCTCATGAAATGGCCAATCTTTTTGCAATAGTGGCATGGCGTTTTGCTTGGAGATCTTTGGTTAAATTTGCCTGGACTGTTCCCTTCTGTTAACCATTGTGCGGACGCAATATTGCGGGGTTTGGTTTTGTAAAATCTGTTTTCTATTCTTGTACCCCAGTCTACTATAGCTTGGAACGTGTTTTCGGCCGGGTCGACGCCATTTGCCAAAGCCTTCTGAACGGGAATGCCGGCGTTGGTCTTTAAAATTAGCAGTAATGCGTCATTGTTGCGGTCTATCTCTTTAAGCCCTGAGTGTTCTCTGTATGTTACCCATAACCGTTCAGCGTACGTTTCAAATGACTCGTTACCTGTTTGTTTTATTTCTAAGATTTTGCTCCAATCAATATGCGTCGGTCCCCTAATGTTTAATAATGCCTGTTTTAGACGCTCGTAGATAGCTTCGTTGGTTTCATCTTCGACTCGGTTCATTATGTCGCCAGATTTCATGTTTGCGGTAAGCTTCGGTCTAATCTCATCAGGTATAGTGAGTAGAGCGATTTGCCACACATCTCGAGTTTCTAATTTGTACACGCTGGCCGGTAACATCAATGCTTCCCAGTAGGGTTGAAACGGCCCTTTTCGCGGCAGCATTCCTACGACCTGTTTATGTCTTGAACATTCTTCGCATGTTAACGGCCGGCTGATTGTTGTGATTTCATCATCTGCGTTTGTCATGGTTTTAAGCACAGCGACTCTAACTGATTTTTGTGGCAAATCAATCGATTTTGTTCGAGTCTTAACTGGGCTTCGCAAGTTTGGTTGTTCGGGCCACAGACTCACAAGAGCTCGGTTACGAGTTTCTCTCCGTGGCTTGTGTAACGTTAGTAACGCGTCGTCATCGCTATCATGGTTAGCATTTAGCTCAAAGGTTTCTTCCAGTGCTGCTTGTTTAACCGCGGCTACTGGGAAACCTGATTTATCGCAGCAATCTTCGAAATCAATCTTCGAGAGCAGATATGTAATTACTGCCAGTTTGAAGTTTTCTTTGAATTTGATCAATGTTTGTTGACATTTCTTCGCGCTGTCTAGCCCACCCCTGTTGTTCGTACGCAAACGCTTCGACTTGTGTTCTTAACTTGTACAGTTCGTCAGAACGCGCTCTTTCGATTTCTTTAATATCTGCTATTGTTCGTTCGTTTTCGACTATGGTCATGAGGTCGTTACGACGAAGCAAATAAACAATTGCAGCGGGAATCTTTTTGTATTTTGATTTTGATTTTAGCTTCGCACCCTTGGCAGAATACCAGGATAATATTTCGTTGTTACTCCAGCTTAATTGTAATCCCTTGTCGCTTTACCGAACAAGGAGTTTTTTCAACTGCACGCCTAGAATCTCCATTATCTCTACATCTGCGCTGTTGTGATTTCCCTGAAAAGACATGTTTCCCGTCTAATTCTTTGCCCACCGGATTTTTCGGTTCCGGTCTAAAGGGTATACCGACCCGTACTACAAATGTGTCTATATGTGATGTACAAAACAGTTTTTCCCTCAACTCTAAAAGGCAAAAAATCAACTTACCACAGCAGCTGGAGATAGATGGGAAGGAGTTCAAACCTCATGTTCCGGGCAGCAGAGTTCAAGTTGAATGTCGCGCTGGAAAGACGTTGCTCGTCTGTTGCGAGATCACGGAGGCGGGGTCACCACTTTGTAAGCCCGTCTAATTGGTCCAATGGAGGTCTCCAATAATACGGGGAAGGTTTCTCTGCGCGTTACTGTCTTTCCTTTTACGCAACACAACAAGATTAAATGCAATATATTTTCTTACATGCAATAGCTCGTTTCATCTGACTCCATAAATGAAAAGGTTTTAATGATATCTGTGTATCATTAAACGTGAACGAATATCTGATTATTCTTTTAACTCTGATTATAGTTTACCCGTTTAGATTTAGGAAACTATATCGCTTAGCAGTCCTTCGGATGCACGACACAATCTCGCCAGTCTGATTTCTCAAAACAGAGGTAATTGGCTAAACATCTGAGATTTGCCGTATTCACACGTACAAAATAACAGACACTTACATAGCCCCCTTGAATGCCACCTCAGGAACTTAATCAAATTGTTTCACTTTAGTAGAGGTCATGACCACCATAAAAGACGTTAGTCGATCAACTTACTTTTCTTAAAATGGCTTTAGTTTAGTCAAGCCCGTGGTATAACCACGTACACGTATCTAAAGGAACATTTAAATGAGAACAGAGGTTATGGAACGCACCCGAATCCAGGTTGATCAAATAGCATTCGCTAATTCTGGACGGAAATAACTCGCTCCCCTCATTCAAGTACACTTGAATCTGATAATCAAGTATTAGTCGTCACTAATGTCTAGCGCAGGCTTGTGGAAATATACGGATCCTATAATCTATAAGAGTGGAAACAATCTCAGAGTCAGTCAGAATAAAATCAAACGTTTACAATTTATTGACCAGGTAATGAAGCAATAATTCAAAATCCAATTCGCAAGAATAAAATCATCAGTTAATCATAACATAATAACAATTCAGGAATCGAAGAATTTGTAAAGATTATTACCTGGTAACGAAAAATACACACATGCGGTTGTGTGGGCAGTCAACCTACAGACTCCTCGAACTTTCTGCACCTTTTCCTTATATACCCAGATAATTCAATATTCTTACCAAATGGCCGTCTACCATTATAATTAGATTTTGGTTCCCTATTCAGGGATTCACACTGGGAGATCAGAATTTGTATTTTGAATAGGTTCTTGTTTTACATACAGGAGGTACAGTCTGAATGGAGGATCTGGGGGAGGGAAACACCTTGAGAGGATACATCACTTTTCTCATATTTTATAACTTTCATTATGGTTGGGAGAATGAGACCATCTTTACCAGGCGCACTGAGACACTTTAAATGATATCAAACATGTATAGATACTTCTTGTACATAATTTACATTGCATAGGTTTTCAGTGTATTTCAGGTGAGGAGGAGGGGGGATGAGGGGGAGATAGTGTGTGTGGAGTGTGAACTGCACTGTGTGCTGCATCTCGAAATCCCTGTTACATATGCAGGAGATAGTTCAAGTGTTAATGTCCAGGGGGGCCTTTTGTTCCATCGAGGGGTCGGCCAGACATACTGGCAGCAGCCTTACAACCCCTTTAAAAGAGTCACTTTTAAGATTATGAATGGATCCTTTAAATCACTTTAAACACTGCAATAACACACCTCCACCAACTATACAGTCTCACTTAATCATCACAAAGTGTGATATCGTTCAAATTTACTACCATATATCTCACTATCATATTCTCTTTTGCTTTCAGCCTCTAAATATAAAATATTTCATCATACAAATGAATTTATAATTAACACCTCATGGAAATATGAAGGAAATGCTCCTCTTGTTGATATCGAGCCATCAGTGCATGTTATTATAGAGAAGCACAATGTTTATCTTCATAATCTTTCATCATAATGTAATAACTTGCTTCACATGAAACAACTTTTCTTTTGAGTCTGTATTGTGTAAAATATCTCAGTAACACTTTATTTTAATAATCCACTTTAGACATTTTACTAACTATATTTCATCTTATTCTACTCACCCAAACTCTAATCTATCAGTCTATAATGCTAATACTGAGAGTTAGTCGCACAATTATTAGCAGAATGAATAAAGTAGACCATTGAAATGAAGTTTAATCTAATTCTCTACAGTTGGAATATATTCTCTGCTAAATTATAATTTACTTTTATTAATTTAGTAGCTTCTTTTATTCAGAGTAATGAATGATGAACAGCATCAGTTATACTTCTAATAAGCACTAATAAAGATCCTCGTCGCTCAGAGCTGTTGATGATGATGTTCTGAGACTGTGAGAATTATAGACACTGAAGAGTGTGTGTGTGTGTGTGTGTGTGTGTGTTTTGGTTTTGGTTTATATTACATTGTGGGAACCAAATGTCCCCACAAGGATGGTAAAACCTGAGATCACCTCCATGGTGGGCACCAGCCAGCGGTCCCCACGAGGGAAATGGGTTAATAAACATACTAAATTATATTTTTTTAAAAATGTAAAAATGCAGAAAGTTTTCTGTGATGAGTAGGTTTAGGGGTAGGGTTAGTGTAAGGAGATGGAATATACAGTTTGTACAGTATAAAGACCATTTTAAAGACCATATTTGAATCATATCACACTTTAACTGATCAGATATGTATATGTATTCATATTTATTTACTGTATGCTACACGATCCAGCTGTAACGCCTTCCGCCTGCTGCATTGGAGGAGCCAGTCGATCCATGGATTGAGGCCTGGGAATTCCTTCCGGTGGGTTTGGGTCTATGAGAGACAATTTATAAATAAGTTAAAAAATAAGACATCAAGTCGTTAATGTTGATGCAAAATAAATGTCATTATTCTTTATACACGTGTATTTGTGTCAATGTGAATAATAAATGATGGCATTTCTTTGACATGAACAGGATGTAAAACTACACGATGTGATTCTTAATATTTAGCTTATGATAAAAACAATACATCAAACCTACTTAAAAAAAAAAAGCAATGATTTGATGTTTCAAGTTTCATAAGTTTCAGCATATGAAAGCATGAGTCATACCTGGTCCTCCTCCTCCGGGCATTTTCAACACAATGAGAAGAACAGATAAATGTGTTATATTATAAAACCCAAGTGTTTGATCATCTTCCAGTGGATCTTTTCCAAAAACCACCCGTAAGTCACCTGGGTCTGACAAAAGAAAAACATTAATAGCCTATGATGAACAGCTCAAATGACATGCTGACACATAATGTATAGAGTCTATACTATATATACTATCAGGGCCGGATTAACAATTTCCTGTGCCCTGGGCAACCAGACTCAAGGCCCCCCGTAGTTAGGGGGGTTCGGGGGCATGCTCCCCCGAGAAAATTTGGATTTCTCTGACATACATATGTGCAATTTAGGACTTTTGAAGGCCAAAAAATTATAAGAAATAGGCTAGCTTTAAAACCTTGTCATTAGATTATTTGTCTGCTCTCTCCTCATCTTCATATTTCTTATTCTCTCAGTATTCTTATACTGGCCTATTTCTACCTCTCCTAAAGCTGAACTTTGACTGATAGTCTTTTCATTTTCGTCTGTGTCAGTGACGAAAATAAACATAGGCTCAACTGATATTTATACGTTTTATGAATCATTTTCTTAGACATGTTAATTTACTCAAGGCTACCAGGAAAGCTGTATAGCTGTAAAGTCAGTATTGACATGAGGAACCTTCTGCAAGCTTTGGGATTTGAAAACGTCTGTTTTTAAATGTTAAAAGTAATTTTAAATAATACAAATTATAGACTACGTTTAACGCAGTTGGTGGAATTGGCAGATGTTCCCTTAAGCATCGTGCGCTGTGGAAACGCGTCAAAGCATTCTCAGGTATAATTATGCAGCATTAATGCACGAATGATTTTGAACGAATATTTCATCATGTCGATATACAATGGTCACATAATGTTAAAACTAATCTTGCTATTGATATCTTTGTTAGACTACCGACCCTATAGAACAAATGTCCGGCTAATATCGAAACTGAAACGAACTTTACCGCGCTCAACCCGCGGGAGTGCATTTCACGAATTAGTAATCGCTGGCGTTCAGCGGGGAGGGAGGAAAGTCGCGTGAACCCGCGTAGATGCACTTTATGCAGTGAAGAAGATCGTAAAGAGTTTTATAACTTTATTAAATTTCTGTGTATTTCCTACCTGTCAGGGCCCCCTAGATGTCATGGGCCCCTGGGCAAGTGCCCAGTTGCCCTAATGGTTAATCCGGCCCTGTATAGAGAGCCTAAGTCCCTCCCCTTCCGGTCGACCACCATGGGACCTTATTTCGGAAAAATATTGTATGGTAGTCAATGGCGAGAGACAACAAATATTTTGATCTCGTTTGAATTGTGCCCTGATTTACACATATGATGTTTATCAATTTAAAAGATACATTTTAAAGTCAAGAAAGTCGCAGCTTGATGTAAAACTGCTGAGGTATAAGACTGTGAAAATACGTAATTAGAAAGACTACAAACCCAGAAGGCGCGCATGCGACGTCATGCCTTTTCTCTCAATGAATGAAGCTAACTTTACTGAAGCTAACGACTGTCATTTTTTCTATAGTCTTACCTTATAATCGTAACGCAACGCCGTCATGCCTGAGTGTTTTGAGCCAGAATACACACATACGAGCAACGGATCTTGTGACGTACATAGTGCGAGACGAGAGATGTAGTTCATTGAGCGATTTTCACATAAAACTAAACGTTACTCTTCTGTTTTATGACAAACTGCGACTTTCTTGACTTTCATAATTACCTTTTAAATTGACAAACATCATATGTGTAATTCAGGGCACAGTTCAGACGGAATAAAAAGATAAGTTATCTCTCGCCATTGACTTCCATACATATTTTTTCCGAAGTAAGGTCCCATGAGCCGGAAGCGGAGGGGCGGGACTTAGGCTCTCTATACTATAGACCTTATGTAGCTCCGCCCCTTTTCAGCGCTGCGCTCGTTGTCTTTTGACTTCCGGTCTGTATTTTCACAGCGATCTTGCGTATTTATGAAAGAACGGCTCGTTTTAAAATCTCCCCCGGTCTACTGACATTTGTTAAGACATCTGCTTTAAACATTACAGTCCTCATGATAACTTTCGATAACTTTACATTAAGTAAATCCACTTCAAAAGCTAATTACTCCTGGACAGCAGCGCCACAGAAATATACAGAGCGACCACAAAACAGAAGTTCAAAGACAATATTCTAAAGATGGCGGCGCCCTTGTTTCTCTGGTGCACGAGGTCTATACACTTACAAACACCCCTTAAACAACAAATGCTGTTTATGAACAAATAATATTTATTTATTTATTTATTTTGTGCAGTAAATGTAAATGTCTTAATGCCAAAAGAAAAAACATGCAATTGCTCTGTGTTATTGCTGGAGAGTTAATAAATACATTAACCTACCAGGAGCTCCAGGATTCTGTTCTTTGAATTTCTTCTTCAGTTCTAGGATGGTGGTTTTCTCAAACCTTTCTAATGAATCCGCCACTTCTAATGGTTGATTCTTCTTGTCATTATAGTTTATGTAGACCTGAAAGGCCATTCTGAATCAGTTTTAGCAGAAAATTACAATGAACAGAGATGAAACAGTCGTTTGATCGATGTAAGTGAAATTACAAAAGAGATTGTGCAGTTTCACTTTCACTTCGATCTGCTGTGTTTTAAAGGGGCGTGTTTAACAGATCATAACCCAGTAGAGTTACTGGTCAGACGGTTAATGGGAGGAACACAGATCAGGGAAACATTATAACGTTAGTAAGCTCTTGTGTTTATTGAGCTTTGTGTTTTTAAATAACAGTGTTAATGTCTAACTGTTCTGTGTAGTGAAGACTTTTATAAAGGACTTCACTGGAGTAAATGTTGTGACTATGTGAAATATTTTTAAAACGGAGTGTTTATTACACTAAGCGCAAATGACGATTAGAACTTTAGTAGTTGTCGTTTGTTTGTTTTTTCGGTTAGAACTTTCTAGTCGTTTCTGGGTGAGGGTGGCCAAGATGGCGGCGATGTACACTACAAAATAGTGTAAAAAATATAATCAGATGATAATTAAAAAGTGTATATTTTAGAAAATTGTGGTTCAGTGTGGTATAGAAAATAGAGAAGATTTTACCATTTTTACGGAAATATGCACAGTTTTGAGGCTTGAATTGAGGAACCGATTAAGCTGATAAAATTAGGTACAAAAGGCTACCTATTTATTTCAAGAGAATTAGCTCAATTATGCGGTTTTATTTAGAGACACCATTGTTAGTTCCCAGCATGCTTTGCATATAGCTGGAAATGGAGAGTAGCCTAAATACTGAAAGTAAAGGGAAACATCTGTTCATGTTATGTTTGATATTTAAAAGAGTTTATTAAGTTGATCATTACATCAGCCAGGTTTACAGTAACACGTTTACATCACATTTAGAAAGAATGATCATTTCTACCAAAAAATAAATAAATCATGTGCAATATTGTTACAATACACACTCACTCACTCACTCACTCACTCACTAACTCATACACACACACTCACTCACACACACACACACACACACACACACACACATACACTCACAAAACACACACCCACACACTCACTTACTCACTCACTAACTCATACACACACACACACACACACACACACACACACACACACACACAAACACATTCACTCACTCACTTACTCACTTACTCACTCACTCACTTAAGTAGCACAACTGTTCTTACTGCAAGTAAGAAGCACAACATTTTTTACACTCTGTGGTGTGTTTTGCTCTTCTGGGAAATAAAGTGAAGTGGTGATTTAACATCCAAGCTTATCTTGAATGTTGGCGTCCATATAAAGGCTCTCGATCATCTGGAATCTGAGGTCCACTGTACAGTACATGTGCAGTTAACAGCAGTCGGTACAGCGCACGTGCGTCATATAAACAGACGATATGTCATACTTGCGCATGCGTGTTAACACATACGTGACGCAACTACGTGACGTCACTGCGCCACAGTCTGCAGCGAGGGGGATCTCAATGGACATGGGCCTTAATAATGTTTCAACATTTGATTGGTTTCCAAGCGGTAGTGGAAGTTTCCTGGAGCAGCGAAGGACTAAAAATCAGGGCAATGTACTTTTTTATTCATTCATTTATTATTATTATTATTAAATACTTTTACCATTCCAAATACAATCACAAACAAAAATGCATGTAACATTAAACATAATAGCTGGGAAGGAATACGTGAAAAATCATGAAAATTGTGCACTTCTGGAAAAGTTTTTGATTTTTGGCAGGGTGTTAGGTATGGGCCTAAGGTTTTTAAAAATCCATGGATACAAGTTGGGGTGGCCCCCCTAGTGGCAGTTATCCATAAAATCCAAATTGGCCCCCGCCGAAAAGAGAAAAGGTTATATCTCAGCTTCCTTTAGTCTTAAATTGTTGTATAATGTAATTTTTTCTGCTTTGTTTGATACAAGGAATCCAATTCTGATATATTCTTCTTATTTTAAGTCCATTTCCATGTTAAATCTATTATCATAGTCATATTTAGCTTAAATAAACTGTCAATATCTCTGAAAAAGTCACATTGAAATATTACTCAGGGCCCTAGACCCATATTTTTACCTCCAGGGTATGCTTTTCTTTGTTGATTGGACAGGTCACTATCACTATAGTGTCAAAAATCACATGTTGTGACCAAAAGGACCATTGTTGAGGCTTTAAATTAACACAACTTCAGAACTATGCCACAGTGAAAAGTTATATTAGGCTTTTCACCATGTTAAGGATCAATATTACATTTTAGTAAAAAAAAAAAAAACAATACATACTTAAACATCATGTATTTATATATATATATTAGGGCTGTTTTCGACTAAGGATTTTCATAGTCGAATCTGATTCGTTAGATTTTGCCGTAGTCGACTGATAGTCGAACCTTTTTTTTTTTTTTTTTTTTTTTTTTAGATAGCAGCTAGATTTTTTCCATTTCAAACAAAAGAGCTAAAAAAAAACAAAGAAAAACATGGTGTGTAACAAATACCTTTTATTCATTTAAAGCCAGATGAACAAAACATATCACACATATATCATAACATTTCATAAACATGAGGAGCAATATGAGAGAGAAATTTGGTGATCGTTGTTTAGGTACATTAAACCACGTAAAGCTTTTTCACGCCCATGAGAACCGTGTGGAGTTAACACAGTCTCACCCCAAAACGTCACGTACTGACGGGTCTTGACCATACGGCAACATACGACGAAAAGGGTACCCCTAAAACGTCCATATGTGACTATTCGGGTTATGGGTAGGTTTAGGTATGCGTTAGGGTACCGCTAGGAAGCGCTGCTGGTGCGCTTATGTCTTCGTCTCATATGGACGTTTTAGGGGTACCCTTTTCGTCGTATGTTGCCGTATGGTCAAGACCCGTCAGTACATGACGTTTTGGGGTGAGACCGGGTGAGTCAACTCACAGCCGCTCCGCTGCCCTGCTGAAAATGTGAAGCAGAAAACGTCCATAATAATTGGACTCTGGGTTCGATTTTTTGACCATTTTCTGTGGTTATGAGGAGCAATATGAGAGGGAAATTTGGTAATCATTGTTTAGGTACATTAAACCACGTAAAGCTTTTTTCACGTTAGGACTTAGCCTATATATAAAGCCCATGAGAACCGTGTGGAGTCAACCCACAGCCGCTCCGCAGCCCTGCTGAAAATGTGAAGCAGATTTTTGAATACATTTTTATTTATTTACATTAGTAAGCTACAGGACATCGTCTTTCAAAACATGACCTGCGCGAAAGCGGAAAATATTTTTTTTGTACCCAGCCCTTCTGAAAATGCGAATGCCTCTCTGTCCCCAGCACATTTCAAACCAAACTATATTCGACTATGAGGTTCATAGTCGAATCAGACCTCTCCGAATCGAATCGTCGAATCCTCGACTATTAGAAGTCAGCCCTAATATATATATATATATATATATATATATATATATATAAATCTTGAAGCTCCGCCCCCTGCGCCGGGAGCAGCAGCTCATTTGCATTTAAAGAGTCCACACACAAAAAAGTGACAATATTAACATGCTAAAACAATATCTATTTTGAGCTAAACCTTCACATACACACTTTTAAGATTATAAACTTTATACATTAAACATATACATTTTAAACATTGCAATAACACACTTCCACCAACTATACAGTCTCACTTAATCATCACAAAGTGTGATATCGTTCAAATTTACTACCATATATCTCACTATCATATTCTCTTTTGCTTTCAGCCTCTAATTATAAAATATTTCATCATACAAATGAATTTATAATTAACACCTCATGGAAATATGAAGGAAATGCTTCTCTTGTTGATATCGAGCCATCAGTGCATGTTATTATAGAGAAGCACAATGTTTATCTTCATAATCTTTCATCATAATGTAATAACTTGCTTCACATGAAACAACTTTTCTTTTGAGTCTGTATTGTGTAAAATATCTCAGTAACACTTATTTTAATAATCCACTTTAGACATTTTACTAACTATATTTCATCTTATTCTACTCACCCAAACTCTAATCTATCAGTCTATAATGCTAATACTGAGAGTTAGTCGCACAATTATTAGCAGAATGAATAAAGTAGACCATTGAAATAAAGTTTAACCTAATCTCTACAGTTGGAATATATTCTCTGCTAAATCATCATTTACTTTTATTAATTTAGCAGCTGCTTTTATTCAGAGTAATGAATGATGAACAGCATCAGCTGATCTTAAAGAGTCGATAAACACTAATAAAGATCCTAGTCGCTCAGAGCTGTTGATGATGATGTTCTGAGACTGTGAATCTGTGAGATTTATAGACCTCGTGCACCAGAGAAACAAGGGCGCCGCCATCTTTAGAATATTGTCTTTGAACTTCTGTTTTGTGGTCGCTCTGTATATTTCTGTGGCGCTGCTGTCCAGGAGTAATTAGCTTTTGAAGTGGATTTACTTAATGTAAAGTTATCGAAAGTTACCATGAGGACTGTAATGTTTAAAGCAGATGTCTTAACAAATGTCAGTAGACCGGGGGAGATTTTAAAACGAGCCGTTCATTCATAAATACGCAAGATCGCTGTGAAAATACAGACCGGAAGTCAAAAGACAACGAGCGCAGCGCTGAAAAGGGGCGGAGCTACATAAGGTCTATAGACATTGAAGGGCTAATATTAAGTTTCTGATAACAGTTCAGAAGTGTGTGTGTGTGTATATGTGTGTGTGTGTGTGTGTGTGTGTGTGTGTGTGTGTGTGTGTGTGTGTGAGTGAGTGAGTGTGTGAGTGAGTGTGTGAGTGAGTGAGTGAGTGTGTGAGTGAGTGAGTGAGTGAGTGAGTGAGTGTGTGTGTGTGTGTGTGTGTGTGTGTGTGTGTGTGTGTGTGTTTTGTGAGTGTATGTGTTTGTGTGTGTGTGTATGAGTTAGTGTCACGACTACCTGGCTCACAGTAGCAATGACATAGGGGAGACCAGACCGTTTGTTAAGTTAAATAAAAAATAATTTATTAAAGCATTAAATTATACAATGAAATCATAATTTGAATCAATAAATGTATCAAGTCAGTAAATGAAAAGCAAAAGAAAGCTAATCAAAAGTGTAGTGCAGATCAGTGTGTTGACTATGTGTAATGCAAAAAAGGCACAAAAAAAGGAGTAGGATGGTGCTGCTGCCAGCCTGAAGGCCAGAGCAGAGCAGAGAGGAAGAACAACTGGCAGGAGATGCTTTTAAACAGTCCCGCCCCTCAGCTACTGTCAGATGGACCGAAAACAAACAGTTCCCCCTTCAGACTGGGGGGAGAGAGACGGCCCAAACATTCTGTTCATGGGGAAATGAGCATACCCAGCACGGCAAAGCCGGGCGTGACATTAGTGAGTGAGTGAGTGTGTGTGTGTGTGTGTGTGTGTGTGTGTGTGTGTGTGTGTGTGTGTGTGTGTGTGTGTGTGTGGTCCTTCAGAGTGACTGTTTACTGTTGTTCATATGAGGTCCTGAAATATTTCACTTCCAGAGGCCGACATCAGAAGAGAATATATATGGTGGTACATTGAATCATATCACACTTTAACTGATCAGATACGTATATGTATTCATATTTTTTTACTGTATGCTACACGATCCACTGGATTCCGGCTGCTGCATTGTAGCTAGTCGATCCATAGATGCAGTCCTGGGAAGCACTTTATCTTTTACTTCATCTTCATCTTGATCTTCATCTTCAAAAAGTTCACTTATGTTTCCTGATGTGGAGCAGAACAAAACATCCGTCAGAAACTGAATAATATTGTGTCGTGAATCTGTCAATCTCTACCTTTAACTTTAATTGTATGAAGGATCAATAATTCAACATGTTTTACACTCATCATAATAAAGTTCGCATGTATATTATGTAGAGGATATGTGGGATAATTGTTCATTTCTGTGCATTGTTGTATAGACACAAACTGTGAAGTTTTCATCACAAACCAAACTTGTGCACTTTTCCACTGTTAATGTCCATAAGAAGAGAAATGTCAATCATACAGCATCATAGAGAGCCTGTTATTACACTATATGTGTTCATCAGCCAGAGAAACTCAACAATAACACAATTATGAAGAATAAAACAACAGTAAAAATGCAAACAAAGCAAAGTTTTGACCAGCATTCAGTAAATCACATGTACATTAAGGGATCACTGGTGATCCCAGATTATTTTAGTTCAAAATATGTTTGAGCTTATATATCTCAATATTAATAACAGTCTGGTTAATTTTGAGTCTTGAACTATAAACTCTCAAGGGTTGGCTTTCTAAATGTATGTGTGTTATGTTTCTATTCAGAATTACTTATGATCAGTAACCTTTTTATTTTGGGCATTTCATGTATGCAGCACTTGCCAAAATTGGGGGTGATGAGGAAGGGGGTAAAGCATATGATGATAACGGCCTGATTTACAGTGTTACGGCCAAAGCCTTATGGGTGTTGCCTGTGTGTATTTTTGTGTGTTTGTTTCGTTTTCTAATTGGGGTTTCTTTCTGAGTGTAGGCTCCGCCCTTGCACACCTGTGGCCCGTTGCTCTGATGGCTCGTGCTGAGCATATAAGTGGAGTGTGAAGGAGGGTGAGACACACAACGGTGACTCCGTGCGCGTCATGATGCCTAGCTGCTGGTTAACTCAAGCTGTGTTCTTTGTGCTACTATTTTGTTTCATTTTGTTAGTGTTTGTTATGTCTTTGTTGACTTTCGTGTAGAGTAAATGTGTTTACATGGAGAGAGGGAAAAAAATCGAGAGACGTGAGTTTGTGCAGTCATTTATTAGTCTTAATAAATGTTTTAAACTGCTCTTTGCCTTGCGTCTCCTTTTATGTTGCTGAACCCTTTCGAAACGAGCATTTTAACAACAGGGGTTCGTAACAACATAAAACACTCAGTTCAACAAAGAAATAAGAATGTTTTACTGACATTCCCATTTAGATATGAACATATTATTTATGATTGTTTGTAGAACTTTTCTTATGTAAATGTCAGCAAAACATTAAGGCCACAGTTACACATAGCCGGGTATTTAGAGAAACGAATATTTCCCCCCCTCCGTTTTCAAAAATAACATCGTGCACACAACATCGTTTTCAAAAAAGTTGTCATTTACATCAACCCGCATAAATACGCCATTGAGCGCCATCATAACTATGCCAAACCTGTGGGTGGCAGTGTAGAGAGAAGGACAAAGCCATGCAAGCCAATCAGAATCCTCAAAATCGACAACAACAAATAGCACGGCGTCTTGGAAGGGAAAGCTGCTGTTAAAATGCTGACCTTCGTGTACTCCTTCGCCTCTGCTCCTCGATATAGTACAGCAGTTGTGTTTGCAAATGCAAACAGGCCAAAAGTGTTTGCACAAAAGTAAAAATGAGTACCACCTTAACAGCATCCATGATCAAGCAGTACTCTAAACATAGGGCGCTCACATGACGTAAGCATTTTCTGGCGCATAATGTGACGTTTGAGAACCTAAAACCCCGTTTCTCCCAGTTGACACGGCAACACATAACCGGCGTTTTCAGAAATCTCAACTTTGGCCGGAGTTTTTAGAAATAATCGTTTTCTGGGATAAATAAAGCATTTTCGTGTAAATGAAAGGCCAAAATGCAGGGAAATATCTGCGTTTTCCCATCATGTAAACGGGGCCTAAAAGAACATTCCATATTATCATTCTTCAAACAATATGGGAACGTTGAAAGTAGTCTAGAAATCTAGACGCACCCTAGCGGCAGCAAAATGTATTTTGCAGCCAGGGTAGTCTAGCAACTCAACCATTTTGCTGCAAAAACCCACATTGGGTCAGGCCAATCACGTCGTGTATAGAGTAGGCGGGGGCAGGCTTAACATATGACGACAGAGTTGCGATGGTTACCTGGCTGCGACTTGAAAACAAAGAATGACGGCTTTGTCCGCGACTCTGGAGGACTCTGAGTTAAGTTTTTCTTTGAGAAAAGAGCAAAGAACGGCACTTAAGTCATTCTTTAAAAAAGGAAGATGTGTTCGTCGTTTTGCCGACTGGATATGGAAAAAGTTTAATATACCAATTAGCTCTGCTTGTTTCTCTGGTTGGTTGAAGCGCTGCTTGAACGTTACTGACGTTAAAATTTTACATTAAGTTACAAAATTTATATTTAAATGTTTCTCATGTTTATGTGAAGGTCAGCAAAACATTAAGAGAATATTCCATATTATCATTCTTCAAACATTATGGAAACGTTACTTATGAATGTTGAACATTTTGAAAACAAGTAACATTTAAAAACCACTAGAAAAACATCCAACTAAAACGTTCCAGAATAATATCTCCATGAATGATGTATTAATAATGTTTTGTGCTGGTGTTCTGAGGACATTATTAAACACCAAATAACTGTGTAATGAACAAATGTGTAATGTTACTGGAGGAGCGTTTGATCATAACTTTGAGAGAATCTTTCCAGAACGTTCCCTGTTAGTATAAAATACTGGTTAAAACTGTGATCATAAACTGACACTTGACTGCTGTTCCTCTGTGGGGTTTAATCGTGTAACAGATATTAATAATGACAGAAAATAATACAATATACATTCAGTTTAAGAGCAGAATTCACTGAAGAATTACTAATATAAAATCACTGCTATAGAGAAAACAAGAGTTTGTCTTCAGTGACGACATGAAGAGTCAGATTAAACATTAGAAACTAACACTGTGTTTACCTCCTCCAGTCATACGTTTAATCACAAACACCATAGATTGATGTGTAATGCCATAATCCCGCAGTGTTCGATGATCCTCCAGTGGTGTGGTTCCAAAGATTACTGTGTAATCTTCTCCTATAAACAAAGAATGAATGCGTGAGAAACATCAGTGTGTAATCCTCATTAAGAGCTGAAGACGATCATCTCATCATTAAGAGGCTTTTCCTGTAATTAACATCATTTTACTATAAATATCATGGCTGAAATATGGTTACTGTAGTAAATAATGGTAAATTTTTATAAGGATAATCCAGCAGATGTTATTCTACAATCTGATGTAGTTCAGGCCTTTGGGTTGATCAGAGCTGATGAATAAACATTCAAATGTTTATTCAGTTTTTCCTGTTTATATCATTTTCGCATATGATAATTTATGTTATTATTAAATGAGTGACAGAAACACACATGGACATAAACACATAAATCTGAAGAGTTCGACTTACTTTGGGTATCGAGTCTTCTTCTGAACTCTCCAATGGTCATGTTCTGCAGTTTCTCCTCTGAATCCACATCTACTGGTATCATTCTCAGTCCGCCATTGACATTAATTGTGCGTCTCTCTATATGTGTTAATCAGTCAGAGAAAGATAAACAATAACACAATTATGAAGAATAAAACACGTAAAAGTAACAATCAATGCAGTAGTTTCCGCAGTAGTTTCAATTTTGATATTTTTAGGTCAAACCGTTCTTGTCTGTCAGTCATATAATGCAGGTCTATGGTCACTGTCTCAAAGAGCATGCACAAAGTCCAAATTAAAACAATTCCCCATCGTCCAAATTAAACAATTCCCCATCGTCCAAATTAAACAATTCCCCATCGTAAGTACACATTGATGGCCTAAGACACGAAACGAGCAGTTTGTGTGAAAAAACAAAACGAACGGTATTTATATTGTTTTTACTGAAGGCGCGGGCGCTTCCTATTGTGTGACATGTACGCAGACTGGTGCATAGATATATACACTAGATGCCGCCTAGTGTATATATATATGCACCAGTCTGCGTACATGTCACACAATAGGAAGCGCCCGCGCCTTCAGATCATTTGGACGTGGCTCTGTACAAAAAGTAAAAACGATATAAATACTGTTTGTTTTCTCACACAAACCGCTCGTTTCGTGTCTTAGGCCATCAATGTGTACTTACGATGGGGAATTGTTTTAATTTGGACTCTGTGCATGCTCTTTGAGACAGTGACCATAGACCTGCATTATATGACTGGCAGACAGTGTTGGGGGTAACGAGTTACAAAGTAACGAATTACAGTAACGATATTACTTTTTTGGGTAACAAAATAAAGTAATGCATTACACTAAAAATATCGGTAACTACACTACTTTACTAGACTATAGGAACGCGCTTTCCTGCGTTACCCAAGCCGTGTTTGCCTGCGTGTAAAGCTCTGATCTGTTTAAGTGGTGCGTGCATGCCTGTGTGTGTGTGTGTGTGTGTGTGTGTGTGTGTGTGTGTGTGTGTGTGTGTGTGTGTGTGTGTGTGTGTGTGTGCTTGCACCATTGTCATAGAGATCGATTTGAGTGACGCAGCTGCTGGTGCAAAGGGGAACGGGAAATGGAGACGGAGACGGAGACGGGGGGATTCGGCAAGTGGCGATATTCACATTACTTTCAGTTTATTGCTCGAAAGGACAAAAATATTTGTGTGAAATGCACTCTATGCCCAGGCAGCAAGTACTGGCCATCGGGACTACCGGGAGATTCCCAGTGGGCGGACATGCCTTTTGGGCCTTCAGAGACTGGGTTAGGTCATGGGCCCAGTGTAGTGATGGGTTTGGCTGAACAAGCTGGTGTTCCAGGTGGATGCAACTTCAAGCATGACATGCCTGGACTCTACACAGTGCTGTGGTCAACAGTTGGCTGTTCCAAAGAGATGTCATGAATTGTGACTATGATCTCCTTGGATTTCAGCAAGTAGTTGCCCAAAGTCTCCTGAAAATATTTGGTACTGCACCAAAAGGACAAGGGAGGCCATCCTCAATGTCAGCTGCTGTGACTGATATACCCAGGTTTGATGGTGTTGCCCAATGGCTGATAAACACAGGTAGTCAGGACACAGTTGTGATTTAAAAAAATATATATAATTCCACTGTTATTTCTTTAGGAAGGTGATATATAATGAGTTCCACACCAGCACACAGTTGTGACTGTTGATTGATAATTTTTGTGATGCTTTCCTGTTATTCATGAATTGTTACATGTTCCTTGGCATTGTTACATGTTTCCTACCACAGGCTAATTTTTAATCATTTGTTTATTTTAATTTGTTTATTTTAATTTATTTATTTTATTTCTGTACGTTTTTTCTTTTCATTTTGTAATTATAAGTATTTTGCATCATTTATAATGATTGCATTCTAAGCAATTTCCTATAATTTATTATTTCATCATAATTTAATTAAAATATTTGTGCCATGTTGCTGCATAGGATTGCTATTTTGTCATTTTTTAAACTGGGCCAGACAATGTTTAACTATTTGTTAATCGAATAAATCACTTCAACAATTTAATTCTGTCTTCAAACTAATTTCTGGAGATTTTTAATTTATTATATACCCCATAGACTTAGACTTCCTGTGTTCTACCACCGGTCACAATTGTGACCAGAGATAAAACTCTTATCTTCATGGACTTTTCAAATATTTTTTTACATTATTGACATTGATTGTTTAATATACTTGCAAATACCACACAAACTCATAAATTTCATCTCTGGGAAAAATTTGGGATTAAATGGGTTAATTGGCGGCGCTGGGTTTAGTGCGTGCCAGTGTAATGCATTAGTTAAAGGACAATTCCGGTATTTGACACTTTGAGTCTATTTTGTAGTTTGTTTTGGATGAACAAGAGTGGTGGACAAAGAAATTTTGACAATGGTTCCTGTCGCGACTTTTTGACTATTTTAGAATTGCCCATGACCGCTTTAGAATGGGAGTCAATGGCCATGCACAAACATGTCCTTAAAACAACCCTTAACGTTCGTTTTCAAAACTGTGCAACTCACAGAGTGGTTAGTGGTTTAAAAAAAGTCTGCGTCAGTTTTTTTTTTCTTTTTTCCTGATAGCTGACTGGCCCATGAAACACATTGGCCCATTGGATCTTTTCTTGATTGACACTAGGCTGGTCCAATCACATCTTTAAACACCTCCCCCTTTGGGGTTTGAGCGAGCGTGCAGTGTGTCAGTGTGTATCTGTCAAAATAGTCTGAGAGGAAGAAACGCAAGAGAAATAGTGTGAAATAGACACCGGACCTTCGAACAGATGCTGCAAAATGTGTCAGAATGTTTTCTGCAGCAGCAGGACCTTCATCAGCTCCAGTGGCTGATGATGAGGATAGTGAGGAGGATCAGGACAGAGATGAACCTTACCTGCGGTAAGTCGAACTTACAAAACAGTTACTTTCAAAACACTTAGGCTATATCATGAGTGTAGGAACCCATTACCCAGTAACACATTATTTCCACTTTTGCATAGTTGACCATTACCGTAATTTACTCTAAATTTAATGAGATGCGTTTGTAAACCATGTTTTCCGCCAAAATAAAAGCTTAATGCAGTTTCCATCAAAATAAAAGATCATGTGCTTATATCTCTTTCAAGTATTTTTCAGTGCATTTGTTTTACAATATATGTCTATTAGTGTGCTATTATTATTATGGCCAAAATGCCAGGGCCGATTTGCCAGTCCAGCCCTGATTATGTGTCTACCACCGCGGACATTTGTCCTTTATCCTGTTGTTTGTGGATTTTACAGTGAGGCATATTTCTTTGTGCAGACATGGATATTGTTCTTTCATATGGTTTTACATGCCATTTTGTATAGGCTTCATTTATAAACACTATGCGGACGGACAGGCTAAGTGATGATAGGGCTGTGATGTTTGTCCGTATCTACAGGGTAAATTAAGAAATGGGAAAGTAAAGTAATAAGTAGTGAAGTTACTTTTCAAATGCAGTAAGTAGTAAAGTAATCTCATTACAATTTACAGAAGTAACTAGTAACTAATTACTTTTTTTGAGTAACTACCCCAACACTGCTGGCAGACAAGTACTGTTTGACCTAAAAATATCAAAATTGAAACTACTACGGAAAAAAAGACACCTACATCTTGGATGCCCTTGAGGTAAGCTAAAACATACCAAAATTTAATTTCAAAGTGAACTATCCCTTTAAAGGGGTCATATAATGGTACATGTACTTTTACAAGTTGATTGTACTGAAATGTGTGTTGGCAGTGCCTGTACACAACCATCATAAAATTATAAAAATCCATCCAGTGGACGCCCCTCCCACGATTGTGATTGACAGCAGCGTTTCAACACAGACCCGCCCTAGCTTGTGAGCCAGCTGTCTGTCATCATGGTGAATTGATATACTGGAGAAGAATGACGTCTAAGCGATTGTGGTGTTCTGTTCTTGGGTGTAATAAGGAACACAGCAGTCATTTTTATGTTTTTGATGGAATATTCCCAAAGCATGGACGCGGGTATTCCCCACGATCAACGTCCATGCTTTCATGTTTGCGCAAATCATTTCATCTGACTGGTTACAAACGAGGGTCAGTAAAGCTGGTTTTGCTAAGAAGCTGTTCCTGAAATAGGATCGGTACCAACTATTCGTGTTCCTGCTGCACCTCCAGAAGAAGAACTGAGTATAACGTTTTATTAACCTTTATATTAATATTTATATTAGGCTAATCTTTGCGTATCGCTGCACGCTTCACGATGAATGCGGCTGTTTACACTCGGGTACATTACGGCATGTTTTCTATGTACGACGTTCTCAATATAATTCATAATCCCACGGTTATAATGAACAACGCGTTATGGTTATTGTGTTAGAAACGGTGTCCGCACAGAACAGAGGGGCGGGGTGAGCAAAGCTCATTATCATTTAAAGACACATACACTTAAACGGCGTGCTGAAAACAGGGCTGTTTTTGACCAGGTAAAATTAGTGTTTTCTTACAATACTAATGAGAATTTTTAATTAAAGTATATTACAAACTTTTAATTTATACCTTAAAGAATCATATAAGCTTGTACAAAAATGGCATTATATGACCCCTTTAAGAACGTTTGGTAACATTCACAGTAAGTTATGAAAACATTATTCATGTTTATGTGAAGGTCAGCAAAACATATACATAACAATATAAAATCACTGCTATAGAGAAAACAAGAGTTTGTCTTCAGTGACGACATACAGTAAAGAGTCAGATTAAACATTATAAACTAATACGGTTTACCTGCTCCAGGTAGACGATCAACCCTAATCACTGTAGATTCATCTTTAATGCCATAATCCCGCAGTGTTTTATGATCGTCCAGTGTTCGGACTTCGAAGAGTAGTATGCAACCTTTACCTGTGAAAAACAGCAAACATCAGTGTATAAACCTCATTAAGAGCTAAGGGACAAACTGCAGGTGTTTTTTTAAATGCTTAGGGACTGTTGCCGAAGCTATCAAACTACTGTGAAAGCTGCTAAAAGAAAATATTTGTCGGACAGCATCGTGTCAAACTGCCACAAGCCTCGCATCTTGTTCAAGACTATTGACTCTGTCCTGAATGACCCACAATCTGTCAGTATGGAGACCTCCCCTGCTGTTTGTGAGAATTTTCTTCATTTTTTTATCAACAAGGTTTGTTCTACTAGGGCTTTAATTTCCCCCTCTGCATATGACCCTTCAATCTCTTTCACCTGCTCTGCTATTTTTAATCAGTTTGAGCCTGTGATGCTGTCGTTCGTACAGGAGATTGTTGGTCATATGAAGCCCTCAGGTTCTCCAAATGATGCTGTCCCTGCGCAATTTTTTAAGGAGATCTTCCCTACTGTAGATCCTTATGTTACTTCAGTCATTAACAGTAGTCTGTCCTCAGGTGTGGTCCCTTTGAATTTTAAACATGCAGTGGTGCAGCCACTGATTAAAAAAAACAGGGCTAGATCCTGCTGTTCTTGCCAATTACAGGCCCATCTCTAAACTCCATTTTTTTTTTTTTTTTTTATCATTGAAAAAATAGTTTATGGTCAATTAATGGCCTTTTTGGAACACCAAAATATTCTCGAGATTTTCCAATCCGGTTTTAAATCCCTGCATAGCACTGAATCAGCACTTTTAAGAGTTTTTAATGATATCTTGTTAGCTACAGACTCTGGTGATTCTGTGATTCTCGTGCTTTTAGATTTAATTGCTGCCTTCGACACAGTGGACCATGAGATCCTTATTTCTCGCCTGGACTAGTGGGTGGGCATTAGAGGCGTGGCATTGGATTGGTTCAGGTTGTACCTGGCTGATAGAACGTTTTGTGTTAGCCTCTGCGACTCTGTGTCATCCTCTGCTCCCCTCTCATGTGGGGTCCCACAGGGCTCAGTGCTTGGCCCTCTCCTCTTCTCTCTTTACCTACTCCCACTTGGCTCCATAATTAGGAAGCATGGGATTCTATTCCACTGTTATGCGGACAACAGACAAATTTATGTACCTCTTAAGAAAAATGACACCAGCTCTGTTATTGCATTACTGAAATGTCTGGATGACATCAAGGCCTGGATGACATCAAGACCCTGGATTTTTTTAATTTTAATCATGACAAAACAGAGGTGATGGTTTTTAATGGATCCACTGGAACCCTCCTGCCAGATCTTGGTCCCCTAACACAGTACATGAAACCCACAATTACAAACCTGGGGGTGAAGATGGACCCCGATTTTAAACTTGAGAGCCAGATCAGGTCTGTCGTGAAATCAAGTTTCTTTCACCTGAGGCAGCTGACCAAAATAAAACCGATTCTTTCCAGACAGCATTTTGAGACTGTAGTCCACGCTTTCATAACCACTCGGCTGGATTACTGCAACGCACTGTATGTGGGGGTCAGTGCGTCGACCATCTCTTGGCTCCAGATGGTACAGAACGCTGCAGCTCGACTTTTAACTGGCACAAGAAAACGAGCACATTACCCCCATTTTAGCCTCACTCCACTGGTTGCCCATTCATTTTAGAATCAATTTCAAAATTCTTCTATTTGTTTTTAAATCATGCAATGGTCTTGCCCCGCTATACCTCTCTGAGCTTGTACAATTTTATACTCCTTCCCGGTCTCAGGTCAGCAGATCAGCTGCTCCTGAGAGAGCCTAAAACAAAGCGGAAGCTCAGAGGGGATCGTGCCTTCGCAGTGGCAGCTCCAAAACTTTGGAACAGTCTGCCTCAGCACATCAGACAGGCCTCCTCTCTGTCTGTTTTTAAATCCCACCTAAAGACCCACCTCTTTTCCTTGGCTTTTAACACCTAGTAGGAAGTTGACTTAATTTATTTTATCTTAAGGATTTCATATTTATTTGTTGTTAAATTTTAAATTGTGTTACTTTATCTATTGAGTCCATTGTACTATTATGCTTCTGTTTGTTATTTACTATTATTGTATTTTTATTTTTGTGTGCAGCACTTTGGAAACCTTGTGTTTATTTAAATTGTGCTATCCATCCATCCATCCATCCATCCATCCATCCATCCATCCATCCATCCATCTTCTTCCGCTTATCCGGGGCCGGGTCGCAGGGGCAGCAGTCTAACCCCAGTCGAGGTCAACAGCTGCCCACCTCCACTGTAAACAGCATTGGTAGGGCACTGCTTCCCCCTCCTGAGGCGCCGGACGGTTTGCCAGAATCTCTTCGAGGCCAACTGATAGTTCTTCTCCATGGCCTCACCGAACTCCTCCCAGGCCAGAGTTTTTGCCTCCACAACCACCCGGGCTGCAGTCCGCTTGGTCCGTTGGTACCCGTCAGCTGCCTCAGGAGTCCCACAAGCCAGCCAGGCCCGATAGGACTCCTTCTTCAGCTTGACGGCATCCCTTACTTCCGGTGTCCACCACCGGGTTCGGGGATTGCCGCCTCGACAGGCACCGGAGACCTTACGGCTACAGCTCCGAGTGGCCATGTTATCCACCTCCATTGTCAACGCGGCCACTCGGAGCTGTAGCCGATCTTCAACTCCCACCTCCGGCGGAGCTTCGACCAGATCCCTAAGGAGTCTGGTCGAAGCTCCGCCGGAGGTGGGAGTTGAAGATCTCTCTGACAGGAGATTCGGCCAAATGTTCGCCCTCACAGTACGTTTGGGTCTGCTGAGTCTGTCCAGCTTCCTCCCCCGCCATCGGATCCAACTCACCACCAGGTGGTGATCAGTTGACAGCTCCGCCCCTCTCTTCACCCGAGTGTCCAAGACATATGGCCGGAGGTCGGATGAAATGACCACAAAGTCGATCATCGACCTCAGGCCTAGGGTGTCCTGGTGCCATGTGCACTGATGGACACCCTTATGCTTGAACATGGTGTTCGTTATGGACAAGCTGTAACTAGCACAGAAGTCCAATAACAGAACACCACTCGGGTTCAGATCAGGGGGGCCGTTCCTCCCAATCACGCCCCTCCAGGTGTCACTGTCGTTGCCCACGTGGGCGTTGAAGTCTCCCAGTAGAACGATGGAGTCCCCAGTCGGAGCACTTTCCAGCACCCCTCCCAGAGACTCCAAGAAGGCCGGGTACTCTGCACTGCCGTTTGGCCCGTAGGCACAAACGACAGTGAGAGACCTATCCCCGACCCGAAGGCACAGGGAAGCGACCCTCTCGTTCACCGGGGTGAACTCCAACACATGGCGGCTGAGCTGGGGGGCTATAAGCAAACCCACACCAGCCTGCCGCCTCTCACCATGGGCAACTCCAGAGTGGTGAAGAGTCCATCCTCTCTCGAGGAGTGTGGTTCCAGAGCCCAAGCCGTGCGTGGAGGTGATCCCAACTATCTCTAGTCGGAATCTCTGAACCTCACGCACAATCTCAGGCTCCTTCCCCGCCAGAGAGGTAACATTCCATGTCCCTAGAGCTAGATTCCGCGTCCAGGGATCGGGTTGTCTAGGCCCCCGCCTAATGACTGCTGCCCGATCCACTTAGCACCGGCCCCTTGCGGTCCCTCCTGCAGGTGGTGGGTCCACGGGAGGGTGGCCCCACGTCGCTCCTTCGGGCTGAGCCCAGCCGGACCCCATGGGGGGAGGCCCGACTACCAGGCGCTCGCATACGAGCCCCAACCCCGGGCTTGGCTCCAGGGTGGGGCCCCGGCTGCGCCATGCCGGGCGACGTCACGGTCCTCGGATTTGTAGTCATCATAAAGGGTTTTTGAACCGCTCTTAGTCTGACCCGTCACCTAGAACCTGTTTGCCTTGGGAGACCCTACCAGGGGCATATCTCCTACCAGGGGCACTGTTGCCTTTGGCTTGCTCAGTTGGGGATATTTTGGGGATATTTAATTTAATTTTATCAATCAATAAATTTACACTAGAAACAAACCTTGTTGTGTTATTTTGGTTTAATGCTGTGAAGCTGCTTTGATGCAATCTGTATTGTGAAAAGCGCTATATAAATATACTTGACTTGACTTGACTTGACATATAGCCCCAGACAACATAGCTCCTAGGGTCGTTCGGGTACTCAAACCCCTCCACCACGGTAAGGTGGCAGTTCAAGGAGGGCAGTTATATAAATAAAAATGGATTGGATTGGATTGGATTGGAGCTGAAGACGATCATCTCATCATTAAGAGGCTTTTCCTTTTTTTATCATTAACATCATTTTACTATAAATATCATGGTTGAAATATGGTTACTGTAGTAAATAATGGTTCATTTGTATAAGGATAAATCCAACAGATGTTATTCTACAATCTGATGTAGTTCAGGCCTTTGGGTTGATCAGAGCTGATGCATAAACATTCAAATGTTGATTCAGTTTTTCCTGTTTATATCATTTTCGCATATGATAATTAATGTTATTATTAAATGAGTCACAGAAACACACATGGACATTAACACATAACTCTGAAGAGTTTGACTTACCTTGGGGATATAAGCGATCTACTCTTCTTCTGAACTCTTCAATGGTCATGTTCTGCAGTTTCTCCTCTGAATCCACATCTACTGGTGTTATTGTCTTTCCGGTAAGGGATTTGACATAAATTGTGCGTGTCTCTATATGTGTTAATCAGTCAGAGAAAGATCAACATTAACACAATTATGAAGAATAAAACAACAGTAAAAATGCAAACAAACCAAAGTTTTGACCAGCATTCTGTAAATCACATGTACAGTAAAGCATATGATGATAACGGCCTGATTTACAGAAGTCGCCAGAAAACTCAGTTCAGATAACTCTGAACAAATGTGTAATGTCACTGGAGGAACGTTTGATCATAACTTTGAGAGAATCTTTCCAGAACGTTCCCTGTTAGTATAAAATACTGGTTAAAACTTTGATCATATACTGACACTTGACTGCTGTTCCTCTGTGGGGTTTAATCGTGTAACAGATATTAATAATGACAGAAAATAATACATTCAGTTTAAGAGCAGAATTCACTGAACAATTACTAATATAAAATCACTGCTATAGAGAAAACAAGAGTTTGTCTTCAGTGACGACATGAAGAGTCAGATTAAACATTATAAACTAACACTGGTTTTACCTCCACGTATACGTTTAACCACAAACACTGTAGATTCATGTTCAATGCCACAATCCCGCAGTGTTCGATCATCCTCCAGTTCTCGGCCTCCAAAGAGTAGTCTGAAATGGTAACCTATAAACAAAGAATGAATGCGTGAGAAACATCAGTGTATAAACCTCATTAAGAGCTGAGGACGATCATCTCATCATTAAGAGGCTTTTCTTGTAATTAACATCATTTTACTATAAATATCATGATTGAAATATGGTTACTGTAGTAAATAGGTTAATTTTTATAAATAATCCAGCAGATGTTATTCTACAATCTGATGTAGTTCAGGGCTTTAGGTTGATCAGAGCTGATGAATAAACATTCAAATGTTGATACTTTTTCCTGTTTATATCATTTGCTCACAATAATTAATGTTATTATTAAATGAGTGACAGAAACACACATGGACATTAACACATAATTCTGAAGAGTTCGACTTACGTGGATCTAAGCGACTGAGTTTTCTGCTGAACTCTCCAACGGTCATGTTCTCCAGTTCCTCTGAACCCACATGTACTGGTATTGGTTCTCCGGAACGGTCTTTGACATTAATTGTGCGTCTCTCTATATGTGTTAATCAGTCAGAGAAAGTTCAACATTAACACAATTATGAAGAATAAAACAGTAAAAATGCAAACAAACCAAAGTTCTGACCAGCATTCAGTAAATCACAAGTACAGTAAAGCATATGATGATAACGGCCTGATTTACAGAAGTCGCCATTAAACATTCAATCTTCCCAGAAAACAAAGAAATGTTAAGAACGTTTGGTGACATTCACAGTAAGTTTTAAAAACATTATTTCTGAATGTTCTATTTTTATTGTTTTAAAAACATTATTCTCGTTTATGTGAAGGTCAGCAAAACATTAAAGGATAATTCCCGTATTTAGCACCTTAGCAAGGGGGCGTGGCCTTAGCCTATAATAGCCCCCCAAATTCGCCATTATAGCAGATATCACTCCTTCAGCAACAACTTCATGTCTCTGACTGTTTTACTGAGCTTCGCCGTTGAACAAGCCCTTCAGCCTGAGCGAGCATCTATTCAGCGGACTACGCCCTTTCAGCCGTTTCCCCTGACGCCGTCTCTCCTGTGGCTATCCGGCGATGACGATACATATCCTTTTACTAGCAATTTAGTGTTTCTAATATGCCTGGTTCATCTTGTGCCACGTGCGGAGGTAAGCTGCACAAGGCCGATGGACACGCGGGGTGCATTTCGTGCCTGGGAGTTCTCCACGCAAAATGCACTCTCTGCCGGCGGATGTGTGCCACGTGCGGATGCATCTACATGAGGCCTACGGGCTTATTACATCATGCGCTCGCGGCTAGCTCTCCTTTGGGACGGCAAACCACCTCTCACGCTCCCCCCGTTGCTTCCCTTGTCGAGCCTCGACAGAAGAGGCGCGCGGGTAGATGTTGGCGTGGCTAGCTTTCTTTACGACATAAGAGAGCTACCCCGCCATCCTTTTTGCACGTCACACAGAAGCGCATTTTCTCTGAAAATGTTCTCTCATGTGCTTGCCCGCTTCCTTCCCTCATTGAGCAGCGTCGAAAGAAGCGCGCGGCGCGGTCAGATGTGCACGCCGCTATCTCTCTTTACGACGCAAGAGAGCTACAGCTCCCTTACATTCTGTTCATCACGCAGAACCTTCTCCGTGATTCAGACACAACAGCGTGGTTTTCATGCCTGGAATCAACCACATTGAAACCGTTCTCTGTCACTACAAGAACAAGCTGCCATTCTAAGTATTATGAGAGTTCTTCTCTGTCAATCCCCCTCTGTCAGTGGTGGATTCTCAGACCCATACTAGATTGAGACATTTGAACAAAGCTCTCATTAGACGGCCGTTCAAAATGTTGACTATCAAACACATCCTCGCGCAAATTCGCCCGAGGGATTGGTTTGTCACGATGGATCTGAAAGATGCATACTTTCATATTCAGATAAACCCTCATCACAGGCCATTCTTAAGATTCGCCTTCGAGGGTCAAGCTTATCAATACACAGTTCTGCCTTTCGGCCTATCACTGGCAACCCGTACATTCACGAAGGGCATGGATACAGCGCTTTCTCCCCTGAGACATCAGGGAATGTGTGTGTTGAATTATCTCGACGACTGGCTAGTGCTGGCACAGTCGAGAACCGAGCTAATAGCTCACAGAGATTTGATTCTCGGCCATTTGAAATGTCCGGGTCTCACAATCAATGTTACCAAGAGAAAACTGACCCCCAGCCAGAGCGTAGTCTTTCTGGGCACAGTTCTAGACTCTGTGGCGATGACAGCACGGCTCACACGAGAGCACGTGCTCTCAGTGCAGATACTAGCAACCTCGCTCAGAGCGCGCGAGCGTGTGCCCCTAAGAAAATTTCAGAAACTTCTCGGTCTTCTGAAATGCCGGGTGCCAACCAATGCATGGCAGTCAGGCAGCCTGCGCATCATGGTGAATCACGGTTGTTTAAGAGCCCTGGTTCCCTGGAGGGCTCAGGATTGGTACCTCAAGGGTGTGGCCATGGGGGTAGTTTCCAGAAGGAAAGTGGTGTTTACAGACACATCCAACCTGGGTTGGGGTGCGCTGCACGAGGGCAAGCCTGTCTCCGGCCTCTGGTCGAGCACAGAGCAGAGCTTACACATCAACTGTCTGGAAATGAAAGCGGTTGGTTTGGCCCTGAAAGCGTTCTTGTCAAACTTAAAAAGTCACCATGTCCTGGTTCGTACGGACAACATGTCAGTGGTGGCCTACATAAATCGCCAAGGCGGCATCAGGTCAGGCAACCTGTATAACTCCTCATATGGGCACAGACCAATCTGAGCTCTCTGAGGGCAAGGCATATCCTGGGCGTTCAGAATCTGGGCGCGGATATGCTCTTACGGGGCAACACTCCCCTAGCAGGGTTCCCACGCGTCCTGGAAAATGAAAGACCAATTTTCCAGTCCTGGAAAACACATGGAAAATGGGAAAAAAAGTAAAATGTCCTGGAAACGTTTGGGTTGTCCTGGAAAATAATTTTCCCTCCTTGTGGATGAACGCAAACGGGTTAAACATTTTACGCATGAATGTCTGTTTTCAGCTGCCTTCAACGGGTAATATTGGGCTGGCGTGCTTGTCTGCTTTCATTTCTGCACGTACCAGCACAGCGCCCCACGTGACACAAACCTGCCAATATGTACGCATTTTGCGTAGCAAGTAATCAATTTGACATCTCAGTACGCTGGTAGGACTTGCCCCTCTAAACTACGGACATGTGAGTTCTGTGGCAAATGTGCACGTGCGGTACTCCTGTCTGACAACACAATGCAGCAGCGTGGTGAAGCAGTTTCAGTTAATTGTTGTAGAAAAGCGGAGAATAACGAGTCTACCGAACCTACAACGTAACATTCCCGTCCCTCTCCTGCCCTCTGCCTCAGCACCGCTCTACTCAATGGCACTGCTCTGCCTCACTCTCTGTACCCCGTTCCCCATTCGCTGCAGTTAGGCTTAAAAAGGTCAAGTGTGTGTGTGTGTGTGTGTGTGTGTGTGTGTGTGTGTGCGTGCGTCTTGCTATACTTGTGTGGACCAACCTTTGACAGGCCACCATCATTGTGTGGACATTTGTAGTTGTGAGGACATTTTGCCTGGTCCACACAATGTTTAACAAGCGATTAAACTCTACCAGTTAGGTTTAGAGGTATGGTGTGAATTAGGTTTAGGTTAGGGTTAGGCATGTGCCAGTAATGGTTAGGTTTAGGGAAAGTGTGTGGGTTAGACATAGTTAAATCGATGGAAGTCAATACAATGTCCGCACAAGTATAGCAAGACAGGAGTGTGTGTGCGTGCGTGTGTGTGTGTGAGCGGACCTGCCAGCTTTTGGTAAATGTGAACCGTTACGCGTACGGTTACTTTCACTGTGGAAACATTCGAGCCGAAGTCTAAGTGAAGAAAAATAAAGTTTTGGGAGGCGTTTTTTCTTAGCAAATCTATCAATCATGTTCAGCAGCAGACCTGCTGAACAAGTGTGTGTGTGTGTGTTTTGCAGACTGTCGACGCCATGTGGAGGGCAAAAAACATTTAAAGATTGTGGCCAGTACAGTACAAAATGTCTATATTTTCTTTATTAAAAGTATTGTAATCAAAAATATAGGTTTTATTGTTTTTTTTATAACCAATTTCTAGCCAGTGAATGGGGAAATTACTGTGTGCAAAGTAATGGAGCTGCACAACACAAGTGGTGCTCAAAATATTTTGACGAAGTTGGCAGGTCTGGTGACGCTGCCACCCAATCAAATTGCATATTTCCTTAGAACAGTTCTGCTTCCCATTGTTTTCATCTGTCTTTGTTGCTAGATTTATCGATTTTCCAGACCCAAGTAAGGATTTATTTATCCAAAGAAGGGCCAAAGCTAATGACTTTCTGTTAAAGAGTGTTGCTGTATCGCAGTATATCAAGTGAGAGGTTTTTCTCCCTCTCTCTGTTGAGTGACAGAGGAGCAGTGGAGAGCTGTGGGCATGTCGTCACTCATACCTTTGCGTGAAATATATTTTTGGTTTTAGTGGAGCCGTAGGGAGCACGGCGACAGCTTCGAGAAAGTGACGGGTAACAGGTAGTCTTACCGGGCCACGTTCCACTCAGTATTTCATACTTGTTCTATTGTCCGATAGCAGAAACAAAAAACATGTGAATGAGAAAGACGTCATGAAATTCAGCTCTATCAAAATACTGTGTATGTGAACAGAGCCCCAACTTTTCATGCTGTTTTTAGCTAGACCGCAGAGAAGAGGCAGTGAGAACTGAAGACTTGCATGTTCATTTGAACACAGTTGTTTAAATGTAAATTTTGTTTTGGTGATTTATTGAACATAAAATATTTTGTGGAGAAAGTACAAGAGAGAAAGATTGAGATGAATAAACATTTTAGCAATCTGGTTAAATGTACAAAATATAAGGTACAACTGTAGAAAATAGCAATTCTCCAAAGCTTGGGATATATGATATATACTGGTATATTTTACCCTAGTTTGTCAGAATATTTTACTTCAGATCCATTTCATACACCAGTAGGCTAAATGGATTTTGCATTTAAACACATTTAGCTTTACAAAAGGTCTATCCATTTCAGCAATATAATTGACAAAAACGGTAACAAAGATTTGATAAATCAAAATAATTTAGAGTCAAAAACACATAACTCATCAGTTTATGCCATTATGTATACCAGATGCATAATGTGCCTTGGTGCAAGCATATGCAATTCATTTAGATGTCCGATAATAGTTAATATTTTCGGTCCCACTTTATATTAAGTGGTGTTAAGTACTATGAACTTATATCAAAAAATAAGTACAATGTACTTATTGTGTTCATGTTGTATTGAAAAACACTTTTGCTGCTATTGAGGTGTGATACGGGTAAGGTTAGGGACAGGTGTGGTGGATTGGGTAGGTTTAGGGTGTAAGGGAAGGGTCAACTGTGTAATTACAAATGTAATTACATAAATTAATTACAGCTGTAATTACATGCAGGAATTTTTAAAATGTAAGTACAATGTAAAAACATGTAGTTACACTATAAGGGTAACCCTTATTATGCCAGCCGCAGCTGGAACCAGCTTCCAGAGGAGATCAGACGTGCTCCTACAGTAGTCACTTTCAAATCCAGACTCAAAACACATCTGTTTAACTATGCATTTAATGAATGAGCACTGTGCCAATGTTCGTCCGACTGTTTGTACTGTATTTTATTTTTTATTTTTTTCTAAACTGTTTTAATTATTCTTATTTCTTTTTATTTTAATTTCCTCTATGTAAAGCACTTTGAATTGCCACTGTGTATGAAATGTGCTATATAAATAAACTTGCCTTGCCTTGCCTTGCCTTATAAGTACATTGTATCAAATGATTAATTTCTATGTAAGTACATGTAAGTACATAGTACTTAAAGCCACTTAATATAAAGTGGGACCATATTTTCTAATGTTAGTGACTGATTGCGAATACAGCTTGACTGTGTTCAGTCCAGTTTTGGACTTTTAAACTGATATCAGCAAGTAAAATAGCAGTGTATGAACTAAAGTAGAGAATAACTTCTGTTTTAGTAGTGTGGCATTGCAAGTAGAGGAAAGCAGGTGGCATTGTGAAAGACAACAATCTTTGCACAACTATAATACAGATATAACGGTATAGGTACAATATCACATCTGTTTCAAAATATATCTCGATATGATAATATCGGTATATCGCCCAGCCTTAGTTGTGATAACTTGACTCGCACTGTAGCAGCTGAAAAAGTCTTGAAAATGTCCTGGAAAAGTCCTGGAAAATCATTTCAAGAAAAGAGTGGGAACCCTGCCTAGGCGAGTGGTCCTTGAACTCACAGACGGTCCGTCTGATATGGAGTGTGTTCGGAGAGGCCGAAATAGACCTTTTTGCCTCAAGATCCAACACCCATTACAAAATGTTCTTCTTGAAAATCAGTGATGCGTTGACCCATTACTGGCCCAACCGTCCCCTTTACGCTTTTCCCCCTGTCTCGATAATTCCACAAGTCATCAAACGGATCAGGTAGAGCGGGTGCCCAGTCCTGCTGGTGGCCCCTCTCTGGAGATCCAGACCGTGGTTTCCGGAGCTGTTTCAGCTATCAGACACAGTCCCTTGGCCGGTTCCGATGAGGAAAGACCTCCTCTCTCAGGCCAAAGAGACGATATGGCATCCTCGACACGACTTATGGGCCCTCCATGCATGGCCCCTAAACGGGTACCCAGGGACCTTCCTGAGAAGTTCTTAAGCACTATCTCTGAAGTCAGGGGCCCCGTCTACTCGGCGCCTATATGCTTTGAAGTGGTCGGGTTTTTCAAGCTGGTGCTGAAAATGTGATGTGAGGTATGTGTGGTACTCTCCTTCCTGCAGGAGCTGTTGGACGCGGGGCGCTCCCCGTCCACGCTCAAAGTTTATGTGGCAGCTATTGCAGCGCATCATGCTCTGGTGGCTGGCCAATCAATAGGAAGAAATGATTTGGTGGTGCGGTTTTTGAAGGGTTTGGAGAATCAACCCCTCCAAACCTCCTTCTGTGCCCCTTTGGGACCTCTCCATTGGGGCTTTAAAGGGCCCACTGTTCTAACCGCTCCAGTCGGTTGATCTTAAACCTCTCTCGCTAAAGACTGCTCTCCTGTTGGCACTGGCATCTATCAAGCGAGTAGGAGATCTGCAGGCTCTCTCAGTGAGCCGTTCATGTTTGGAGTTTGGTCCAGGTGACACTAAGGTCATCCTCAAACCTAGGCATGGTTATGTACCCACTGAGAATCTGGAGCGTTCTGCATCTTTTAGACAGTCAGAACAGCTTTTTGTCTGCTTTGGTGGTCGATCAAAGGGTGATCCAGTCATACCTGTCAAGTATCCCGTTTTGGCCGGGAAAGTCCCGTATTTTACCCTTCTTTCCCGCCGTCCTCCCGTATTAGTATTTTCCCGTAAATCTCCCGTATTTTAACCTGCGTTATTAAAAAATAATAATACCGGGCCCGGGCGGAGTAAAAAACAAAAAACAAACATTCCCAATCTGAGCTCTGTCACTAGCCTCGCAATAACTGCCACCAGCAGTAGCCTACTACAGGCACTGTAGGTGGCAGTTGTCGCGAGGTTAGAGTGTGAGGTCAGATGATGAGTGACAACACGGGGGGGGGGGGGAACAGAGACGGATGGACGTGACACAGACGGAAGGCACTCCTGCCAAAAAAACAAAACCCTCATGTAAATATCGCGAATGCAAAGTCTGCAACAAATCTGTACAATAACTCACTAAAAGAGTAAAGAAAAGTTATGTGAAATGAAAAGAAAAGCAATATGAAAGGGCTGCCAACTCTCACGCACTGAGCATGAGAATCACGCAATTGACACTTTTCACACGCTCTCACGCCACACATCCATTTTTTCATGCACAGAAAAATTGTGGAGCAAAGAGGTACTTTTGATATTAAAGTAATTCTCAGCTCTTAGATTAATGTGACGTGACAGATCGCTGAGCACCTCAGTTCAAGTGCACATTGAAGTCAAGTGCTCGGTTCGATCATCTCTTACTTTTTTATTTAAAGATGCAGTACAACTTACCGAAAGTATACGTAATATCGACCAATTAGTGTTTTTCAACCACGGAAAGAGGTCAGTATAACAGCAGGAGAACAATTATGCCACATAACGTTACATTTAGCTCAGGAAAGCCATTTAATGACCATAGCATGTTAATTGAATAGAAAAAATAGCTAGAGAGGAGATTTTGCTGAGCACTATATTACATATTTGTTATATCTGTACTTATGTCATTAAATAATTGTTATTATAACAAAAACTGCATTATATTTAATTTAATTAGTTATTTTTAACCTTTAATAATACCAGCAGATTGGGCCCTCTATGTTTACAGCATTAGGTGAGATTTTTTGTAAAATTAATTTTAGATAAATTTTTGTCAAGCAATAATACAAACTGTATCCTACCAGTCATTGTACAATGTAAACATTGTAACATGTTTTCACTAAACTTCATAAAATTCTATTTAGTTACCAAATGTTTTGACAATCACAATTACACTTATTGTGATGCAAAATTAGTTTTTACCCCCTGGCTTAACAATATTTTGTTTTGTAAAAACACAACTGTCTTGTTAACTTCCCACCTCAACGGTGTCTAATGAAAATAAACATTACTACTGTTCTTACAAATAACAGTGCATTTCCTAAACAATAACTCAGCACTATTTTTTTTTCAAAGTCCATACACCCCATTTTCTTGATGGGATTTACCCTCCCCCTCCTCAAACCCAAAGTCCATAATCACAAGTCCAGTTTGTCTGGGGCTTTGCTCACTCTACCAGAGCGAGTAATGGTCACAGTCCCTTGGGTGGGTGTGGGAGTGTTTAGTGTCTCACCGCTGTGTGTGTCCACAGTGTTCCTGTTCTCTGGAACAACCTGGTCAGGGCTCTCAGTGACAGGTGTGAATGTTTTGGGTATGCCCTGCAGGTGTCGCCGGTTCCTCCTGTAACGGTCCCCTCGTGCCGTCTCCACGATATAGGACCTTGGAGTAGAACTGGAGCTGCGCACGACCGCAGGCATTGTCCACTGTTTCTGTCCATCCAACTTTGTTAGCACCTGATCCCCCGGGTTCAGTGGGGGTAGAGTCCTTACTCCGTTCCTGCGGTTATAGTAATAGGCTTGCCTTTGCTTGGCTGCAGCGTCAGCCTGTCTGATCACATCCTCATTAGGCCAGTTCGGTTTCAGATTGTCCTGCAGGGTAGGCAAGGTGGTCCTGATTTTCCTGCCCATTAGCAGTTCAGCAGGACTGACTCCTGTCGACGAAGTGGGTGTGGCTCTGTACACCATCAGGGCAAGGAGAGGGTCCTGCTGTCTCAGTATAGATTTCGCTATCTGAACTGCCCTCTCTGCCTGCCCATTACTTTGAGGGTAGTTCGTACAGTGGGTGGGCCACTGTTGATAACTCCGGAATGAACTTGGCTAAATAATTAACCATTCCTAAGAATCTTTTGAGCTCAGTAGCATTTTGTGGCTGTGGAAAGTTTCCTATCCCCGCGACTTTATTTGGGTCTGCCCTGACACCTGCCTCGTCGATTAGATGACCCAAAAAGCGAACCTGTCTCTGCTTGAACTTACACTTTGCCTGGTTTAACTTGAGTCCAGCTGCTTCAATGACCTTTAACACCTCAGCCAGTCGTCGGTCATGTTGCTCCTCTGTCTCTGCATGAATCAAAATATCATCCATAAAGATCTCTGTCCCTTCCAGGCCAGCCAGAGTTTCTGACATTTTTCTCTGGAAAATTTCGGGAGCACTTGTTATTCCAAAAGGAAGACGGCGGAAAGCATATCTCCCAAACGGAGTAATAAAAGTGGTGAGCATCCTGCTCTCCTCGTGTAGAGGGATCTGATAAAATCCACTTGCTGCGTCCAGTGACGTAAACACTTTTGAACCAGCTAGCTTTGGCATTATTTCCTCTACTGTGGGCAGGACATACTTCTCCCGTTTCACAGCTCTGTTCAATTTCCTGAGATCTGCACAGAGGCGGACCTCCTTCTTATTGGGTTTAAGCACCGGGACCATAGCAGCGCACCACTCTGTCGGCTGTGTTACTTTCTCAATTATTCCCTAATCCTCCATGCGCTGCAGTTCCTGTTTTACCAGTGGTACTAGTGGCAGGGGTATCCGCCTGGCTGTCGGCACTGCATATGGCTGGGCATCATCGCGCAGGGCTATTCTGACTGGCTCTGTTTTCAATAATCCGCTTGATCCAAACACACCACTAACCTCATCCATTCTCTTCACTAGTCCCATTTCCACTGCCTCATCGCGGCCCAGTAAACAGCTTTTTCCATCTGTCACATACACCTTTAGGGAGTACTTTCTCTCCTTATAGCTGGTGGTACCCTGGAACATGCCTATGCAGCTGAGATCGCCCCCTGGGCTAACAAAATGTGTGTCTGGAGGTTCTAGTTTTATTTTAGGAGTCATCTTTTTAAATGTATTTCTATCGATAATGGTAGCGTCGGCTCCTGTATCAATTTTAAAGGTTACTACCACATTATTTACAGGTAAGCCTACAGTCCATGTATCAACATTATCTTCCTTATCCACTGCTCCTAGGAAGTATGTCTGTCCAGGCTGTTCGCTTGTGACTTCTCTCACTGCTTTAGAATGACATTTGCGCTCCCAATGTCCTCCTTTGTGACACTTATTACACTTGCTTTTTAATGCAGGACAATGCCTTTCATCAGAATGTTGTGGCTTACCGCACCTCCCACACTCCTCTTTTGTGTTGGGTCCATGGCTGTTGTTCTCACGTCGCTGACACTTTTTCCTATACTGTCCCACCTTCCCTTTGACAGCATTTACATTGTCCAGCTGAGCGTCTGGTCGATTGGTTTGAAGATTAACCTGCCGCGTTATTGCCTCTGTCTGACGCACACTTTCAATCACTTGAGTCAGCGTCAGGTCTGCTTTGAGCTGGAACTGGCGTGAAAGTTCCTTGTCTGCTATTCCCACCACAAGACGATCCCTTATGTGTTCATCTCTTGTAGTCCCGAATTGACAGTGCTCTGCTAACTCATATAATGTCCTAATGTACATTTCTGCCGTTTCTCCGGATTGCTGACTCCGTTGGTAGAAACATGCGCGCTCGTGTATGATGTTGCGTCGTGGAATAAAGTAGTCGTCAAATTTTTTTATGACCACTTCAAATTTCTTCTTGTCATCTTCCTCTGCAAACTCAAATGAACTGAATATCTTTTCAGCTTCACTGCCCATCGCGTAGATCAGCGAACTTACTTGAGTCTCGCCATCATCTTTGTTTAACTTTGTGGCTAACCGATAGCGGCAAAATCTCTGTTTCCACTCTGGCCATTCGGTTGGGCTCTCAAACTTAAACTCGCTCGGTGGGCTAAACTTCGCCATGTCTTCTATAATGTTACCGACACACAGCTTATTCTGACACCATGTAATGTCTGTATATATCCTTAACAGGCATCTATTAATACTTTAAAGACGATCACTTGTGAGTTCTCTCTGTGTTCGGTTTATTAGTTTTTTCAGCATGAACAACCACCCTAAACATCCCGTGTCTCTTCTTCAGCTCCCCATAACAACACTAGATCATTGCCAGTGGAACAATGACACCTTTTGGTCATTACCTGTCATTACACAAAACTTGACAGGTATGGATCCAGTCACTAAGCAAAGGCTGTCTAGATGGATTGTGGACGCTATATCTATGGCTTAAGCCTTGTGGGTCAAGTTGGCCCCATAGGTTAAGGTCCATTCAACTAGAGGCATGGCTTCGTCGTGGGCTTGGTCATCTGGCTTTCCCATTCAAAATATTTGTGATGCGGCCGGCTGGTCCTCGCCTTCCACATTTATGAAATTTTATAACATGCCCAACGGTGTCTGGTCTTGTCTACATTGTTACTGTGCATAACCATTCATACACATATATAAAACCCGCCTGGCTGGTTATATTGGATTATGCTGATACAGTGACGTGCGGTGATGTCTTAAAGAGGCTAGGCACTGAGTTATGAAAGCCAGATTACCTGATTTATTGTTTAGGCTAATAATACATAATAACAGTAAACGTTACGCACAAGTGCGGCATATCAAGAAATGTACAAATCAGGATGTGTATCGCATGCATGGCCGTAGCCAGCTATGAGGTCACCGAGGTCCGGACCTCGGTCATTTTTTTATATTCAAAAATAAAATTTCAAGCTCTCTGAATGATTAATTAGCCGTTTAAACCGCGTCATGTATGTTTGCAATTCATGTCGCTGCGAGAAGGTAGAACAGTGAACGGGGCTTGAGAGCGTGTTGTGAGTGAGGGCGCGGGCGCGGGCGCGGGTGCAGCCTCCGTGTTGCCAGATCCACCAGATATAGATATACGTCAGATATACATCTTTTTGGACTCGTTTTTCCCATTTATTGTGACACTTTAGGACATTAATAAAGTGGGAAGTTGAATGTTAGGGCTAGTAATATATTAATTTTCTTTTCCAAAACACAAGCTTTGAACTTATTTCGGATTATTATTATTATTATTTTGTTTTTTTAATGTTTTTCGTGGCATTAATAAAAAAGAAGAAGCTTAGACAAACTGTAATTGCTGACAGGAAGACCACATTCGGTAAGACAAACGCAATGATCATCGTGATTATCTGTAAGAAATGTACAACACTATAAAAACAATAGCATAATACAGATCTGTATCATTATTCTAACGTTATTTGTAACTTGTTACGAAATAAAAAGTCTCTCACCTAAATAAACCTACTTTCCTGTCCCGCCAGTCTCGTTGCGCGTCCTCTTCAATTACACGCGCAAATGCGGCAGAGCGCTTTATGTCACTTTATTATAAATAAAGCGCAAAAGAAACTACAAGCACGATGCAACAACATCGTAGTTGATGTCAATTTGTAAGTCATATATATATTATAATGCGTTATACTACAGGGCTGTTGAATGCTTGAATCTGATTGGTTGACGAACGTTCTAAGGTGTGCATTATTTTCAGGGAAACGCACGGCTAAACTGTGATGACGGCCTTTTAACTCCGGTGCTGTCATTTTGGCTTTGAATTTGGCGCGGGGATTAGGCATGTAGGCTAGCTGTGGTGTAATGTTAATGACGCGCAAATGTCCAGTGATATCTCGATTTTAATTGGTCCATGTCTGATATGTTACGGAGATGTTACTGGCATACCATATTTACGTCCAAAGGCACAGCAGAGTTGTGCTTTTTGACGTACATGTTAAAGAATACAGGATCGAAGTGCGCATGCGCAACACGGGTTTTTCGCTTGCCATCTGCAATGAATGGACAGTAAAAGCACTGCTTATTCTACGATTTGTTTTTTATTTGATTATGCGTAACTGCCACATTTGTCATCATAACACACATATTGCATATATATATCACAAGAATAAACAGTAAAAATACAAATAAAAGTTTATTATTTAATAAACAATTTTATTTTTGAATTTTGGCAGGGTAGGCAGTGCCTAGTTTGCCTACCCAGACCGCACGTCACTGTGCTGATAGCTGCGACGGTGTCTGGGTTCATTAGTGTATTATGTTGGTATTGTTACTGACACATATATAATTATAAGACCCGACGGTGTCTGGTCTGATAAATATATATAATGGTTTCGGGTTTGTCTATGGACTCAGGGGTCCTGAGTTCAGTGGCAACCAGTTACTTCTGGTGCGCCGTTTTGCATGGCGTCCCCACTGCGTATAGCTACGCAATACGAAGTGACCGTTCGAAAGGGAACTACTCGGTTACTATTGTAACCTCAGTTTCCTGAGATAGGGAATGAGTATTGCGTAGCTGGCCGCACTATAGTAACCTGGTGAGTTGTCGCTTCAGTCGCGAAACCTGCTATAATGGCGAATTCGGTGGGCTATTATAGGCTAAGGCCACGCCCCCTTGGGGAGCTCTGATGTGTGATGATGCTCATTGGTTGCACGTCAGAGGCGCCTGCACCATTGGATGTGCAGTTGATGCAGCACAGCCTATGAGCGAGCCAGACGCTTGATGTGCTAGCTGTGCAGCTGCAAATGCATTTTACATAAGTGCTACGCAATACTCGTTCCCTATCTCAGGGAACTGAGGTTACGATAGTAACACAGTAGTTTTTAATCATCATCGAACACCACTAACCACTCGGTGAGTTGCACAGTTTTGAAAACGAACGTTAAGGGTTGTTTTAAGGACATGTTCGTGCATGGCCATAGACAGCCACTCTGAAGCGGTCAAAGGCGACTCTAAACGAGTCAAAGAGTTGAGACAGGACCCATCGTCAACATTTCTGTGTCCACCACTCTAGATCATCCAAAATGATGTATTAATAATGTTTTGTGCTGGTGCTCTGAGGACATTATTAAACACCAGATAACTCTGAACAAATGTGTAATGTTACTGGAGGAGCGTTTGATCATAACTTTGAGAGAATCTTTCCAGAACGTTCCCTGTTAGTATAAAATACTGGTTAAAACTGTGATCATAAACTGACACTTGACTGCTGTTCCTCTGTGGGGTTTAATTGTGTAACAGATATTAATAATGACAGAAAATAATACAATATACATTCAGTTTAACAGCAGAATTCACTGAAGAATTACTAATATAAAATCACTGCTATAGAGAAAACAAGAGTTTGTCTTCAGTGACGACATGAAGAGTCAGATTAAACATTAGAAACTAACACTGTGTTTACCTCCTCCTGGTAGACGAAAAACCACAATCACTGTAGATTCATGTTTAATGCCATAATCCCGCAGTGTTTTATGATTCTCCAGTGTTTGGACTTCGAAGAGTAGTATGTAATCTTCGCCTATAAACAAAGAATGAATACGTGAGAATCATCAGTGTATGAACCTCATTAAGAGCTGAAGACGATCATCTCATCATTAAGAGGCTTTTCCTGTAATTAACATCATTTTACTATAAATGTCATGGTTAAATATGGTTACTGTAGAAAATAATGGTTAATTTTTATAAGGATAAAACCAACAGATGTTATTATAATTTTCGCATATGATAAATGAGTGACAGAAACACACATGGACATTAACACATAACTCTGAAGAGTTCGACTTACGTGAATAGAAGAGATCGACTCTTCTTCTGAAGTCTCCAACGGTCATGTTCTTCAGTTTCTCTGAACCAACATATACTGGTAATGTTGTCTCTCCGCGAAGAGGTTTGACATAAATTATGCACCTCATTTTGTGAAATTAATGTAGAATTTGAAATGAATATAAAATGAATATGGCGCAATGTTTAGTTTTACTTTCACTGTTGCAACGGCATCCGCCCAGAGATAGACTCCGCCCACTTTATGTAACTCTCTTCCGGAAGTGCTCTTTCTTTTTCTTTTTTTGTAGACAATGGCAGACAATGGTCTATGTGCATTTATTTATATGTTTGTTTGTTTTGTTTTATAATCTTCAATAAACATACATTTGACTGTCATAACATGATCTATGCATGTGTGGGCGAAATATTTTAAATCATTATCACCACCAAAGTTGAGAATGTAGTGATTAATGTAGTTTTAATATTATAATTGTTTCATTATATATATATATATATATATATATATATATATATATATATATATATATATATAATTATTTATTTATTATTTTTTTTTTTTTTTACCAATACTGTATTTACAGTCACTGCTAATGGAAAGTCATAAGTCTACTGTGATTCACTGATCATCCTCACACTCCACACACCCTTGAGATTAATGACGATATATTTCATATCATAATAATAAAACAAGTAGGACTACACACTCTTGATAACACAACTGACATCAAACACTGGGTTATGACGGAGGCGTGCTCATGAATATTAATTAGAAGAATTTGAAAACTTGGCTATCAGTCACGTGACTGAGCAAAGAAAGAATTTTGAACAATAATTTTATACGTTATATTTATGGTAAAAAAAAGAAGCTTTTAAAAAAATAATCATACATAATAGGCCTAAATTTTGCACAGTACGTTTACTTCTCTCCTCTCTATTCCTGTATTCACTCTATAGTTTTGAACAAATGAATGAAACTGATCTGAGGTCAGGTAAAAATCATTGAGTGTGACTGAAGTTTTCATCAAAAACTAAACTTGTGCACTTTTCCACTGTTAATGCTCATAAGAAGAGAAATGTCAGTCATACAGCATCATAGAGAGCATGTTATTACATTATATGTGTTCATCAGTCAGAGAAATGTCATGTTGAAGGAGGAATGAAAGCTGACAGACACAAGGGGTGCTTTTCAATATCCCTCCTCATCTCCTCTCTCCTCAGTCCTCCATCCTATGACCCGGAAACCGATGGAGCTCAGCCATCTTGAAGGACATCTCAATTCTCTAATTGCACCGCGAGGAGTCGAGGAGTTAGGAAGCTTCCCGAGGAGTGATGAGCGAGGATACACAGGTGTATCCTATGCGGAAGAGTTTTATCGACTTAAACGTGACGCACGTCTAAATTCTCCTCCCCCTTCACATCGGTCACAATCATTTTAATTTATACTTTACCTTTGCAGTTTATATAAACCACACATCTCACATATTTCAACAGGGTATCTTGCTTTATTATTATTTATTATGAATTTCTTAAATAAACAAACTTCAACAACATAAGGACAGATCATTTGAGCGCTGCTGATGACGCGATGAAGTGACACTTGAGTGATCAAGTATTCCAATGTTTTAAAAAAAGTTACATTCGATTCCTCCGTCCTCGCGTCTTTTCCTTGCAGCCTTCCCTCGCATCCTACAGGGGGCGGAGCTGAGACGCGAGGAAAGGAAACGAGGATGTACAAATAAGAAATGAGAAGCACCCAAGCAGAAGCTCAGCATTCACTTTACTCAACTATATCGTCTTCTTCCACACAGCTCTTTCATTAGTTGAACATGTAAACACATCAGCGCCACCTAGTGGACATGAATATTATAGCAATGCACTGGAGAGAGAGAACACAACATCTTCCCCTTTCAGACAGAATACAGTGGTTTGTATATCACAACTGAAAAACAAAAATCACAAATAAACAAGTATTTTAAAACAATTAAATAAATGGTTTAAACTTTTCGTATCTTTTCCATTCAAATATTAATCTGCTATCTCAAATTCTTCATTTCCTTACATACCTAACACACAGTCCTCGGTCCAGACAGGTTTGTGTCTAACTCTTCTTTCTTCTTCTTCTTCTTAGCGTATGTCCCGCGTAGGTGCAGGGTCCGCTTGTCGGCAAGACTTTCTAAGGCATCCTCGGGGGCGGCATCGATGTATTTCATGTCTTCCTTGATTCGGTCCATCCACCTCTTTTTCGGTCTTCCACGTGGTCTTTTCCCCTCAGGGCTGAGCCGCAGTGCTCTTCTCGCCACTGACTCTTCGTCACTTCGGATCACATGGCCATACCATACCAGGCGGGCTTCTCGCATCTTCTCTGTGATTGGTGCTACTCCCATGATCTTCCTAACATCCTCATTTTTAACGTGGTCCAGTCTGGTCAGACCCAATGTCCATCTGAGCATACGCATCTCCATCGTGTGGAGGGCCTGTTCGTGTTTGGTAGTTGCAGGCCAGCATTCTGCTCCATAAAGGGCGACTGGGCGGACTACCGACTTGTAAACCTTTGCCTTGAGGTGGGCCGGCATGCGTCGATCACAGAGGACACCAGTGACCTGGCACCACTTCATCCAGGCAGCGTTGACTCTTGCTCTGGTGTCTGGAAGGCTGTCACCATTTGCAGAGAGGGTGGAGCCAGGGTTCTTGAACTTCTCTACTTTCTTCAGGTCCTTCCCATTGATGGTGATTGTTCCGTCTGTTTGGGCGCCACCTTCCATGTATTCCATTTTATCCAGGTTGAGCTTGAGGCCACTTTCACCAAGGTGGTCGTTCCACTGCTGCACTTGGACATTGAGTTCCTGGCAGGTCTCTTTGGCAAGGAAGACGTCGTCAGCATACAGCAGCGTCCATGGATGGTTAGTTTGAATGTCGGCTGTTACTGTGTCCATGCAGAGGATGAAAAGCAGCGGCGATAGGGCTGATCCCTGGTGTACGCCAACCCGGATGTCAAAAGGTAGCGAGGTTCCAACAGGACACCGAACGCTGCTTGTGGTACCTTGGTAGAGGAGTTGGGTCCAGCTCACGTTCTCTTCTGGGACTTGGTGCGATCGAAGTGCTCGCCATATAAGGTCGTGGGGAACTCTGTCGAAAGCTTTCTCCAAATCGAGGAAGGCCATATGGACCGGTATGTTCTTCTCCCTATGCCTCTCCATTAGCAGGCGGGCAGCATAGATGGCATCTGTGGTTCCAGAGCCCTTGACAAAACCGCATTGGTTTGGCGTGATACTGATGATAGAGCGTAGGCGGGAGTCCAGGATGCGCTCAAATATCTCATCGTGTGACATAGGAGTCGGATTGGCCGGTAGTTGGTACACTCGCTGATATCCCCTTTGCCTTTCCAGATCGGCACCGTGGTGCTAGTTGTCCAGGTTTGGGGAAGCTTGTTAACCGCGATGATTTGGTTGAAGAGTAGCGTGAGGATTTCTGCGCCTCCGTGTCCCATGAGTTTCCAGGCTTCGGCAGGAATATCATCGGGTCCAGTTGTCTTCCCGTTTTTCATCCTCTTAACAGCCTGTGACACTTCAGTGGTGGTGATTAGTGGGACTGGACCGACAACGGGGTCCATGCTTGGTATTGGGAAGTGTTGGAACTCGGAGATTCCGAAAAAGTAGTCGCGCCATCGTTGGAGAATGGCTGATGGGTCCTGCAGCAGACGGTGGTTGACGTCCTTGATGGTGGCTACTTGGGTGATGGCTTGTGTAGACTGGTGCCGGGAGCTGGCAAGGCGGTAGATCTTGTTTACCCCCTCTGATGTGTCCAGCTCGTCGTACAGCTCGTCGTACAGCTCGTCGAGGTACTTCGCCTTGGCAGTGGCTACTGCCCTTTTCGCCACAGACTTGAGGGTCCTGTATCGGTCGAGATCAGCGCGCTGTCGTGTTCGGAACCAGTTCTTGTAGGCCATCTTCTTTGCCTTGATCGCCGCTTGCACTGCTTCAGTCCACCACCAGACTGCTTTGTCGATAAATCTTCTTCCTGGCTTCGTCTTACCAAGGACCTAAGTGGCGATGGTGTGGATTTGGGTGGTGATCTCACTCCACATGGCCTCTGCTGTTTGACAGGGATTGATGTTAAGGCCGCCAAAGGCTGCTGCCAGCTGGCTCTTGTGTTCACTCCACTTCCACCACTTGATTCGTTCAGGCCCCATCTTGCGCACCTGGGATTGCTGCTGTAGGTTAAGGCGCACATCAAGGAAGAGTGGTCGATGTTGGGGACCAATGTTGTCCGACAGGATCACCTTTGTGTCGAGGGCGAGCTTGAGGTCACGGCGACGGAGCATCCAGTAGTCGATCTGTGTCGCGATTCCACCGCTGTTGTAGGTGACCAAGTGGGTGGGTCTCTTTTTGAAAAACGTATTGGCGATGGCGAGGTCGTGGGCCTCGGCGCAGTCCAGGATGCGGCGGCCATCGTTGTTGCGTGTACCATGCCCCCGTCCACCATGTACTTGTTTGTAGCCATGTCTCGCTGATCCTACGTGCCCATTTAGGTCTCCACCGATGAACAAGTACTCCTCTGGTTCCACAGTCAGCAGATGTGCATCCAGGTTTTCCCAGAATTCATCCTTGTCCTCGTCGGTGCAGCCAGTTTGGGGGGCGTAGCAGCAGATGACACGGATGGTGATTGATCTGGAGGCAATCTTGATGGAGATAATGCGGTCCGAGATGTTCGAGACATCGGTGATCTGGTTTCGGAATTGCTGATTGACGGCCACTGCGACTCCATTTCGCTTCGGGTTAATACCGTAGTAGATGAGTTTGTATCCTTCGCCGATGTCCTTGGCTTTTGCACCCTTCCATTTTGTCTCTTGTATGCACGCGATGTCGATGCGGCGGTTCTTGAGGACATCAGCCAGTTCGCGGCTACGTGTGATCAGTGTGCCGACGTTGATGGTGGCCAATCGGATCCTTTGGACTAGCTTCTTTAGCCTGCCCCGTCCATGGGCAGGGAGCCCTAGCTCACTTCCCACGCCATCCAGGCGAAGACGGCGCGCGTCGCCTACGGGAAACGCCCTAGCTTGATCGGGTACTCGGGATTATGCTGCCATTTTGATGCGACCAAAGAATCACCCAGCCGATGTGTCGCTCCATCTGTCGCTGGGACCAGAGCCATCGTTAGCCGAATGCCGAAGCTCTCGTTTCCAGCCGCCGCCACGTGGAGGAGATGGTTGGATTTTGGCGGCCTGTGTCTAACTCAAACAGACATATTTATTCATCGGACTCAGTAGGAGCAACACTTCCACTGGATTTCTGCGTTCCAGCGAGACGTGAGGCTTTCCTCACCGTACCGTCATCCAGCAGAATCCTCACCTCTCTTCTGTACAACAGCTTTTGGTCGTGTGAACTTCCCATCACCCTTCTTTACCATCCAAGCTTTCTTAAAGTGCTAGTTCCATAGATATCATATATAAACGCTATATGTCTCGTGTGCGCTGCTGGCCAATGGAGGTCGACGTCAGCACGTGGCGGCCATCATGCCACAGGGTGCTCGCTCACTCGTTTAAAGGATAACTAAACCCCTGGTCAAAGCCTGACTCCACCCACTGGCAATATTTGAAAAATGCTGGAAAAGTAGGCAGAGCCCAGTGGAGAGGGGGCGTGCATCTGAGACGTATCTTTCTGTAGGCAAGGGCGTGGTTAACTGGTACCCTCTGACGTCAGAGGGTACCACAACTTCCAATAGGAAAATTCAACTGCAGTAGCCACTGTTCAAACTGAAGAGGGCAGCACTCAGATGTTTTTACACCATATTTTGTAAAATTAAAACACTTTAAACACAAATGTCAAAAAAATTACTTGAATAAATGAACAGCACTAATAAAGCCCCATTCTTACAGATCATTAACTAAAAAAAGTTGGTTTAGGGTTTAGTTACCCTTTAATGGTGTAAGTACTTTTAAATAACCATAACTTGCTCAATTTTCTACCGATTTTTAAAGGAGTCATAACCTGTAATTTTCACTTTTCCACGAGAATCAATGTATGTTATGATTGCCTAACAATTATACACTGGCCGGGAAGCTGATATTTAAAAGTGAAGCGTTTGTTTATCCCAGGGTTCGTAAACCAGCGTGCGTGCACGCGCACTCAAATACGAGATTTTAATTTCAGCCCCGACTTGACGTCAAGACGGGGCAGGATATACCATATATGGACACCGCAGACATATGCCGCGGGAAGCCCTGCCCCTCTCCCCCTCCTATTCAGTTCAGTCGCGAAAGATGCAGGTGCACACGTGAGTTGCTCTGTTGTTGACTGCCAGAATCAACATGTAAATGTGTTTTCTCTAGCTATCAGGGACCAGTGGATTAAATTCATTTTTAATGACGCGGTTCCTACAACCCTTCCCACTGGCTTAACGTTAACGTTAGGTGTCTGTGCTAAACATTTTACGCCGGAATCCTTCACAAATTTGGGGCAATATCAGGCTAAGTTGGCATCGAAGCTCGGGAAAAAGGGGCCATTCCAACAATCAGAGACTTGCCTGCAATTGAAACGGTAAGACTGTGTTTTTATTGCTCTACTGTGTGTAACAAACAGCAGCTAACTGCTAATGCGGCTATTGTATGCTAGCGGGAGTATTAGCTTCGAGGTAAACATGGGGAATGGCTGCTAACGTTACTTTGCAAACAACAAATGACTGAGATCATCCTGAATTCGGCTATTGTATATTGATTGCCTAACGATTATACACTGGCCGGGAAGCCGGTCGCGGCCAAGTCGGGTTCATTCATAACTTGCGCCATGATGTCATTTTGGAATGATATGCTAAAGCGTTACCTGCGGTGTCAACCCCCCTCCTTCCTGCCACCAATCAACGCGGTCAGAGGAGCTCTGTGTTTATTTTTTTTCCACTTTTCTTTTTTAGAAGGGCCCGAAAGACTATAATAGAGCGTGGGTATCCAAGGTAATACTAGGTTATGACTCCTTTAATAAATGCACAAATCCGTTATTAGTTTAATGCTAATCCAACAGATACAGTGAGGAAAATAAGTATTTGAACACCCTGCTATTTTGCAAGTTCTCCCACTTAGAAATCATGGATGGGTCTGAAATTGTCATCGTAGGTGCATGTCCACTGTGAGAGACATAATCTAAAAAAAAAAATCCAGAAATCACAATATATGATTTTTTAACTATTTATTTGTATGATGCAGCTGCAAATAAGTATTTGAACACCTGAGAAAATCAATGTTAATATTTGGTACAGTAGCCTTTGTTTGCAATTACAGAGGTCAAACGTTTCCTGTAGTTTTTCACCAGGTTTGCACACACTGCAGGAGGGATTTTGGCCCACTCCTCCACACAGATCTTCTCTAGATCAGTCAGGTTTCTGGGCTGTCGCTGAGAAACACGGAGTTTGAGCTTCCTCCAAAGATTCTCTATTGGGTTTAGGTCTGGAGACTGGCTAGGCCACGCCAGAACCTTGATATGCTTCTTACAGAGCCACTCCTTGGTTATCCTGGCTGTGTGCTTCGGGTCATTATCATGTTGGAAGACCCAGCCTCGACCCATCTTCAATGCTCTAACTGAGGGAAGGAGGTTGTTCCCCAAAATCTCGCAATACATGGCCCCGGTCATCCTCTCCTTAATACAGTGCAGTCGCCCTGTCCCATGTGCAGAAAAACACCCCCAAATCATGATGCTACCACCCCCATGCTTCACAGTAGGGATGGTGTTCTTGGGATGGTACTCATCATTCTTCTTCCTCCAAACACGTTTAGTGGAATTATGACCAAAAGGTTCTATTTTGGTCTCATCTGACCACATGACTTTCTCCCATGACTCCTCTGGATCATCCAAATGGTCATTGGCAAACTTAAGACGGGCCTTGACATGTGCTGGTTTAAGCAGGGGAACCTTCCGTGCCATGCATGATTTCAAACCATGACGTCTTAGTGTATTACCAACAGTAACCTTGGAAACGGTGGTCCCAGCTCTTTTCAGGTCATTGACCAGCTCCTCCCGTGTAGTTCTGGGCTGATTTCTCACCTTTCTTAGGATCATTGAGACCCCACGAGGTGAGATCTTGCATGGAGCCCCAGTCCGAGGGAGATTGACAGTCATGTTTAGCTTCTTCCATTTTCTAATGATTGCTCCAACAGTGGACCTTTTTTCACCAAGCTGCTTGGCAATTTCCCCGTAGCCCTTTCCAGCCTTGTGGAGGTGTACAATTTTGTCTCTAGTGTCTTTGGACAGCTCTTTGGTCTTGGCCATGTTAGTAGTTGGATTCTTACTGATTGTATGGGGTGGACAGGTGTCTTTATGCAGCTAACGACCTCAAACAGGTGCATCTAATTTAGGATAATAAATGGAGTGGAGGTGGACATTTTAAAGGCAGACTAACAGGTCTTTGAGGGTCAGAATTCTAGCTGATAGACAGGTGTTCAAATACTTATTTGCAGCTGTATCATACAAATAAATAGTTAAAAAATCATATATTGTGATTTCTGGATTTTTTTTTTAGATTATGTCTCTCACAGTGGACATGCACCTACGATGACAATTTCAGATCCCTCCATGATTTCTAAGTGGGAGAACTTGCAAAATAGCAGGGTGTTCAAATACTTATTTTCCTCACTGTATTTTTGGACTTATGGACTGCTGTTAATACTTACTGTGCGTGCAGACGAGCGAGGTCATTGGTTGCACTCCTGACCTTCGTGCCCGACAACGAAACAAACAACCTGTTTGCATGATCTACATCCGGCCGGATGGAGTCAGGGCGGATCCATGTGTAGTATGCGTCCAGCATCTGCAGAGACAAAAAAAAAAAAAAATACATCGGTTAATATCTGTTGGTTCATTGCTGGTGTTACTGTATTTCATGGTAAGGCAATATAGCCTGTACAAAGTGTACTTACTGCTGCCTCCTCCGTAGTGAAGGCAAACACGGCGATCTGCATTGTCGCAGTCTTGTGTTCGCTGACAGCCACGCACACCTTGCCCCCAGAATTCTTTCTGTCGTCCCACTCTGCTGTCTGAAAAAATAAAGATTAAAAAAACACACAAAGTTAAAGGGATAGTTCACTTTGAAATTAAATTTTGGTATGTTTTAGCTTACCTGAAGGGCATCCAATATGTAGGTGTCTTTTTTTCCTCAGTAGTTTCAATTTTGATATTTTAGGTCAAACCGTTCTTGTCTGTCAGTCATATAATGCAGGTCTATAGTCACTGTCTCAAAGAGCATGCACAAGTCCAAATTAAAACAATTCCCCATCGTCCAAATGAAACAATTCCCCATCGTAAGTACACTTTGATGGCCTAAGACACGAAACGAGCGGTTTGTGTGAGAAAACGAACCGTATTTATAAGGTTTTTGCCTCTTGAACAAAGCCACGTCCAACTGATCTGACGGCGCGGGCGGGTATAGATATATACACTAATGTCGCCTTGGCTAATGAACTGCAATAGCGAAGGCGACATCTAGTGTTTCTATACTATATATCCGCCCGCGTGCAGGTATAGAAACACTAGCACTAGATGTCGCCTTCGCCTACGATGGGGAATTGTTTTAATTTGGACTTGTGCATGCTCTTTGAGACAGTGACTATAGACCTGCATTATATGACTGACAGACAAGAACGGTTTGACCTAAAAATATCAAAATTGAAACTACTGCGGAAAAAAAGACACCTACATCTTGGATGCCCTTCAGGTAAGCTAAAACATACCAAAATTTTATTTCAAAGTGAACTATCCCTTTAATAACTGACATAAACGTCCTCTTAGCAGACTACCTAATATGATCTGTTTAGGCTGATGCCCACACGAAAACTGAGGTCTTAACACTTACTGTTATTCCCTCCACCGCTCCTGGTCTCTGAAAGTGACCGAGGATCAGGATTGTGAAGGGGGTGGATTGGAATCCACTGCTGCTTCAATGTATGTAATGAGTGATTATAATCAAGGTATTAATCAATATTTTTCCTTCTAAATATCAAATGAGTTGAATGACTTCTCTGGAGATTTTACTTTGTTATAGAAGTTACCAGTGTGATTACTGAAATAGTATTTTCATGTATTCTTTAATGTCAGTATTTGTTATTTGAATATAGTAACATTGCTTGCCTATTTGTCCCAGCTTCCAGAAATTAAATAGGGACTGGTTTTGTGTTTGAGAAAGGTCTTCAACATGTTAAAACACATAGGGGTCATTGAAGTCTATAGTTTAAGGTACCATTTGACAGTTCAATCCTATAGTTTCCATTTAGAATAAAGTGTCCTATATCCTGAGAGAAAGAACTTGTTATCTTGATGTTTTGAGACGAGACTCCTGTTTATAGTTAGAGTCTGGCCAAATCCAACCTTGGAAAAGATGTGTTGGGTGTGTGTGTTAGTCTTCTTGCTTACAGGTTAAGGAACCACTGGCATTATTGGAGATTTACTGAGTTGTTGTTCAGGACATGATGGCACCCAGCGACCCAAATCTGCAACCTGGAAGGTCACGACGTGCCTGACGTCAGGGTCCGAGTGTCAGCAGCATAATCTATGGAGATATGCTTCAGTCTATCTGTATATGTGTGGGAAATTACTATGTTTATCAATTTCTTGGCCAATGAGAATCATTCAACCTGTAAGCAATGACATAGCTTAGACCTTGGGAATGGTATAACTGCTGTGATCTTTGTAAATGTAAGCGGGGCGGCCTACGAACTCCTGTGTGAGTCTTGAAGCTGACTTCTGCTGATGAAACTGCAAACTATCTTCAGTAAAACTTTTCTTCAATTTTTTATAATTCTGACTCCGGGTCTTCTTTCAAACATCTGGTCCATGGGTCCTAAACTGTTAACCCCTAACAATTGCTTCACAGTAGTAGCGGAACATGGTCTTTTCCTCTGAAGCCACGTAGTCACCTTCCATCAGCCTCCCATAAACGGACAGCATGTCTTTATTGGCCTTTCGGAGGACTGCCTGGCACTCCTGAAGGCTCTTCTCACCCTCTTGGAACCGTTCATGCCTAGAATAACATGCAAGACAACAGTGCCGGCCCGAGCCTTTTGGGGGCCCTAAGCAGAATTTGATTTGGGGGCCCCCTCCCACCACGCGGGGTCACCTGTGCTTGACGATTATTGACACAATGTCACTCTATAATGTTACATTATAAATTAATACAATGAGGTTACGTATTAATACAAAATAAATAAAAATGTTTTAACTTTTTCTTTACTCTTTTACTTAGGCTATCTTTGAAACTTCTGAAAACAAATTGTAACAAAACATATTAAAAAAAAAATATTTGGAAAATATCCTCCAACGTTTTGCAACACTTTGCAGTTTGAATGATGTCTTGTATGAACATGACGGAGTTTGTTTTTGTTTCCACTGTTCGATCGCACCCGCGCCTCACACACACACACACACACACACACACACACACACACACACACATATGGGGCGCCGTTTGTAAAGCGACTCACGCTGAAAATAACAGCAACATTTTGTCACATTTAGCTTCAAACAATGTTTAAAAAAATGGTACGAATTTTTGACGTCACTTTTTACCACATTTACAACAATATTTGTCAACTTAGAGATATTTTAAATAGTTAAATCTCAATATTAAATGTTACACCTAAATGTTAAATGTTAAATCTAAATGCTAAATCTAAATCTAAATGTTAAATCTAAATCTAAATGTTAAATCTAAATGCTAAATATAAATATAAATATAAATGTTAAATATAAATATTAAATCTAAATCTAAATGTTAAATCTAAATGTTAAATGTTAAATCTAAATCTAAATGTTAAATATAAATGTTAAATCTAAATCTAAATGTTAAATCTAAATGTTAAATCTAAATGTTAAATCTAAATCTAAATCTAAATGTTGAATTTAAACCTAAATGTTAAATCTAAATCTAAATGTTGAATCTAAATGTTTCGGGTGAAACTAAATATTTAACTAATATGCAAATTCAAAATGCCGGTAACAGGAAGTGCCAAAATAAAAGCTCGAGGTGGTCAGTGTGTGCCTTTTTTTACAGTCTATGGTGTGTGCTTATAGCATGGTTTATAGTGTCAAATAACGAATAAAAACCATCTCATCCGAGGAAATGGACTCTTGGACATGGATTATCGTGATAATAACTACCTAAAATAATAAACACGTTTGGAGAAACTTTATTTGAAGAGTAGGCTAATGTCACTTTTATGAAAAGTGCGGGACTTATGGCCTGTAGCCATAATAGCCAGCCACTAGGGGGCTCACTTTGACTGAATGTCATGTCATTACTCTCATCACGAAACTCTACAGTTTCTCCAAACGTGTTCATTATTTTAGGTAGTTATTATCGTTATATTATAGTTATTATTATGAGATGGTTTTTATTCGTTATTTGACACTATAAACCATGCTATAAACACACACTGACCACCTCAAGCTTTTATTTTGGCACTTCCGCTTACCGGCCTTTTGAATTTGCATATTAGTTAAATATTTAGTTTCACCCGAAACATTTAGATTCAACATTTAGATTTAGATTTAACATTTAGATTTAACATTTAGATTTAACATTTAGATTTAGATTTAATATTTAGATTTAACATTTAGATTTAGATTTAACATTTAACATTTAGATTTAACATTTAGATTTAGATTTAATATTCAGATTTAACATTTAGATTTAGATTTAACATTTAGATTTAACATTTAGATTTAGATTTAACATTTAGATTTATATTTAGCATTTAGATTTAATATTTAACATTTAGGTGTAACATTTAATATTTAGATTTAACTATTTAAAATATCTCTAAGTTGATAAATATTGTTGTAAATGTGGTAAAAAGTGACCGTCAAAAAATCATACCAGTTTTTTAAACATTGTTTGAAGCTAAATGTGACAAAATGTTGCTGTTATTTTCAGCGTGAGCCTCTTTACAAACGGCGCCCCATACACACACACACACACACACACCATATTCCAGACATCGCAGCCTGTTATAGCAGTAATAAAATATAATAATAAAATAGTCAACCTAACATATAAAAATTACACTGCTCTGTTTAAATAGTCAGTAGTAAACTACAATTCGTACCATTCAGCGCTGCGTAGCCTAAGCACTGCTCCACAGTGACGTTTCCAAGCACATTTTTGCGCATGTGAAGAGAATGATTTTTTCCTTCAATATTGGATTTCAAGCACATTTTTGCACATGTGAAGAGAATGTTTTTTTTTTCCCTCGATATTGGAACGTGAGTGTAGTACAAAGGCTATAATAAAGAATAGTTTACCATCCAAATCCATCGCGAATGTTGAAACATTTTGATTATAATGAGAGAGATACGTGAGACCAACGCCGCTTTCACTTTCGCTTTAAATTATTTCGTTTTGGCTTGTTTATAGTTATTTTTTTTTATTCTTGTTCTGTTCGGAATATCATTAAATTTAAAGGATAAATCATTGATCAAATAAAAATTTTGTGACATGGCTTAACTATACCGTGACTTTACGCACGAATTGTTTATGCACGCGAGGTTATGCGCATGACTCAAACACTGGCAGACACAGCAGCAGTTGTAGGCAGGTATATTGATCATGAAATCAGAATTTTCGTGTTTTGAATTATTAATCCATTCATTTATTTATGTCGCTTGTTTAATTTAATTAATATGTAAAAAAAAAAAAAAAAAAAAAAAAAACCTCGCTTGGGGGCCCCCTGGTGGCGAGGGGGCCCCAAGCAGCCGCTTAGTTCGCTTATGCCTCGGGCCGGCCCTGCAAGACAACAATGCGGCGGAGAATTACACGCATGTCTGTATCACATAACCCCAGATGTACAGCCAGCACTTAAGTACTATCAACATGGAGGAAGTCATTAAAGAAAAACAAATGGAAAGCCGATTAGCAACTGACCTGGTTTTACAGGTGACCTTGCTGTTGGACTTGGCCACTGGCTTTCTGAGGGAAGCGAGGAGGTCCAGGTAGGCTTGCCACTTCCTGTAGAAGTCAGGATCTGCTGCAGCCAAGTTCAGGTGGGTCTTCAAATTGTGCATCATCTGGGTTTCACGGGTACGATTATCAAAGTTCCCATAAACTGTGTTTCTACTGGTGTTGATGATGGGCCTGATGTTGACATTTGTGGCTCTGAATGAAAATGAAAACAGCAATTAGTAACAAATCCTAAACTGACGGCATATATGAAGTATAAAATACATGATTCAGATTACATAACATGGACTGCCACTGCTCAGCAGGAGTTGTGTTTGAGCGCATCAGCGACGGGCACTCCAGTGAATGTGCTCTTCAGCGTCCTGGGCTTCGGCAGGATCTCCAAACGCCACATTTCTGAACCTCGGGTCCAGCGGTGTAGCCAGTGCCAAGGCTCTAAACCTCCACATCTGGGCCCTCATTTATCAATCTTGCGTAGAAACGGGCGTATATATTGGCGTAAGATTATGCTTACACTCCTCTCATCGCCTGATTTATGAAGCTGTGCGTACCTTTGAAATTCTGGTGTACGCAATACCTGCCCTTGATAAATGCCGCGGCTGAAATCAATCGTCATTAGAATAACACGCCCCTATATATTCAAGTCTCCGCTCCCCCCACGCCCTCATTTTACGCCATGGACACACGGAAGACGGCAAAGAAGAGAAACTTCTTTGAGAAAGAGAAAGCGAAACCAGGGAAGTGGAAAGAAACAAAATTGATTTCTAGATTTTTATTATTAATGACGCTTATTGTTATTTAGAAGAAGAATGTCGTTATTATTATTTGTATTATTATTATTATTATTATTATTTAAAAGAAGAAGAATGGCATTTTTATTATTTTGTCAGTCATTGAAAAGCCTTTCATTACTAAACCCAGTCCGTGCACACCTGCCGGGCCTAACCCTGGCCTAACCATCGTTTCAAAGAATAGTACAACGGCGAGCGCGTCGAGTATAAACGCCTCGTCCGTTTGGGGAGGTGCGCGCGCAGTCTGCGGAGACTCGCGCTGCGGAGCCAGGCGAAAGTATAAACAAGGCTTGAAACGTCAGGTAAAGCGCACAGGCTCGCAACTTAAGGAATACATATGCCTACAATTCAAATGCTTTGGTAAAGTCACACAAATTAAACATTGAAGTCCATGTTGCACAAAAATAAACACTGAAGTTTATAATTACTATGTTGTTGTTTTTTTACAGTGGGTCATAATATATTATATCTTTTAGTTTGTCAGTGCGTTTTGTGGTGTTAGGAATTGTTTTTTTGCGCATTCCCGCACTCAAAACGTGCGTACACCACCTCCTGAGCTGGCGTAGGATTTGAGCGTGCCGTACGCCAACGTCCATATTGATAAATCTCAAAGTCAACGTGGTTTTGGGTGTACGCCAGGTGTACACTGGAAATTTGGTGTACGCACTTTTGATAAATGAGGGCCCTGGAGTGCAGACCTTCTTGCAGATGTGAGCCTTTTACATGGGCAGCTGATTCCTGCATTGAATGTCCTTTTTTCTGTGCGAGCTTGTGCTACAACATCTGTACAGTGGTGTAAGCTTTGAAGCAGACACTCTCTGCTCCTCTGACATCTCTGCTGTTGCTAGTTTGAATGGTTGCAGTAGTGACAATGATTGTTGAATAATGTCATACTCAAGACTTGTCAGGGGAGCAGTATCACTGTTTAAACTGGAAAGTGCAGCAGCCATTGGCTCACGTTGCTCACACAGGCGCTGAAGCATGTACAGGTCCTTCTAAAAAAATTAGCATATTGTGATAAAGTTCATTATTTTCCTTAATGTAATGATAAAAAATAAACTTTCATATATTTTAGATTCATTGCACACCAACTGAAATATTTCAGGTCTTTTATTGTTTTAATACTGATGATTTTGGCATACAGCTCATGAAAACCCAAAATTCCTATGCGCAATTATCTCAGATAACTCAATCCAGATATACTAATCATATCCGGCAGGTGTGTTCAAAGAACCTAATTAGCCAGATCATGATTAGCACGATGATATCATCTTGGATGTGTCATTTGATCTCGGATGTTTTAAGCAACGTACGAAGACCGGACCCCTGCACCAGCTCCACCCATCATCACCTTCACCTGTTCAGCCTCACTATATCAAGCCTGCTCTCCCTTCAGAGCGAGGCGGAGGATTGCAGTGGATTTCTCCTTCAGTCCCTCTACTATGAAACGCAACCACATCTCTCCCCCACGGACCGTGGCCCTGATGATTTCTCCTCTTCTCTCCGGTCGAGCGATACAGTGGGCACAGTCGTTGTGGCAGTCCCACGCTCCAGTATCCACCTCGTCATCAGCCTTCACCAATCACATCAAGGAAGTCTTCGCACAAACTACTTCAAACCTCTCCGTTCACGATCAACTCTTTTGCCTTCACCAAGGTAGCAAGTCAGTCAGTCAGTATGCCTTAAACTATTGTACATTGGCAGCCTCTAGCGCTCTGCCGACCGCCTTTCGTCATGGCTTGAGTGCTGACATTTGCCAACTGATGGTCGTTTATGATGGATGCCATGGGGATCGAGAATTTCATCCAGAAAACCATCCAGGTGTCACAACGGCTTGCAGTTTCTGAGACGGCACACTCCACGACCCACCAGTTGAGAAATACTGCTCTACATTTCATATATTTATATATCAAGTCTTAATAAAATATACACTGTGCACAATGAGGCTATGAAGTGCCATATATAAAAATTAACAATATACTCCAGGGGTCTATTATAATTAAAAATGTCTTTCAAAACTGAAAGAGTGTGTAACATTGACAATATGTCAATTGACACTGAACAAAATTATAAACGCAACACTTTTGTTTTTGCCCCCATTTTTCATGAGCTGAACTCAAAGATCTAAGACTTTGTACACAAAAGGCCTATTCACAAATCTGTCTAAATCTGTGTTAGTGAGCAGTTCTCCTTTGCCGAGATGATTACACAGCATGATTATTGCACAGGTGTGCCTTAGGCTGGCCACAATAAAAGGCCACTCTGAAATGTGCAGTTTTATCACACAGATGCCATCAGACGATGTCGCAAGTTTTGAGGGAGCGTGCGATTGGCATGCTGACTGTTTTATATGATAATACCTACCCCACTTACCTGTTAATACGGTCTGGACGGACCCTCCCAACACTTCCCTGCTCCGCAAAATGACCGTTATGATAAGGTAGTAGATCCATACAGATCTCCCTATCATAAGGATCATTTTGGATCTGTTGCAGGCCCATACAGGCCTCCTGGTCAGAAAGTAAAGGGTAAGAAAAGCCAAAAGAGGAAAGTTAGAGAATCACGTCCCCATCAGGGTGGTACCACAAACATATGCTCAGTGTGAATATCTTCAGGAAGGTCCAGAGACCCAGGACGAGGATGACTTTCCTCGCCCACAACGCCCTGAGTACCATCATACCAGATCATCTTTCAACAACTACACACATACACCCTCCAATCAGAGACCTAGAACGGTTTCTTTCAATTTTCATAGAGGCAGACAGAATGACGTGAATCATCCTCTAGGCGATACTTACCTGCACCTCACAAACAGGGTTGGAAACCAACACCACCACCCTCCTCCTAGAAACAGAACGAGGGTAGAACCTACAAGAGAAAGCAAACGCAACTTTAGACACAACCCAGATTTCACACCGGCACCACCTCAACTTAAAACAACAATCAAATTGTTTTATCAATTGTCAGAACTCATTCGTCAGGTACACCATCTCGAGAAAGTTACCACGAAGGTTCAAGATAACCAGCCGATCACGTTCCAAAAGACTCACGGATCTCCTGATAGAGACGGTGAGACCAGCTTTTGCAAATGAGCGAGTTACACAATTGCTATAGGGGAACGCAAAAAACTGGTCCGCTACAACACAGTTGCTTCTCAAACAACATTACGAATCAATGATTGATGCAACTGCACAGAACATGCGTACCCAGACCAATCAAGCCCATTGGCCTGAAGCATTTGAGGTGGCGTCACACTGGGCGGACAGAAATTACAGAGGTAGAGTCAGTGCAGAGGCTATTGAACAAGCAGAGGCCTTAATTACAGCAGAGGTTTCAATTAGTGAGAGCTCGACGGCACAGAAAGCCCCCACAGAAACAATGGGGACCGTGCTCCCTCACACTTACGCTGCGGTCGCTGCCTCCACCAGCCGAGCCGCCACACAGGTCACTGCACCTCTGCCGGCCGAACCTCCTGCCAACACCACTCCTGTAAAACAAACAGTCAGTCAAAAACACGTAGAAATACAAACCTCTCCAACACTCTGTTTGCCAGAAAAAGCAGTCACTAGCGCTCCTCCACATAGAGGAGATTGGTCCTTTGAGGAGGAAGCACCGCCCCAGGACCTGCCAGAGACCCCCCGGCCCATACAGGCTGGAGCACCCCAACCCTGTGAACAGAGGAAGAGAACACAGAAGAGCCGCCACCTAAAACCAGGAGCGGACCCCTCTCTAACGGGCCCTCCACCCCAGAGCCGTCCTGAGACACCGGTGCCGGAAATCTCTGTCGTGGCTCTTTTAGCTCAGAGCCGCCCTGAGACACCGGTGCCGGAAATTAGTGGTGTCAACAATAATCGATTTGGCGATGCATCGCAATGCAGGGCATGCACGATTCAGCATCGATGCGGCAAAGTGCCATAATCAATTATGTCACTGTTTTAGGGGTGTAACGGTACGCGTATTCATATTAAACCGTTCGGTACAAGGCACGCATTTTCAAACCGAACGGTTATTTAAAATGTAAGCGTGTCGCGAGCGCGCTCATAATGTAGACGCTGGCGCGACCACAACATCAAATGGCAAACGCAATGTAAGCGGAACGAAACTGAGCTACTCGTGACGGACTGTTTATCAGTTTGGACCAACGCAGCGCGAGCCGATCTTATACTACACAGCGCAAAGAGATCCAGTAAAGAAAGCATTTGAACTCGCCACTAAAGGAATAACATCGCTGCGAGATCTAGTGAGAAACATTCACATTTCTCCGTTATTACGGATCAAACAGCGCTGACGTGGAAACCAGGAAGAAACATTGTGACATGAATGAATTATCCAGTGTCCACAGATCTGCAATATTCACCATGGATTTACTGTAGTAACACTAACTGCAACTTTGGAAGTTTGGCAGGAATAGTAGGCTAATGCTTTCAAGTAACGTTATGTCAGATTTATTTCGACATTATGAATGACATTGCTGCCCTCAAATGTTAATCTGAACTAAAATAAACATTTAAGCACAAAATATTACATTTCATTTTTTCCAAGGAGCTGTTTTGTTTTATATGCTCCTAAGAAGAGTCAATTATAGCTCCATCATTGCTCAAAGAAAAAAAGGTCATACTTTATGATGTTAGTTCTAAAAAAAAAAAAAAAAATCAAGGAAATTTCTCTGCCATTTCTTTCTTTTTGCTGTATCGAAAACGTACCGAACCGTGACCCAAGTGTATCTTATTGAACCGAACCATGAATTTTGTGAACCGTTACACCCTACACTGTTTATTTTCTGGCCTTGAGTTGGACAATAAAGTTGAAATTTAATTTCAAATGGTTCTCAAGCAGAAAGAAGAGAAACATTTCTCATTCAAAGCACTGAAAGCAGTGATTTATGCTTTATTTTTCAGGTTTGAAAATGCCATACCCCCCCCTCCCTCCCTCCCTCCCTCCCTCAGGTTGTAAAGGCCCCACCAGAACCTAATGGTGACAGATTGCAGATTGTTCCCCTTTCTCCCAATGTCTACTCCAGTGGCTTTCTCAGATCACTCCCAACATAGCAGTATTCTTTTTTCTGACGACTCACCGACTCCGGTAAAACCACCTTCACCGCTCTCTGAGTTCCTTCGGGAATTTGACCCGATACCAAACCTGGTCCAACAGCCAAAATCAAAGCACAAATTATTGAAAAAAAGATTAGAAACAGATTTTTCTACAAATATTTTTTTTTTTTTTTTTTTTAGTCCAGCTCCATCTGAAAATGAAATTGAAACAAACACAAGTGAATAATTTGCACAGCAGAAGTTGAATCATATCACAGGATGAACTGAAACACACACTGTTTCTGAGCATACAAGAGTCTGCTGAATGAAAGAGCTCATAGAAAAGCTTGATGAAATTAATATTCTTAATGATAATAATAACCTTAATCTTTTAATGTGGGGTCCAGAAGCTGCCCAGGGTCCGGGTCTGGGTCTAGAAGCCTCTTGGGTTCCGGGTCCGGGTCCGGGAGCTGTCGTGGGGACGACTGTGGACATCATAGATCAGGTGTTAATGGGGAAAGGAATCCAGCTTCAGTGTGAAAAGCTACTGACAGTCAAAGCTTTAGGGTTGTGGTTGTGTGAGAGTGTGTGTGCAGGGCTCGCAAAATTTCTAAATTGCTGGTAGCCCTTCAGGCAGGCACTCTTCAGATTTTGGTAGCCCGAAATAAATTTTACTAGCCTGAAATTAATTTTACTAGCCCAAATAAAAAGACAAATTTTTATTTATTTTTTTGTTAATTTTTAAAAAAAAAATGTTTAGTCCAGCTCCACCTTAATCTTATTAATGTGGGGTCCGGGTCCGGGTTAAAAATACAATTTTTAATGTAGAAAATTGGTTGGGATTCATGGCAAAACATAAATCAAAAACTTTTTCAAAACACAAATTCACTATTAACTAGTTTCATTAAAATGCAGATGGCAGGGTTTTATCATCACTGAGGTCCCGAATGTGGGTACATATGTTTGTTTTTTTCTTCATGGCGCATTTTTTGACGATGCGACTTATACTCCAGAGCGATTTATAGTCCGGAAAATACGTTAGGGTATTTATTCTTTCTGTGCGGCCCGTTACCAAATGACCCATGGCCCAGGGGTAAGGGACCCCTGCTGTAGAGTACAATTCTGCCCTACAAAGCCAAAGAGCAGTATCAGCAAAAATGCCAAACTGAGAAAAACAGCTTTTTGTGTTTTTCTTACACCAAATACAAGCATCCAATACAATTTAACAACAAAGGGTACAATTAGATCAAAGGGAGGTGAATATTAAACATTTAGTTTTTTGACAGTCAGGCAAAATTTTGTAGTTTTATAGGCTATACTGCGCTTTGCCTTTGCAAAAAAATGTAAATTTATATAAGAAATGTATTAGGTAGCCATATGAAATTTTAACAGATTGAAGAGCAGATCCTGCACTTTATTTGTGCAAAAAAAATGTTTTTTGAAAAATTGGAGATACTGCTCTTAGCCTTTGTAGGGCAGAATTAGGCCTATATGCACTTCTGATTCACATACATTGTATGTACTGAAGAGTAATGTCGTTCACATAGTATGTGTTAATACTGTAGACAATCTGGATTACAGTAAATGTTCCTGAATGTACACTTGCACATGCTGAGCTCGCAGTTCTTTCACCCTTGGGGAGTTGCGCTCAAAGGTACTCTGTGTACTTGTTTCATTCGCACCCTGTTACGATGGAGGACACGGTCAACTGTGGAAATGCTCACACTGTCGATTCCCTGGAAGTGTGTGTTGTCTTGCATCACTCGTTCCTGGATTTCTCTGAGTCGTATTACATTATCTTGAAGGACCATGCCTACTATAAGAGCCTTCCATTCTCAGACTTTCTCCTTCCCACCTTCAACAACCTGTTTGCTCTCTGAACCGGCTTATATTGGTTGTGTCCAATGTTCCTTTAAGCTGTGCGGACGCGCAGACTAACTGAAGGTCCTGCGCTGCACAAGTTCAGACCGCGCAGACGACGTGCATCCACTCGGTAATGGCAAAACGAAAAGATGAAACATCTCTGCAACAGCCTTAAAGAAAAGGTTTGTTTGACTTTCAAACAAGAATGGCTGAATGAAATGGTTCAAACGGATACAAGCGATGGCCCTGATAAATCGGTTAAATTGTCTGAAATATTTAGTTACGGAGCTAATGGGATTGTGTGCAAAATTTGCTCCGAAGCTAAAATCAAAGGAGAGTTTTCCACCGGGAAAACGTGGACAGAGTGGAAACTGGACTACCTAAAACGCCACTTAACTCAATGTCACATTGATGCTGTGAAAGCATTGTACAATAGAAAGCATGGAACTGCGATTAACCAGCTTCTCGGAGTCGAGATAATCTAGAGAAAAACGTTTCGACTTCGCCAATAAGAGCAAGGCAAACCCTGAACTAATCAAAATATTGATCGATAACGTGCTACTTGCCATTAAAATGAACACGTCGATGCTATCTGTTCAAGAAATGCATAATCATCTGGAGAAATACGTAAGCCTTCCCGACAGCTGGAGAAGTAAAAACTACACATTTGAATTTGTGGAGTCAATGAATGCAGTTGTACAAGCTGAGACTATGGAAGATGTAAGAAATGCCAATGTTCACACGCTGATAGTCGACGAAAGCACAGACATTACAGTACATATAATACTAGTTTCTTTACATTAAGTTTAGAGAACAAAATCAATTCACATACAAAACTGTGTTTGCCGGGATCATTCAGCTGGCACGATGCAGCGCCCAGGATATTGCCGATGCAGTAATGAAGCTCTACACTGATCATGGACTTGATCTGCAGAAAAGTACAAAAGTTTGTGACCATCTTGATGCACGATTTCCCGAAGGTGAGCTTAAAGAATGGTCTGCTTTTAGCCTAGAAACACTGGATTCAACACTCGATTTAGATCATGGCACAAACGATGTAACCAGACTGACAGAAGTTCCACGCTTTTCTAAAACACAGAGATGATGACGCCACCGAAAGCATCGCTGAAATGCTAACCTGGACACTAAAAGCTCAGGAGTTTGTGGAGCTTGCCCAGTTAACTGGGTAAAGGGGCTGATTACTCTAGGCTCCTCCCACTCGTCCTCCTCCACCAATCAGAATGCTGGAAGGCTCATTGGTCACAGCTGTAATGGAGGACAGAAGCTTTAAAAGCTCTTGTGGTGAATCAGTGTGTGTCTGACACTCAGACCGCTCTCTATCTCTGTCATGTTCCTCTCTGCGGTATGGTAATATAATGTTTCCTCCTGTCAGCTCCAGGCTCTTTTGGGCTGTGTGTGTGTTTTATTTAAACCAGTTTGAGTCTCTATGTTGGGCTCATTATGGGGGAAACCTTTGACAAAAAACATTTCCAGTCTCTTACCCATTTGCTCATGAGTTTTTGTCCAGCTAACAATCTACTTGAAGAAAAGTTTGTCCTCAGATTATATAAAACAAACTGAAGAGAAATGGATGTTTTTCAGCATTTCTAATGTTTCTAAAGATAGTAGTTAATCAGTGAATCCTGAAAGCTGAAGCTGTATGGCAGTCTCCACACTTCATTAAGCAGCACAGCCTTTCTCAGCTGATCATAAGAGAGGTTTCTTCAGCATCTCGCCAGTGTTTCTGAACCATCGGGGCTTATTTGAAATCAATTCAAGGAAATTACACAATATATAATAATGCATGAATAAAACAAAGTTTAATATTTAATCTGTAACCCAAAATAAGACATTAGTGTGTGTGCTAAACACAGATGAAGACAGAAATGAGGCTGAATATAAATCTTCATTCTTCATGCTGGTCTGGAACGACAGTAAATGGCCTAAATTACAGGCAAATAAAGAAGTGTCCCTTTTTCCAGATTCTGTATTTAAAAGAATGATATAAAATCCAAATACGCTTTACAGATCCTTATTGGAAAGGGTTTGTTGTTGATGAAATGTTTGCACATGCACCTGAGGAACAGTCCTTAAGAGACTAACAGATTACAGACAGAAGAAGCTGAAGGTCACTGGTCTAACACCTCAGGCCATTACAGAGACGTTCAGCTCGCTGTGAAGAACAGCAGGAGAAAGATCCCTGATCCCCGTGTGAATCAGCTTTATTCTTCTAGTGCTTTATACAGTACAGATCGCTTCACTGCCATAGACCTGCTGGATCAACTCCATTTGAGCTCTTTATTGAGCAAAGCAGATGTGCTGGAAATCATCATGTGCAGTTTCTAGACTGACTAAAGAATAAACCAAACACTTTAAAACTAGATAAATCTGGTTAATAATCAGGAAATCTATATTACACACTTGAGTGTTTTATATGAAGGAAGAGATTTCACTAATCGCTGAACCACAGAATCAACAGGAGAAAGAGTGAAAGATAATCTGTGCATCTCCTGCACCGGCGTAAAGTGAAACCGGAAGTGTCTATCTCTACACTCGCTGACCGGAAATCCAACATGACGGCAACTAGACCATTACGTTTATTGCGAACAAACAAAATAAACATGTGTTGAGGTTTCTGAGACGGCACACTCCACGACCCACCAGTGGAGAAATACTGCTCTACATTTGATATGTATATATCATGTCTTCTACATTTAAAATATACACAATCTGAGGCTAAACATGTCATGCCAACACAAGCAAACCCGAGTGACTGGACAATGCAGTCGAGAGCCTCAACACTAGTGTTACCGGTTCAAGATTCACTGCACTGATGTAATTACAGTAGTAAACTCACAGAAACAGCAGCGGCTGAGAGAGTTCCTCACTAGATGTGTTAACGTTACCTGGGACAATGAGCCGGCCCGGTTTGGCCTTGGCCAATGAAGGCGACCTCCTGGCCTGTCCTCTGGCCGATGGTGAACACGGCGCTAATGGGGTGCTCGGGGTGCTGGTCCATTTTCTTTTTCATTCTCCATTTTCGCGTTTCTTCGGCTTTTGGGCGCGTGCAGTGGCCCTGTGTAGCCTTCATTAATGGCCTGTCCTCTGGCCAATGGTGAACACGTGGGAGATTGGGTGCTGGTGCTCCATTCTGATTCTGCTTTTATTCGTCCGCGTTTCTTCTGCTTTTATGCGATTACTGATGATTAGCAAACAAACAAACATTGTAGGCCTTAGTAGCGCCACCTACTGTGCTGGAGTTGAATTTTTTATTAACCCTCGAATAACAATAACATACATTTGGTAGATGTAAAAGCAAAGGATTGGCAATACATACAAATACACACACAAAATAAAATACATAATTTCTACATAATTGACACATCTTACCACAAATTAAGAATAGTTACAAATTACTAAATAAAAGAAACCTTAAAAGTTATTTATAATGACACAGACACTGCAATTCACTAACATGCTCTAACATTGACTAGCAAATCTTCTAAATACATGGATTTCTTTTGGAATATTTAAGGAATCTTAGGATTTTTTATTCTTCAAATAAAAAAAAAGCTTTAAGAAATGGAGTATAGTTAAATTTATAAAGTGGGGATTAGATGGCATACCGTTTGCATAATTGTTGCATATGAATTTGCCATATAAAAAAATTAACAATATACTCCAGGGGTCCATTATAATAAAACAAAGTCTTTCAAAACTGAAAGAGTGTGTAACATTGACAGCTGTTATGAAATATATCACTATATCAAGCCTGCTCTCCCTTCAGTTCACTGTCGTCACGCTACACAGACTCTCACGCTACCTGAACTCTCACCAGAGTTACCCAGCAATCCTGTTCCTGATCGTCGTCACTGTCTTCGGATCTTCTTTGTGTATCCGTTCCTCAGCTGACTGTAACGCAACTGAAAATGAGGTGAAGTTATACGTCTCATTCAGCAAACCATCCTTCACCTGTTGTGTTGTGTTCTGCTCACGCTCTGTAAATAAACCCTATTTACTTCCACATCAGACCAGCGAGGTGGAGGATTGCAGTGGATTTCTCCTTCAGTCCCTCTACTATGAAACGCAACCACATCTCTCCCCCACGGACCGTGGCCTTGATGATTCCTCCTCTTCTCTCCGGTCGAGCGATACAGTGGACACAGTCGTTGTGGCAGTCCCACGCTCCAGTAACCACCTCGTCATCAGCCTTCACCAATCACATCAAGGAAGTCTTCGCACAAACTACTTCAACCCTCTCCGTTCACGATCAGCTCTTTTGCCTTCACCAAGTTAGCAAGTCAGTCAGTCAGTATGCCTTAAACTATTGTACATTGGCAGCCTCTAGCGCTCTGCCGACCGCCTTTCGTCATGGCTTGAATGCTGACATTCGCCAACTGATGGTCGTTTATGATGGATGCCGTGGGGATCGAGAATTTCATCCAGAAAACCATCCTGGTGTCACAACGGCTTGCAGTTTCTGAGACGGCACACTCCACGACCCACCAGTTGAGAAATACCGCTCTACATTTCATATATTTATATATCAAGTCTTCTACATTTAAAATATACACTGTGCACAGTGAGGCTATGAATTGCCATATAAAAAAAATTAACAATATACTCCAGGGGTCCATTATAATTAATGTCTTTCAAAATGGAAAGAGTGTGTAACATTGACAATGTGTCAATTGACACTGAAACGCAACACTTTTGTTTTTGCCCCCATTTTTCATGAGCTGAACTCAAAGATTGAAGACTTTATTATGTACACAAAAAGCCTATTCACAAATCTGTCTAAATCTGTGTTAATGAGCACTTCTCCTTTGCCGAGATGATTACACAGCATGATTATTGCACAGGTGTGCCTTAGGCTGGCCACAATAAAAGGCCACTCTGAAATGTGCAGTTTTATCACACAGATGCCATCAGACGATGTCGCAAGTTTTGAGGGAGTGTGCGATTGGCATGCTGACTGTTTTATATGATAAAACCTACCCCACTTACCTGTAAATCCGGTCTGGACAGCCCTCTGTTGGGCACCCCGACCGTTGACAGCCCTCTCTGGTCGACCCCTGGAAGAAAATTAAAAACAAACAAAATGGCGGTCATTTTATTTACTATACTCATTATTGTACAACACAACCATATAGACAATAAAACATATACAGTATATGTGTGTGTGCATATGTGATACACCTTTAAGTGACAGTACAATTTAAAGTTTAAAGGATATGTTATTTATCTAATAACATGCAGCGTTCACTAGAATTGTGATTGTTTGCGATTGTTATTGTGTTGTACAATATAAATTAGGGGGGAACCAAAGAAAGCGGAACCAAAGTGCGGGAATTGTTGCACCGCGCCGCCTAAGTGACGGACGTCTTCCTCTTCTCTCATATAGAGAGCCTAAGTCCCTCCCCTTCCGGTCGAACACCATGGGACCTTAGTTCGGAAAAATATTGCATGGTAGTCAATGGCGAGAGACAACAAATATTTTGATCTCGTTTGAATTGTGCCCTGATTTACACATATGATGTTTGTCAATTTAAAAGATACATTTTAAAGTCAAGAAAGTCGCAGCTTGATGTAAAACTGCTGAGATATAAGACTGTGAAAATACGTAATTACAAAGACTACAAACCCAGAAGGCGCACATGCGACGTCATACCTTTTCTCTCAATGAATGAAGCTAACTTTACTGAAGCTAACGTCTGTCATTTTTTCTATAGTCTTACATTATAACCGTAACGTTACGCTGTCATGCCTGAGTGTTTTGAACCAGAATACACACATACGAGCAATGGATCTTGTGACGTACATAGTGCGAGACGAGAGATGTAGTTCATTGAGTGTGTAAGCTCCAATCACCGGCCCAATGACGGTGTCCGATGTCTTGGTCGAAGGCAATGCAGCGTGTATGTCTTTTCGGGCGCTTCTGAAAATTTACTTTAATTTATTAAACAGTTGATTTCCAATTTTAATTCTGACTCCATGAATAATTTAATCTGACTCCAAATTTAAGTGACTCTTCGTATTTATTGATTTTCTCTCTTAACAGCTGATCAAAATATGAATTGTGATTTAATTTAGATCTTTTATTATTCTTGACCTTCCATACTTTCAGTTATTAATTAATTATGGACCCAATGCCGCATAGAGATCACGTCGGCCGGATCGTGTTTCTCACGGACACAAACTTGCTAATTCTGATTTTAGTCAGTGGATGTAGGGTTAGCTAATACCTCTTAAGTCAGTTGCCTACTGCTCACTTGTACAAAAAAGTGTAGTTTATTTTAGCCATTTCCATACAACTTGCTAAATCAGTGATAGACAGAAATCAAAAGGTCTTCAGATTACGTGCCTACTGCTCCGTATACATGCGCCTTTAGTTTGACCTACCTTAACTAAGATTTGCGGTAGCACCAGCCTCCTTAATACATTAAAATAATGATTTCAGAATACTTCAGAATAAATCAAGATGTAACATTTATTTTGCCAGGCAGGATTAAGCATCAATTAAAAAGGATTAAACAGAATACACAATACATAACTGATCAGCATAAAATACAAACATAATTCAAAATGCAATATCAAAAATAGTTTAAAAGAGTCAGCATACCTGGCAATAGAGACACACAGCAACAGTGTGGGAAGTTCTGTTTACAGATGCTTCCTTGAGTGGTTTGCCAATCCCCTTTAAATACCCAAGTGGAACAAAAGAACAATAAACATCTAGCACCCAAATATTTATTCAGCTTTTGCTGGACCCTTTCTCGTGCCCAAGTGGTCACGCCTGAGTTTGGGGGATAAATGCAAATGTTATCAACGATCTTTATTGGGGCATCTCCCACAACAGAAGAACAGGCATTGTTTTCTTTTTCTGACTGTTCTGCTGCTGCGGGAATGAAACTTCTTTACCATTCGCACCAAAAGTATTTACTTTGACCTCTCATAAAACAACTGGAGACAGTAGGTGTGTGTCTTTTGCATGACTGAATGAGACCTGGAGGGGAGAAGATAGTGTGAACTCAGCATGGGGGGAAGAGACGAGATTGGAGAAGTTTTGTTGTGCTCTCTGTCCCATAGATCTCTTCTTCAGATTAGTGAGTTTTATTGTTTTATAGCAGGTTAGAATTCTTGAATTCAGTCTTAGTAAAAGTCCATCCTTACAGTTTTCGCCCCTGGCCCCTTGGGGCAGATTTAGATCAGTCCCTGAGGGGCCAAAATTTGATGAAGTCCGCTTATGGTTGCAATTTCCGTAGGGCTGGTACCTGTAATGGACTGAGCGCAATGGCCACGTTCGTTGAAGCGCGCATTGTGCGGAGAAGGCATCTGAAGTAGCAGCACTGGCAGAGTGTGAATAAGAAGATGAGCACACTGGCGAGGACACATCCACGGAACGTCCAGTCCAACCAGGTATAAGCATACCTTGCTGAGCGGGTAGAGGAGCTGGACAGGATTTCTGCAGTCTTTCTCGCCAGATTCGCTTCCACTTGCGCTTGGTTGAGATGGTACTCAGTCTGTAAGATGATTTCTTGCACCAAGTCCATTGTTTTGACCAAAGCTTGAGTGCTCTGTTCATAGAAAGTGTCCTCCCACCAGGGAGAAACATCCACGTCCATCGGTACCCTCCCCAGGATGTTTATCTGACCCATTGAAAAGTCCTCTTTCACTTCCAGACAGAACGTGTGGTTCGCAGGGCAGGTCAGACCTCCATAGGAGAAGGAATTCATCTCACTGACAACGCACCACTGTGTGTGAGACACTTGAACAGCATCAGAATGACCATGCAATGACTGAACGTTAATGAGCTTAGAATCATTGGAAGAAAAGGGTTGTAGAGTGTTGCAGGTACAGATAATGTAACTAGATGTCTCATGACAACAGGTGCGAGTGGTAAACAAGGTTTCAGTGCCCTTCAAAGTCATATATCCCGTCAGATGATCCCATTTAATGATTTGATCCCTCACTACCACGCCAATAGAGCGTATGGTAGTGGAATTTAGATAAATTTGGTCTGGGTGAATTAGAGGGAAAGTGGCAAAGAACCCAATACAGCCAGTACATTCATTTCCAGTATACATCATTAAGGTTGATAGTAATTCAGAATACTTAATATTTTTCATTCTCTCTGATGCAAGCCATCTATGTAGATCTAAAATTTCAATAAGATCATTTAAAACATGTCTAGGTGTTTTATGGAGACGAAGATCTAAAATCTCTTGTCTTGCTGCCGTAAACAAATCTTGTGCATACAATCTACAGGCTAAGTCATGCTCGATGGTACGGGTCTGATTGAAAATTGATTGACTGGTCGTCAGAAGCGCCTGCGCCTCAGATCTGACCGCTTTGATAATGTTTTTGTTACTATTGGTGATGTGTTGAAAACCAGTAGCTACCTGATTTGCCAACCAAGTTGAATATTGAGATTGACCTGTTATTTTGTAAGTGTTGGATATAGAATTAACTGAGCCAAAAAGGCCTGCTATATTTCCAAACAGGTCTCGTTTGGTACGAGCAGATGGAATTTGAACTGCAAGTCTGTTTTTGTAATCAGAAATTAAATCATCGATGCGTGACTGTAGCCATGTATACGTCTTATCATTAAAGTTGCAGTGTTTTACATAAGCAGATAACACATTGGAGATGTTATACGTGACATGTGTTATCACAAGATTGACATCATGTAGTAAAGTCTTATTTACATTTCCTTTGATTATGCCACCTGGAGGGGTGGTATACAATTTCGGACACTGTGTGGGCTTTTTGTAACCGCATGTGGTTAAGTTAAAGCAATGGTGTAAAGTCCATGAACAATTGTGAGGGCTAGTATAATTATCCATATTTGCCTCACATTTTCCCACACAGTATGTTCCTTCTTTTCGGCCAGTCAAAACAAATGTTTTCAAATTATTGTTCGATACCTTATTTGTTAGATTGAAAAGAAGTTCAGTAAACTTTAAATGTGTATTGTTATGTGTTGTAGTGTGTGTGCACCTATATGTGGTTGGTTGGAGGTCCTTAGTGGAATAACATTTTTTTGGATCTCCTCCATGGTTGTTATTTTCATATAGTGTGTGCATGTTACCAATATTTGAATCTGGAAATTCTTCGAGTTGGTACCAGGCGGTAATGTTGTGGTGAAATTTTGGTGCGCGTGTGTAGCTTGTGAGGTTTTTGTCTGGAAGATGGGTAGAACCTGTCTTACAGCATATTTTTGTTACACAATTTGGTTCCGGTGCTAATCCGGGAGGCCATGTGACTATTTCTTTGTATGTGACTGGAATGTATGATGTGGATGGCCCCTTAATATATTTCCATACCCATCTACCGCATCCTAAGGTGTGTGCAAGTGTGACTCGTTGTCCCAATTCGATGCAGGTGGGTCCGGACAACGTCCTGGCATCTGGCCTCCATGGAATTGCGATGACTGTCCTATGAAGGAAAAAGATCATAATTAATTCAATGAACCTTTGAACCGTTTACACTGGGACATGTGGTACCATCTTAATTTTCCTCTGATGGTCACGGCCACACAACTGTTGCAAACAGCTTTAATTTCATAGGGCCCGTGCCATCTAGGGGAAAATGCGTTTTGCTTTACAAAAACGCGTACCATCACAATGTCTCCTTCTGAAAATGTTGTTTCAGAGGTTGGGTTAAATTGTGCATCATTTGTCAGGTCTGACTGCTGTTGTTTCAGTCCAGCCTGGGCGTGCAGCACTTTCAACCTTTCTTGCAATTGCACCAACACCGTCTGCTGAGTTGCGAGCATGAGGGGCCCCAGGTCTGCTGGGGAAATTTCTGGATCAATGGGTAACTTCATCACCCTTCCAGTCATAAGCTCATATGGGCTGATGCCTGTAGCTTTTGATGGGGTTGCTCGCAGCACAGTCAGAACGGTGGGTAAAGCATCAATCCACCTGTTTTGGTGTTGAGCTATTTGCTTAGCAATATTTTCTTTGATGGTGCGGTTCGCAAGTTCAACCATACCAGAGCTTTGCGGCCTGTATGGGATGTGAAATTTTTGCTTGATGTTCAGCATTTTGCACATATTTTTCATGACTTGTCCAGTAAAGTGAGTCCCCTGATCTGATTCAATTTGAATGGGTGCTCCCCAAAGAGGGATGATTTGGTTCGCCATCACACGTGCCACGGTGTTTGCTGTATTATTGCGCGTGGGAATTGTTTCAACCCATTTCGAGAATTTATCAATTATCACGAGGCAATAGCGATACCCTCCCTTGGCACTGGGAAGCGGACCAATGAAATCCAATTGTAAGGACTCCCAGGGCCCTTTTGGTGGTTCTGGTCTGCGTAGGTTAGTTCGGCCTAGCTTTCCCTGGTTAATTGTCGCACACACCAGACAGGCATAGCACCATCTTTCAATGTCAGCTGTCATTCCTTGCCACCAAAACTGTTTTTGTATCAACTGTGCTGTTTTTGTTGCCGATACATGCGCATAATCATGATATAATTTGATTATTGGCTTTTGGAGGGCTTCTGGAACGACAAATTTTCCATCTCGGATTACTATGCCTTCAATTATGTTCACCATCTGATCATGTTTCAAATGTGGCACAAGTTCTCCATCAGAGACCCACAGATCTCGTTGATACTGTTTTAGGTCGATGGGTGTGACTTGTGCAGCACTTGCTACAGAAACAGAGGTTGTCTCGTTTTGCCAACGGTCGCCTTTCATTGCTGCCAGTTTTGCCAATTGGTCAACAATGTTATTGTTTCTTTCATGCACATCTGGATTTTTGTTAATGTGTGCGCGCACTTTTACCACGGAAATGGAGTTTTCTCGCGCTTGTACAGCTTGCCATATCGCAGTTATGGTGTTGAAATGTTTTATGGGCGTTCCGGCGGAGGTGAGGAATTTTCTCAATTGCCATTGTGCCATAAAATCAGTTACGACGCCGAAAGAATACCGACTGTCAGTGTGCACGCAGAGCGGTTCAGGGTGTGCCTTGATTGCTTCTTGCAATGCAATGAGTTCAGCTTCTTGTGCGGATATGTTAGCTGGTAGTTTAAACAACAATTGCCGTTTAGCATCTGTCTCGGGAAGATGAGGTGTCCACACTGCACAGCCAGTATAGAAATGCCCATTTTGACAGAATCGAGAACCATCAATGTACACATGCACTTGGCCTGGAAGTGGCTCGTCATGGACAAGGCTTTGTGCTTCTTGTTTGGGCTGGCATGTGTGTGGGTGTCCCTCAACATCCCCGAGCAGATGTGGCAAAATTCGTGTGTTTTTTGTTGTGATTTCACGCGCTTGAATGTCTGCTAGCCATCTCGCTAATCTTTGGGAGGAAACTCCCTTTATCCGGCCCTGTAACAGCATTCGTACAGGCGTGTGCATTGTGTGTATAACTACAGATTGGAAACCTACAATGGGTTCTGTTGTTTTTAACATCCAATGCACCGCAGGCACATGCTGTGTACATGGGTCGAATCCTTGTTCGACCAGAGATTTTTTCCGGCTGTAGTAAGCGATTGGACGCAGTTTTCCTCCATATTCCTGAGCTAAGACTCCACTTAGTGTGATTTCATGCGCGTCTACTTGAATGTGGAAAACTTTTGATGGGTTGGGCAAACCCAGGGCGGGCGCGGCGCACAAACGCTGTTTCAAATCTGTAAAAGCCTGTTCGTGTTCATCGGCAATCCGTGTATCATTCGTTCAGTCGTTTTTTTATTTAATATTGAAAGTAGAAAAATGAGAAAACAGTTCCTTTTTCGATTTTTCATTTTTTCCAAAACAACGAAAAACAAGAATTCAGCTTGAGTTTTCGTTTTTCGTTCTGATGTAGAAAAATGTATAAACAGCTGGAATATTCGAATTTTACACGCGGGCGGGAATGAAACGCCCCTTTCCTTTGATTTGTCAGCCGAAGATCAAACTGTCCCGTCATCAGTTCTTCCTCAGTTCTGCACTGCAGAATAAGAGTCCTCGCGTTGTGATTCTTAACGCGTTTATTGCAACTACATTTCATCTTTTTTTTTCATCAAATAACCAGACTAACATGGCTCGACACAACCCGTACTGGGCAAAACACTAGACAGGGGTTTCTTCTGTGTAGATATAAATTCACCTACGCTTTAGGCATGTGCCGGTATCACATTTTCATGCTGCGATTAATTGAGTGATCTTTTATCACGGTATACGGTATTATCACGATATTTTAATTGGAAAAATATTAGGAAGGCTACAGTAGATAGCCCACGTTATTTTTTTCTCAGGAAAAAAAAAATCTCACATATAGAGCCCTATCAGCTGGTATTATTAAAGGTTACAAATAACTAATTAAATCAAATATAATGTGGTTTTCAATATAATAACAATTATGTAATGACACAAGTAAAAATATAATAAATATGTAAAAAAGTGCAGTGCACATATTCAGCAAAATACTCCTCTTTATCTATTTGTTTTAGTCATCTAACATGCTGCTGGTCATTAAATGGTTTAAATGTAACGTTCTGTGACACAATTGTTCTCCTGTTTCATATCAAAAGTAACCTGCTCTGTCTTGTTTGACGGTCTTCGTGTCCTCTTTGCTCCGCGATTTTTCTCTGCGTGAGAAAACGGATGTGTGGCGTGAGCGTGTGAAGAGTCTCGCGCTGAATGCGTCGAGTTGGCAGCTCTGCTTTTAGAAGCGGGATGGATCCGGATAGATCGGTGGCGGCCATAGACTGTAGGCGGCGGCGTTCCTCCTTCCACCATTAGACTAGAAGTGCGCAACGGCCGCATGCTTATACACGTGGCGATTGTTTACATCAGAGTGCGCACGTGTTTCGCGCAGCATATACGTTTGTTTAAGCGGTTGATGGAAAATAAGCTATAATGTGCGTTCTAAAAATCTAAATTCGGATCTATTATTTTTCACGGTATTTTGAAGTGCCCGCGATAACAATATCGTGCATATTCATTACCGCGATTTATCGCATTACCGAATACCGGCACAAGTCTACTTTGCATCAGCTGGGTACAGGTAGCCTAAATGATGGCTGTTAGCCTACATGGTCGCCCTCGCCCAGTAATTTTTTACAAATAATAAATGAAGATATAAATCAATATAATTAGTTGTAAATTTAATATTTTTAACACTAATACAAAAAGAAAAGAATAATGCATTGACAATATAATATGTCTATATTAACGTAAACGCATGACATTCAGACTGACTATCTAACAACCGGAGAACAGAGAACAACAGAGATATTAAAATACATACTCTTCTGAGTTTTATGATGTAGGCCTTGTGTTTTATTAAAATTTATTCATTTATATCTCAAAGATGTGCGCTTGTGCGCAGTGCACGGGTCATGTTGAGAGGGAAACAAACGCATTTTATTATTAGCCTATTCAGAAATAGTGTAAAAGATCGGTAAATAAAATGCAACATTAACATTATAAACACTATTATGCGTATGTCTATGCGTATTTTACTTCCCCTTACTGTTGCCTGACGTTCAGTCGTTTTTTTAATTTAATATTAAAAGTAGAAAAATGAGAAAACAGTTCCTTTTTCGATTTTCATGTTTTCCAAAACAACGAAACCAAGAATTCAGCTTGATTTTTCGTTTTTCGTTCTGAGGTAGAAAAATGTATAAACAGCTGGAATATTCGTATTTTACACGTGGGCAGGAATGAAACGCCCCTTTCCTCTGATTTGTCAGCCGAAGATCAAACTGTCCCGTCATCAGTTCTTCCTCAGTTCTGCACTGCAGAATAAGAGTCCTCCGTTGTGATTCTTAACGCGTTTATTGCAACTACATTTCATCTTTTTTTTTTCATCAAATAACCAGACTAACATGGCTCGACACAACCCGTACTGGGGAAAACACTAGACAGGGCTTTCTTCTGTGTAGATATAAATTCACCTACGCTTTGCATCAGCTGGGTATGCAGGGTAGCCTAAATGATGGCTGTTAGCCTACATGGTCGCCCTCGCCCAATAATTTTTTTTTAAATAATAAATGAAGATATAAATCAATATAATTAGTTGTAAATTTAATATTTTTAACACTAATACAAAAAGAAAAGAATAATGCATGTACAATATGTCTATATTAACGTAAACGCATGACATTCAGACCAAGGTTATAATCGTTAACGAAAACGAACGAAAAAACGAAAACTAGGTGGGAAAAAACATTGTCGTTAACTGAAATAAAAATAAAAACGAGGCATTACAAAAAAACGATAACTAACTAAAACTGTAATGTGTGTTTGGCAAAACTAACTAAAATAAAATAAAATTATAGAGTAAATGTCCTTAGTTTTCGTCTTTGTTAAGGTCTTTCATTTTTTAACGCTATTTAAAACATGCAGCGTATTCGTTCAGCTGCATTTCCTGCTCTCCCTCCGTCTCTCTGTCACTCATCATGCGTCTCTCACATGCGCGCGCGCGTGCGCACACACACACACACAGCCCCTCCCCTCCGTGCACACCGCGTCTCCATGAGAACGAGTGTTCGTTCGACGTTGAAAGCAAGTTCGCGAAAGGTTGGTATCTCTATCTCGTGAACACCTTTACACAATCACACATTAAAAAGTGGTATAAAAATATTTTAAATTCTGAATATAATTTTGTCAGTGTGTTAATGTCGACCCGAGAAGCGATTGCGCCTTCTTTAGAAAGTTAACTAGTCGCAAGTTTGAGGTAAAATGCACTTTTTGGTTGTGGTTGTCGATGTCAAAACACTATATAGGGTAACGTAGAGTGGGGGAAAACGCCCCCCTTAAGGAAAATGTGACATTACAGTAGTGAAACAAAACATAAATTTGACTAGAATTGCCATCCCGGTTTTGAGTGACTATAGCAGGAGTTATTCACCAAATATTAAAATTGCTCAGCCTTCATAATTAATTAGTATTTTGACTGAAAATATTTTAGTACACAGCGGTGGGGTAAAACGCCCCCCAAGGTGGGGTAAAATGCCCCCTTTCTTACCAACCAGTTTGCTTCATAGATCAACAGCAAAATTAACAGACAATAGTTTTTAATCTCTAAACGTAAAAGGCAAGTAATGTATCAACATGTATATATATTAATATTTATTTCAGGAATGTCCAAAATAGCCAAATTTCACTACCTTCCATCAGTGAGCTAACTGTGCTAGCAAGCTAATGCTCACTTGAGGTAATTTTTTCATGTTTTGTTCAAATATTTTGATTTTACCACCTAGTTATACTGCATTAAGTGTAAAACAAAATATTTGATAAACAGAAATATGTTATTATAGTAATTATGATAGAGAGAAACTATTGCCCCTGGGGGGCGTTTTACCCCTCAGCGTAGGGGGCGTTTTACCCCACAAGCTATGACTTTTTTAAAAAAATGTTTAATTTTTAAAATATAATTATATTCCTTATAAATAACATGATCTCAAAAAACTACAGACTTCACTATTCATCTATCATCATACATCACTACGATATCCTGAAGAACAATATTCTTTTAAACACTTGTTTACTAATATCTGAAAATTATAGCATTTACCATGTAATCCTCTTCTCTTCAAATATGTCGCTGGTGTCAGCTTCTCCATAGAGATTTGTATATCCCCGTTATCAACGTAGTGCATAGCAACAGTAAAAATGTATCTTAACTACCTCTAGTTGTTATTTTGGGAAAAACAGGTGGGGGCTTTTACCCCAGGGGGGGCGTTTTCCCCCACTCTTCCCTAAGCTGTGATTCAAATATTAAATGTCATTTTTTTACTTTTACACTGAATGTTTGCTGCTTCAATCCAGATGAGTAGGCTATGGTTACTATATAGTATATTATATATAGTACTATATTACTATAGCAGGCTATAGTATGGCTGTGGTATTAGTATAGGGTGTGAATTCTGATGTGTAGATTTTTGGTACGGCGTGTGGATTTTGTAAGAGGTAAAGGAATTTCAATGGGTTGTGAATTTTTTTCTAAAATTGTATGATGTTTTTGTTGAGTTTTTATTACACAATACTTTTTCTGACCTTTTTGAATTTTGCCCCTGAGTGGGCCCTGACAAATAACCCAAATTACAAAAAAAGACTAAAACTAACACTAAAACTAATAAAAACTAAACTAAAACTAAGCATTTTCAAAAAATAAAAACTAAACTAAACTAGCAAACCCACTTTAAAAACTAATTAAAACTAAACTGAATTTGAAAACAAAAATTCAAAACGAAATAAAAATAAAAACTAATAAAAAATGCAAAACTATAATAACCCTGATTCAGACTGACTATCTAACAACCGGAGAACAGAGAACAACAGAGATATTAAAATACATAGGCCTACTCTTCTGAGTTTTATGATGTAGGCCTTGTGTTTTATTAAAATTTATTAATTTATATCTCAAAGATGTGCGCTTGTATCGCAGCGCACCGGGTCATGTTGAGAGGGAAACAAACGCATTTTATTATTAGCCTATTCAGAAATAGTGTAAAAGATCGGTAAATAAAATGCAACATTAACATTATAAACACTATTAATAACATATAGGCTATGTCTATGCGTATTTTACTTCCCCTTACTGTAGCCTATGTCAAATCCTTAAATGAATGGTATCCTATTCAGAAAACAACAAGAATGAAAAATAAGTAGCCACATGCAATAAAAATATAGCCTAATAGCTTATAAAAATAGCCTATTTTGTCCTTTATTATAAACAACATTTAGCCAATTTTAAACGCCAAGCCTAAACGAATTTATTTGAATCGAAACTGAAACTGTACCGACGTTGGTTTCGCGCATCTCTCATTCGGTCCAAAGTTTCCATATTTGCAATGTAATATTTGGATGCTAACTAGTAATGTAAAGAAGGCTTTTATACTTAAGTCAAGTCCCAATACACGTATATGCTAAATCATCATCTTCACAGCAAGGGAAATGAGTTTGGAATAACAGCAAGTAGCCTACTGTGCGGCACAGCCTTTATATTGTACAACAGACCAATTAAATTAAGCAGAATAACTTTTTATATGTTTGGTTGGCTGTGTTTTATTTTAATAATGAACAGGCTGCGATGTTAGCAATGCCAGAAGTGAACTGATAGAGATACTGTGTGAGCGAGCGATGCGCCGGCGACATCACTTGGATTTGTTGCTCAGCAGGGGAAATAATAATATTCTGTCGTTTAATAATCTGTCATTCGAAACAGTAACATTTATATTTTTATTTGTGTACATTCAAAATGACTACAAAATGTCATGCCTTTGGAAAATAAAGAAAACAACATGATGCGCTGCTTTAGCGCGTCTCAGTCTCCTTGAACATCTTTTTGGTGCACAACAAAAATGAACCAAAATAGAGTGAATAGCCTTCTGACGCACCTACTTTTCAAAGTCAACATTTAGATTATTTGAAGTAAAATGCATTATATAGTCACTTAAGAATAAAACACAGCGTGGTTCATGATAAAAATAAATAAACAAATAATTAAACGTGACTTTACAGTTTGAAAATAGGAAAATAGCAAACCCCTGGCACTTGAGAACTCCTGGTCTACACAGAAGAAAGCCCTGTCTAGTGTTTCCCCAGTACGGGTTGTGTCGAGCCATGTTAGTCTGGTTATTTGATGAAAAAAAAAAGATGAAATGTAGTTGCAATAAACGCGTTAAGAATCACAACGCGAGGACTCTTATTCTGCAGTGCAGAACTGAGGAAGAACTGATGACGGGACAGTTTGATCTTCGGCTGACAAATCAGAGGAAAGGGGCGTTTCATTCCCGCCTACATGTAGAAATCAAATATTCCAGCTGTTTATAAATTTTTCTACCTCAGAACAAAAAACGAAAAATCAAGCTGAATTCTTGTTTTTCGTTGTTTTGGAAAAAATGAACATCGAAAAAGGAACTGTTTTCTCATTTTTCTACTTTCAATATTAAATTAAAAAACGACTGAACGAATGATACACGGATTATTATCGGCCCATTCAAGGACATCATTTGGTTTCGTTTTCCCTTTTAAAAGCGAATACAACGGTGCGGCGGTATTTGCAAAATCAGGGATGAAATCTCGTAAATAGTTTGCTGTTCCTAATACTTTTTGCAACGAGTTTAAAGTATAAGGTCGAGGCAGTTCGGCAATGCATTTTTTCCTGTCGTCTGTTAAAGCTCTGTGACTTTGAGTCAGAGTGTATCCTAAATAGTGTACCTCCCTCTGCGCAATTTGGGCTTTTTCTTTGTTCATTTTAAAGCCTGCGTCACCTAGCACCTGTAACACTTCGTCAACCAGCTGCAAGTGGTTCTCAAGTGGTTCTTCTGTGGCTATCAGTATGTCGTCTACATAGTGAACTACTTTGCCAGTCCCTAGTAAGGGACTGAGCACATCTGCCACAGCTCGATGAAAAATCGAGGGGCTATTGTGAAGGCCTTGCGGCATTCTTTCCCAGGTATACTGCATTTGATTTACAGTAAATGCCAGCTTCCACTGGTCTTCTCGTTTGACATTAATAGACCAAAAACCATTTTTGATGTCAAGCACTGTGAACCACGAAGCTTGGTTGAAACCTGTGATAAGATTGTAGCTGGATTTGCCACTATAGCTGTTGCTTTAGGCAGAACTTTGTTGAGACGCTGATAATCAATGCAAAGACGCCATTTACCGTTAGGTTTTGGAACTGGTAAACACGGAGAATTTGTAGTTGAACAGCATCGTCGAACTATGCCTCTAATCTCAAGCTGTTTCACTATCTCATGAACAGCGACCTCTGCCTCTGGCTTAATGCGATATTGTTTTTGCGGGGGAGGGGGCTCTCCCTCAATGCATACTTCAAAATCAACGAGGCCGCAGTCATGTTCATGGTTAGCCCAAACATCGCTGTGTTTGTTGATGAGAAGTTGAGTTGGATCTGTACTGGATATGGACATGATATTGGCCTTGCCTTGAGGCAGGCATTTCTTTGTTGTTTTGTTTGTTTGTACTTCAATTTGTTTTTCAAAGCAATGAATTACAAAGCCATGTTTCCTCATAATGTCCATACCCAATACAGTTCCTTCGCTGTTATCTGGTAAATACCAGAATTGCTCTTTTAGCACTACCATGCCTAAATCGAGTTGGACTGATTTTGTTTGAGTTGCTGTCATTAAAGTATCGCCTATACCTTTAATTTGAATCGTTCGCGTGCTTAGTGGTAATGGAATGTTTGTGCAAGAACAAGCGGCTCCGCTATCAATAAGAATGTTAACTAACCGGCCTCCAAGGTTAGCTCTTATTTTGATTCGGTTTCCGCTTGTGATAACGCTTCCTATAGCAACGGAGGCCACGCACCCCTATTGGGGATTGTTGTATTTTGCTAACAGGTTAGCGAGGTCTGCTTGAAGGTTTCTGTACGGGTTATTCAGATTTTTAGGTTGTTCCTCTGTTTGTTTTGGGCTACTCCCTGAGGAGTTGTTTTGTATGATCAAATTCTCTAAACGCTTAAGAATTTCATTGTCAGATTTAGAGTTTATCTTCTGATTATTTTCGGCCCGTCTTAATCTGAAACAATCTTGTGTAATGTGATTATTTTTTTCTGCAGAAGTAACAGAAGGGTTGAGATTTGGGCTTTAGGTCGATTTTTTTGTTTCCTTTCCCTTCAGCTAGCCATTGTGTTGTTGAAACGGAACGAGTTTTGCTTTGCTTGAGTCTAGCTTCTATTTTGGAAGCCCAATCCACCAGTGACCGGTAAGTATTCTCGGATGGATCGGCTCCATGAACGAGCGCCTGCTGTATATGAGGACCTGCATTATTTTTCAGGAGTTGAAGTAAAACTTCCTGATCACGGCGTGCATCCTCTAACCCTGAGTGCTCTTTGTAGGTCACCCATAAACGTTCAGCATAAATCTCAAATGGCTCTTTGTTGGCCTGTTTGATGTCTAAAATTCTGTTCCACTCGGCGTGTGTTGGTCCCCTTAACTCTAATAAAGTCTCCCTCAATCTTTCATAAACCTCATTTTCATCCTCATCTTCCTGTTTGATTATAATTTCTCCAGATCTCAATTCGCGTGACATTTTTGGTTTTAGCTCGTCTGGAAGAGTGAGGAGAGCCACTTGCCAAACGTCTCTGGGCTCTAACTTGTATACTGAGGCCTGTAACATTAAGTTGTCCCAGTAGGGTTGAAAAGGGCCTTTCCTTGGCATCATGCCCACAACTTCTTTGTGTTTTGTGCATTCTTCGCAAGTTAAAGGTCGGCTAATGGTAGTGACTTCATCATGTGCGTTAGTCATTGTTTTAAGAACAGCAACTTTTACTGTTTTTTTGAGAACAGTGCCAGATTTACTTCGAGTTCTTATGGGACTGCGTGGTTTTGGTTCTTCAGGTTTATTTGGATAATACATTTCAGTCGCGGGTTCTGGAGAAAGATCGCGCACTCCCAGACTAGAGCGTGCCTTTGGAGTTTGTCTACGAGCTTCTGTCAGAGACAACTGATCTTGGATTCCGCTCGGTAGAGCTGCTACCATATCATCCTCATCACTATCACTGTATACATCATCGCCAATTTTTGAATTTATCGCCGCTATTTTAACTGCAGCTATAGGAAAGCCTGCAGAACCGCAGCACTCCTCGAGCGCGGACGTGTATTGTTTATCTACTTGAAGTTTCTTTTCAAGCTTTTTAATTTGTGTTCCCATCGCGTCGCCCTGTCTTGCCCAAGTTTGTTTATCATACACAGATGCTTCGACCTGTGCTCTGAGTTTTTTCAACTCATCTGATCGCGCTGCTTCTAGTTCTTTTATGTTTGAAATCACGCGTTCGTTTTCAGCAATAGTTGCTAAATCATTTCGACGTAGCAAATAGACTATCGCGACCGGAATTTTCCGAAAATGAGATTTAGTCTCTAGTTTTCGCCCCTCGGTAGCATACCAGGCTAAAATTTGCTCATTATTCCAATCAAAATCTACTCCCTTGTTACGCAAACGGAAGAGGAGATCTTTAAGTTGCAAAGCGAGAGATTCCATTACATCCTTGTCTACACTCGAACTACCATTTCCCTGATAAGCCATGTTTGTCTAGTAATCTTAGATTTATACCGGTTTTCTGCGGTTCCGGTCTATCCTGGGTATTCCGACCCGTTCTACCAATGTGTCTATGAGGTGCGTCTAAGTTTTCCCTCAACACTTTCTAAAAGATACAGGAAAAATGTACTTACCACAGTAGCTGGAGACAGAGAAGGAGAAGCTCAAACCTCATGCTCCGTTCGGATCTGAATTGTCGCGCCGAAAGACGTCACTCGCCTGAGACTGGGAGATCACGTCGGGGTCACCACTTTGTAAGCTCCAATCACCGGCCCAATGACGGTGTCCGATGTCTTGGTCGAAGGCAATGCAGCGTGTATGTCTTTTCGGGCGCTTCTGAAAATTTACTTTAATTTATTAAACAGTTGATTTCCAATTTTAATTCTGACTCCATGAATAATTTAATCTGACTCCAAATTTAAGTGACTCTTCGTATTTATTGATTTTCTCTCTTAACAGCTGATCAAAATATGAATTGTGATTTAATTTAGATCTTTTATTATTCTTGACCTTCCATACTTTCAGTTATTAATTAATTATGGACCCAATGCCGCATAGAGATCACGTCGGCCGGATCGTGTTTCTCACGGACACAAACTTGCTAATTCTGATTTTAGTCAGTGGATGTAGGGTTAGCTAATACCTCTTAAGTCAGTTGCCTACTGCTCACTTGTACAAAAAAGTGTAGTTTATTTTAGCCATTTCCATACAACTTGCTAAATCAGTGATAGACAGAAATCAAAAGGTCTTCAGATTACGTGCCTACTGCTCCGTATACATGCGCCTTTAGTTTGACCTACCTTAACTAAGATTTGCGGTAGCACCAGCCTCCTTAATACATTAAAATAATGATTTCAGAATACTTCAGAATAAATCAAGATGTAACATTTATTTTGCCAGGCAGGATTAAGCATCAATTAAAAAGGATTAAACAGAATACACAATACATAACTGATCAGCATAAAATACAAACATAATTCAAAATGCAATATCAAAAATAGTTTAAAAGAGTCAGCATACCTGGCAATAGAGACACACAGCAACAGTGTGGGAAGTTCTGTTTACAGATGCTTCCTTGAGTGGTTTGCCAATCCCCTTTAAATACCCAAGTGGAACAAAAGAACAATAAACATCTAGCACCCAAATATTTATTCAGCTTTTGCTGGACCCTTTCTCGTGCCCAAGTGGTCACGCCTGAGTTTGGGGGATAAATGCAAATGTTATCAACGATCTTTATTGGGGCATCTCCCACAACAGAAGAACAGGCATTGTTTTCTTTTTCTGACTGTTCTGCTGCTGCGGGAATGAAACTTCTTTACCATTCGCACCAAAAGTATTTACTTTGACCTCTCATAAAACAACTGGAGACAGTAGGTGTGTGTCTTTTGCATGACTGAATGAGACCTGGAGGGGAGAAGATAGTGTGAACTCAGCATGGGGGGAAGAGACGAGATTGGAGAAGTTTTGTTGTGCTCTCTGTCCCATAGATCTCTTCTTCAGATTAGTGAGTTTTATTGTTTTATAGCAGGTTAGAATTCTTGAATTCAGTCTTAGTAAAAGTCCATCCTTACAAGCGATTTTCACATAAAACTAAACGTTACTCTTCTGTTTTATGACAAACTGCGACTTTCTTGACTTTCATAATTACCTTTTAAATTGACAAACATCATATGTGTAGTTCAGGGCACAGTTCAGACGGAATAAAAAGATAAGTTATCTCTCGCCATTGACTTCCATACATATTTTTTCCGAACTAAGGTCCCATGAGCCGGAAGCGGAGGGGCGGGACTTCGGCTCTCTATAGAGATTTGGAAATGAAGATGGCGGTTCACTCTTTCTCTAACAGAGTATGATTTTGTCTTCCAGGTTCGTACCCTGTAAAAAAAAACAATCATATGAACTGTTTCCTCATGAAGTGTATTGAAACTGTGATGGACTGTTTGATGTGTGAAACCGAGTTAGAGAGCCGCGTTTAATCGCGGGAGAAAGCATATGTAAACAATGGCGCTAGCGGCTGTATAACACGTGGGTATTGTAACTGAATGTGTGAGTCGGTACATTGAGGTCCTCACTCCCTAGAAATGTTTTATTTCGTGTTTTAAGGTATCCTGACAGGTTATAAAATATTGTAAATGTTAAGAAAGGAGAGTTATTACTAAAGTTACAGAAGCAGTTGGCTGTCTGTGTCTGACAGTGTATTATAATTTGAACAGTTTTCCCAATGTGTAATATTCATGCTGTGACTTTAAAGTCATTTGTAAGTTTGTATACAGCCAAAGAGGGTTTGTGATTCATATTATTTCATTAGTAAGTAACTTAAGCTAAATATAAACTAAACTAAAAATAGTTATATAGACATATATAAATAACTGTATAGTTTAAAATATGATCTATCCTTGGGATGTTGTTGCACTTTAAAGACAAAAGAGTGATGTTTATTTCTCCAGAGACATAATAATTTTGTGAATATGAGTGTGAAATGTCGCCCGCTGATATGTGAAGAGTAAAGAGAAAACCCTTATTGAGATGCTTAAATTGAAATTGCACTGAAACTGAAACATATTTACACAAAGGGAATGTTATTGTTTTATACTATAATTTGCTGCATTTGTAATAGAGATATTGAGATTTGGAAATGAAGATGGCGGTTCACTCTTTCTCTAACAGAGTATGATTTTGTCTTCCAGGCTGACATCGAGAGTTGAGAGTAGTGAACCCCAGTCAAAATCTTTTTGTTACTCCAGTTATTCAATTTGAAACTCGTAACAAACTGTGGGGGCTCGTCCGGGATCTCTCCTCATCACAACCATAGGGGGAGCAGATCCAGAGATACTAGAACCACGCGACCAAGGTGACAAGACGTTGCTGCTGGCCAGGAGTCAACCCGTGGCTGTCCGAGGAGGGGGGCCAAAGAGAAAAGGGATCTCAACCTCGCTTAGGAGCCGCACTGCTGATCCAGAGGCCAGCGCACACTACTTTCCGTGAGGCCAGCGCACGCTACTTTCCAGAGGGCCACACGCTGATCCTGTGGTCATCGCACACCAGCATCAGAGCATCACACTGTGATCGGGAGGTCAACACGCACACACAGACACACACACACACACACACACACGCCACTTAAGTCACTACACCGCTGATTTACTGAACTCACAAACCACAAGGGGACATCAGGACTATACACCATGTCAGCAACTCGCAAAGAATTAGTATGGGGCATAAAGAAACAACTATTCAGACTCTCAAGCAACGACATCTATCAGGTTGCAAAAGACATTGCAATTAACAGTCAACATGAAGAAGAGCTGAATGCGAATGATGAAGAAGGCTGCATGGAGTATGTAGTCTCCTACATGCAATCTGACACCTTACTAGGACTTGAGGATGAGGGTATGGGTCAGTTGTTGGTTTTAAATGATTTGATAGGTAGAGTAAGTAATGCTGATGCTCCTGTTAATTTTCCAGTGGGTACATTGAATGATGGTAGAACACACGTTACACCTAGTCAAAGTCCATCCACTACAATCCCAAACCCTACATCACAACCTCATTCTCACCCTAACAGTACAGTTATGCAAACACAACCCCACTCTAACACTCATACCAATACAACAACACAGTCCGTAGAAGAACTGAGACAAGTGTATGAAGAACTGGGTGAGAAACTGCGACGACGTGAATGTACAGAAACCTCATCACCCCCAACTTACCTCCACCAGGGTGAGTCAGAGTCACACCGTATGCCACAGATGATCTCAGAGAGACCCGTAATACTGAAGGACCTTTCCTACCTGCAGCGCAGAGACTTCAAAGTACATGGTGGTCAGGTTGGGGATCAGAACTCTGATTTAAATTACAACAATATTAGCAAACAAATCGATGAGGGAGTGAAAGAGGGCTTTGCAGAAGCAGAAGTGGTGAGAGGGGTGTTGAGGATCATCAAACCGGGGGCTTTTAAAGATATGCTCGTAAACAAAGATTCAATTACAGTATCTGAACTCAAAGGCTTCCTCAGGTCTCACCTCGGAGAGAAAGCAACGACTGAGATGTTCCAGGAATTGATGTGCGCCAGGCAATCAGACCAAGAATCACCACAGCAGTTTCTCTACCGCATGATTGGGCTTAAGCAGAAAATCCTTTTCCAGTCCCGACAGGCCAGTGCAGACATTTCATATGATCCCAAGACCATCCAGGAGGTGTTCCTCCATACTATCTATCAGGGGTTGGGGACAAAACATGCTGACCTCCGACAGAGACTGAGACCTCTAATCTCAAACAGTCAAGTCACGGATGAGGAAATCTTGCGCCAGGTCATGAAAATAATAAGTGATGAGAACGAGCACCAGCGCAGACTGGGCCAACCCCCCCGACAAAAGGTAACACAAGCACACAGCGCCAAGGTTGAGACGAGAGACCATAACAACAATAACAAGTCACGGGATACACCATCAAACAATGAAAATCTCCAGACAATACAACAACTCACTTCTCAGGTAGAGACCCTGACACACATGGTGGCTTCTTTGATTGAGCAGCGGACAGAAAATCCTCGGGTGTCTTACCCTCCTTCTCAGCCAACCTCTAGCAGACCTGTCCAAGCACAGTTGGGACAACCTGCAGTTCAGGTGAGAGGAAGGACAGCTCGTTGTCTGAAGTGTACTGAACAGAATGCACAGGAGTGTAACCATTGCTTTGTGTGTGGGGAAGCAGGACACAGAGCAGTGGGATGTCTGCAACGAGTCAGGGTACAGGGAAACGGGGCTCGGTCTTTGTGGAGGGACGCCCAGAGACCGGTGAGCAGCTTCAGTCCCAAACAGTAATAAATAACAAACAAATAACAAGACACCGCAAGCAAAACAAACAGCAAAATTCACATGTACTGACCAGCCAGAATAACATCGCCTGCAAAGCACCCCTAATTGGGAAGAAAAGTCTGCTGAAATGTTTGATTGGCGGGTACCCAGCTACAGTCTGGTTTGATTCATAATTGACCAACAATGGACTGACACTCACATTCCTACTCATATCCTGAGACCTCTTTCTGAGCTATTAGAGGAAGAACTTGGCGTCTATGCAGTCACTGGTCATGCTGTCCCCTACACTGGATGGGTTGAGCTCACTGTCAATCTTGCCGGGAATGAAGACCCGAACCTCACCATACAGGCTCCTTTCCTAGTCAGCCCGCTGCCACTGCCCCAACCCCTTCTAGGAGCCAATGTACTCCAGGAGATCATCAGAAGGAAAGAGTCCTCAGGCGATGCAGTTGCAACGGTTGTCAGCCTTCTCCGCAGTGCCTTTGGAAAAGAAGAAGAACAGGTGGAGGCCATTGTGAATTTCATCCAGGTGCCTCCAAGGACATACTGTGATCCAGTCACTATAAGAGTGGGCCAAGACCATACCATCATTCCCCCTGGCAGGACAGCTTATGTATGGTGTAGGGTACCCCCAAACTTTGATGTCTCCAACCCCACTGTTCTATACGAACCGACGGAGGAAAGCGTTGTCTTAGGGCAGTTGAGTGTAGGAGAAGGCCTCTTGGAAATCAATAACACCCGACGGCCTTATGTTAAGGTGCCCATCTCCAATCACTCAAAGCATGAGGTCACCCTGCCGAGGAGAACCTCTCTGGGAACCATCCAACATGTTATCAAGGTAATTGAGACCAATACACCAGAGTCACATCAGGCTGATCCCACACCAAGAAAGATGACATCAGTTGAGGTTAAGTCCATCGCTTCTCCCAGCACCTCTCGACCCGAGTCCTGGCTTCCTCCTGTTGATATCAGTCACCTCATCCCTGAACAACAACAGGCGGTAAAGGAAGTGCTCTACGAGGAATGTGGAGCATTCGCCCGCGACAGTGACGACATAGGGTGCATCCCCTCCCTACAGATGGAGATCAGGATTAAGGATGACATCCCAGTTCAGAGGGCCTACGCATCCATCCCAAAGCCACTCTACAGGGAAGTTAAGGAGTACATCCAGGAGCTGTTGGTAAAAGGGTGGATCGTGAAGTCCCAGTCGCCTTACTCAGCTCCTATCATCTGTGTAAGAAAGAAGGATGGGTCCTTACGCCTGTGTGTTGACTACCGGCTCCTCAACAACAAAACTGTGCCAGACCGTCACCCTCTTCCCAGAATTCAGGACCTCATTGACTCCCTGGGAGTATATACCTGGTTTTCGATCCTCGATCAGGGGAAAGCCTACCATCAAGGCTTTATTGCTGAAGAATCAAGGTACCTGACCGCATTCATTACCCCTTGGGGGCTCTACGAGTGGGTCCGAATACCCTTTGGGCTATCAAATGCCCCAGCTGCTTTTCAAAGGAGCATGGAAAGTATGCTTGACACGCTGAGAGATGAATGCTGCATCCCTTACCTCGACGACGTGTTGTGCTTCTCCAGGTCCTTTGATGAGCATGTGCAGGTGCTACGCAGAGTTCTCCAAGCCTTGCAACACCACGGGGTAAAGCTGAAGCTGGAGAAATGCGAGCTCTTCCGCAAGGAGGTCCGATATGTCGGCCGTCTGGTGTCAGCGGAAGGAGTAAAAATAGACCCCAAAGACCTTGAAGCAGTGCGGGCACTGAAAGACAAGACACCACAGACAGTTGGGGACGTTAGACAGTTGCTTGGGTTTCTGAGCTACTATCGGACATATGTGCAGGATTTCTCACGTATAGCCAAGCCCCTGTACGACCTGCTCCAGTCAAAGCCCAGCACCCCTCTGGCCAAACTGCCACGAGTAAAAACAAAAGGCAGTCAGCAGTCCTCCCGTACTCCGGTAGAGTGGAATATGCAACACCAACAGATCCTTGAGCAGCTTGTGGACCGGCTGACCAAACCCCCAGTGCTGGCGTATGCCGATTTCAACCGCCCCTTCCCACTCCACACAGATGCCTCCCAAAAAGGTCTCGGTGCAGTTCTTTATCAGAACCAGGATGGGAAGATGAGGGTGATTGGATACGGGTCACGAACACTAACATCAGCGGAACAAAATTATCACCTACACAGCGGGAAGCTTGAATTTCTTGCATTGAAGTGGGCAATATGTGAGAAGTTCCGTGACTACTTATTCTACGCCCCACATTTCACAGTCTTCACGGACAATAATCCCCTCACATACATTCTGAGTACTGCCAAACTCAACGCAATGGGTCACCGGTGGGTGGGGCAGCTGGCTGATTTCCAGTTCGACATCAAATACCGGCCAGGCAAAACCAACATCGATGCTGACACCTTATCACGCTGCCCCCTGGACATCGACACATTCATGGCTGGGTGTTCGGAAGAGTTATCGGAGGAGGCAGTATGTGCTGTCTGGGAAGGAAGCCGGAGAGCACAACAAGGAGACGTGGCCTGGGTGGCAGCCCTCAACTTAACATCCCACAGCCTAACATCCCACAGCCAACCTCAGGTTGAGCCTCTGCCGGAAGTCAGTCATGATGAGCTTGTGAGGGAACAAAGAAAAGACCCTGCTATTGGGAAAGTGATGGCGTGGAAGGAAAACGACACACCACTAACAGAGGATGACAAAAAGAGAATGGACACACATGCAAGGAGGCTGTTAAGAGAGTGGAGCAGATAATATATAGAGAATGACCTTCTCTACAGGAAGAGTGCAGGTCGACAACAACTGGTCCTGCCCGCCACCTACAAACGAACAGTACTCACTCAGCTGCATAACAACATGTGCCATGTTGGCGTTGAAAAAGTTCTGAGCCTAGCGAGGGAGCGATTCTACTGGCCTTTCATGAAAAGAGAGATAGAGGAGTATGTGACCAGGAAGTGCTCTTGCATTAAACAGAAGAAGCCCGCCACACATGAAAGAACACCAATGGGAAGTATAACATCAAATTCGCCCCTTGAGCTGGTGTGTATCGATTTCCTTCACCTGGAAACCTGCAGAGGTGGATATGAGTATATCCTGGTAGTGGTTGATCACTTCACCAGATTCGCGCAAGCCTACCCCACGAGGAACAAGGCTGGTAAGACGGCTGCTGACAGGCTTTTCAATGATTTCATCCCTAGATTTGGATACCCGGTCAAACTACACCACGACCGGGGTCGAGAGTTCGTGAGTGAACTCTTCAGAACTCTCAGGCAACTAGCTGGTGTCGCCCACTCGAGAACCTCTCCGTATCACCCCCAGGGCAACCCTGCAGAAAGATTCAACCGCACGTTGTTGCAGATGCTCCGCACCTTGGGAGAGAAAGAGAAGGAGAGTTGGAAAGACCACCTGCCCCATGTACTCCAGGCATATAATTGTACAAGGCACGAGGCCACAGGTTTCTCCCCATACTATTTGCTGTATGGCCGACATCCTTGTCTACCAGTGGACATCCTCTTCGGCCTCATAACAGATGAGGGAGCTGAAACTAATGGACCAAAAGGATATGCTGAGAAATGGGCAGGAAAAATGGTGGAGGCATACAGAATAGCAGACGCAAACAGCCGACAGTCAAGCTCCAAAGGGAAGACATACTACGATAAACGGAGCAGAGGTGTGGTTCTTCAGCCTGGGGACAGAGTCCTGGTACGCAACCTGAGTGAACGAGGGGGGCCTGGGAAGCTTAGACCGTACTGGGAGCAGAGTATCTATATTGTTAGAGAACAGGTTGGAGATAATCCTGTCTACAAAGTCAGCCCGGAGACGGGAGGCCGACCAGTTCGCACTCTACACAGGAACCTCCTGTTGCAAGTCAATGACCTACCTGTAGAGCCACCTCAGAACCCGACCACCAACACAGCTGAGTCACAATTGCGAAAGAAGAGAGCCTCAGACATCCCGAAACCCACACATGAGACACCGGGCCCAGATATAAGTGACTCTGAGGAAGAAGGCGTGCCTCGTTACAGGTTGCGAATACTGATGGAGAAACCAAGAGCTGGAAGTTACTTACCTGTGCCGCATGTTACTCCTGACTGCCAAAACAGATCTGAACAGAATGAGACCCACCTGGGAGAAATGATTCATGCAGAACCTGAACAGGACAGGGAGAGTGTTAGAGACGAGGAACAGGGGACATCCAGTGACGATGAACTTGGCATGGAGCAGCTTCAACCGGCAACTGTTCAAGAGGAACTGTATGCTGTCCATCAAGAGAACAATGTCCCCACACCACAACCTGAACATCAGGTCCCACTGAGACAGTCCACGAGAGAGAGACGGCCAAAATATGTGTTTACTTACCCATCCCTGGGTCAACCCGCTTATCACCCGCGGCCCACTGTGAGTGCAGTTGAAATCCAGCCCGTACAATGTACTTACCAGTGTCTCAGTGCACCATACCTCCACCACTGCCAAACCCTGTCCATCCCCCCATACCCTTACCTACCTGTAGTGTACCCAGCTCACTGTGGATGAGAAGCCATGAAAGACAATCACATACATACATTCACAATTACATACATTCCATACTCAGATGAGATATGACACACACACCTTATAGGACATATAGGATACATTAATTGAGAGGTGAAATGTGTTGTGTTGGAAAAAAAAAAGTGTGAATGTTCAGAGTGAAATTGTTCAGAATATCTTGTGTCAGGAGCCACTTTTATTTGTTGGGGAGTGTGTGATACACCTTTAAGTGACTACAATTTAAAGTTTAAAGGATATGAGTTTATCTAATAACATGCAGCGTTCACTAGAATTGTGATTGTTTGGGATTGTTATTGTGTTGTACAATATAAATTAGGGGGGAACCAAAGAAAGCGGAACCAAAGTGCGGGAATTGTTGCACCGCGCCGCCTAAGTGACGGACGTCTTCCTCTTCTCTCATATTGAGATTTGGAAATGAAGATGGCGGTTCACTCTTTTACTAACAGAGTATGACCAGAGAATGTCTAATATAAAGAGAATTGGCACTCTCTGCTTACTTCCGGTTTCTGGACTGGTTGCAGTAACACGTCTCTATCCATGCGGGGGCGCTCGCTCGCGAGTGCAGAATGAATGGAGGTCTATGGCGAAAAACCCTCAAAACCCACTTTTCTCAGGATATAATTTTTTGTCTAGTAATTTGAATGTTGTATTCGAAAGAAGATGCAAAGAAATTACACATTGCTAGGTGTTAGATTTTTTAGAGTCACTTATTTGCTTTAAAAAGTCTTTCAAAATGTCAATGACGTCAGAATGCTGACGTCATTAGCAGAATGCTAGCGTGTTATGGGCAACAACAACTCAACCTGTAAGAAATCGAAAGGACATAAGTACTCGTTCATTCAACTTTCGACCTATAACCCATGTTGAACTTGCAAAACCTACAATAAAATCGGAGATTTCTCAACGGGAATCGGGTGAAAGAGACACATTTAGCCGTTTAGCCCCATTGACTTCCATTCAGTCTGCACTCGCTCGCGATCACCTCCAGTGGAATTCTAATGGAACTGCAACCAACTATCTATACAATGGGGCTAATAGGAAGTGCCAAGGCTCTCCGTAGACGGGCTCTGGTATGACTTACATTTACATTTACATTTACATTTATTCATTTAGCTGACGCTTTTATCCAAAGCGACTTACAATTGCTATACATGTCAGAGGTCGCACGCCTCTGGAGCAACTAGGGGTTAAGTGTCTTGCTCAGGGACACATTGGTGTCTCACAGTGGATTCGAACCCGGGTCTCTCACACCAAAGGTTTGTGTCTTATCCACTGCGCCATCACCACCCTGGTGGACTTTGTCTTCCAGGTTCGTACCCTGTAAAAAAAAACAATCATATGAACTGTTTCCTCATGAAGTGTATTGAAACTGTGATGGACTGTTTCATGTGTGAAACCGAGTTAGAGAGCCGCGTTTATAATCGCGGGAGAAAGCATATGTAAACAATGGCGCTAGCGGCTGTATAACACGTGGGTATTGTAACAATGTGTGAGTCGGTACATTGAGGTCCTCACTCCCTAGAAATGTTTTATTTCGTGTTTTAAGGTATCCTGACAGGTTATAAAATATTGTAAATGTCAAGAAAGGAGAGTTATTACTAAAGTTACAGAAGCAGTTGGCTGTCTGTGTCTGACAGTGTATTATAATTTGAACAGTTTTCCCAATGTGTAATATTCATGCTGTGACTTTAAAGTCATTTGTAAGTTTGTATACAGCCAAAGAGGGTTTGCGATTCATATTATTTCATTAGTAAGTAACTTAAGCTAAATATAAACTAAACTAAAAATAGTTATATAGACATATATAAATAACTGTATAGTTTAAAATATGATCTATCCTTGGGATGTTGTTGCACTTTAAAGAAAAAAGAGTGATGTTTATTTCTCCAGAGACATAATTATTTTGTGAATATGAGTGTGAAATGTCGCCCGCTGATATGTGAAGAGTAAAGAGAAAACCCTTATTGAGATGCTTAAATTGCACTGAAACTGAAACATATTTACACAAAGGGAATGTTATTGTTTTATACTATAATTTGCTACATTTGTAATAAAGAGATATTGAGATTTGGAAATGAAGATGGCGGTTCACTCTTTCTCTAAAAGAGTATGATTTTGTCTTCCAGGCTGACATCGAGAGTTGAGAGAAGTGAACCCCAGTCAAAATCTTTTTGTTACTCAATTTGAAACTCGTAACACATACATATAATACAGATATTATGAGACGGGTTATTGGTGTTAACATTATTATTATCACTAATATTATTATATACATATCTACGCATTTATCAAGTGGACATTGTTATGGGTACGTTGGAGCACGGCATCGTTCCCTTTCTTGACCTTGGGTGGCCTTTAGTGGTCAGTAGAAAGTAGGCCAGTGCATAGCCATTGTAAATGATTGCTAATTTGCTTGAATTTATAAGGTCTGTACCGATTTATGTGTATAGTTATTTTGAAGGACTTTTATTATGATACAGCCTTAACGTGCACCAACACATGTATAAAGCGCGTTCTGTTTCCGCTATGTGTATGTGCACACACTTTCGTGAAGGACGCAGCTTGTAATGCATGACTGTTTTCTTTGTTTACTGTACGCTAATGGAAACATCAGTTTAAGGAGTAATTTGACCATCATTCAAGTGGGTTAGCTACAGCAATTTCTGGGACCTTAGGGTCCTAGATTTTGGATTTTTTTATTCCCCTAACCAAGCCCGTGCCACTGCCTCTGAGCTTTTGGATAGCCCTGGGTTGAGACGGGGTTCGTTCGGTGTGTCTTTTGTCTCTATTTGATCAACTTAATGAAATAATACACCAAACATTATATATTGACACTTATGGATATATTATCCTATTGGAAGAGCATTGGGATTTAAGAAACCTATATTGGACAGCTAAAAAGATAAATAATAGATATATACACATAGGTATATATGTTTATACACCTATTTTATAATTTTCAAATACATGGTTCAGCTTTATATATTTTGCTTATACCCTTTGGGATGTAATAGGATCATACATATGGACATAAAAATTAATTTATTTTACCTTAAAGACATAAAACTGTGTCGTCCCTGGCAAAACGATGTCGTCCCGGGAATAATTAAATAATGGAAATAATTCCCAAACATATATCAAACAGCATTTTCTGCCCCAACTTATATTTTTCCTATACCCTTTGGGATGTATTAGGACCAAATTTACATATGGATAAAATTAAAACTCATTATTTTACCTTAAAAACGTCTTGTAGATAAAACGATGTCGTCCCGGATCAAACCGATGTCGTCGTGGAAATAAATCCCAAACACATACCTAACAGCATTTTCTGTCCCAACTCTTTTTATGAAAGTTGTTGACTTTATATTTTAGTAATAAACTTTCATTTACGAAATTTTTACTCATGAATCAATGACTATATTCAACAGGTTTCTTACCATTGTCAGCGGGTATGACGTCATCCGGTATCGACGCACACCCACGAACGAAACTAACTAATTTCTTACTTAAATCAGGAAATAAATCTACTAACACAACATAACATAACATTTTGCTGCCCAGTTTTGAAGCTATTTCACTGAGAAGGACTGTAAATCCACATATTGAAAACTAATCTTTTTTTCTAGAGCTAGACTATATAAGGGGGCGCGCATTCAAGCGCGTTCTCATTTCATGCTCTCAACAGACAGCAACTGGTCGCAGCCTTTTCACTCCTCCACGTCTTAAAGAGTTAATTTACCTTGTTAATTTTATTGTAGAAAATAATATATTTCTATATATAAATCTACATATATTGTACTCCTATACATATTATAGTTTATTGATATATATAGTTTATTATATATATTGTATATATATTTTTTCTTCTACTGTTCCTTATACAGTTTTTTTTCTTAAACTTCAAGTCAGCCTGAAGAAGGTTATATTTATTTACCGAAACGTCGCAAAGGACTTGAACACACAAAGTTATTTTTGATTTTGTACCATTTATTTGGTCATTTCTTGTTCAGTTTTTGTTCATAAAAAATCCATAAATTAACAAACAAAAAATTCATAAAAATATCAAAAAAAGGTTTAAAAAAAATATACACACACAGTTCTGACATTATGGACAATTCCCGTGGTAGACCGAGAACCACGTCCAAAAATTAGACACACAAGTGTTACACCATTATTATAGATATTTTAATGTCACACCGAGTAACACTTCAGCACGCCCCCGTGATAAGGAGCAGAGTTTCCCAGAGGAGACAGAGGAATGCAGCTCCACAGTCCCGCCCTGTTAAAAATAGAAACATAAATATGCAGAGACATCAAAACAGAGAATTTAATAGAGCCACTTACAGGGGGGTGTCCAGGCCTGGACCCTCCCAACCCTTCCCTGCTCCGCAAAATGACCGTCATGATAAGGTAGTAGATCCAGACAGATCTCCCTATCATAAGGATAATTTTGGATCAGTTGCAGGCCCATACAGGCCTCCTGGTCAGAAAGTAAAGGGTAAGAAAAGCCAAAAGAGAAAAGTTAGAGAATCACGTCCCTATCAGGGTGGTATGGTAGCACACAAACATACGGTCGGTGTGAATATCTTCAGGAAGGTCCAGAGACCCAGGACGAGGATGACTTTCCTCGCCCACAACGCCCTGAGTACCAACATACCAGATCATCCTTCAACAATAACTACACATACACCCCCTCCAGTCAGAGACCTAGAACGGTTTCTTTCAACTTTCCTGGAGGCAGACAGAATGACGTGAATCCTCCTCTAGGCGATACTTACCTGCACCTCACAAACAGGGTTGGAAACCAACTCCACCACCCTCCTCCTAGAAACAGAACGAGGGTAGAACCTACAAGAGAAAGCAAACACAACTTTAGGCAAAACCCAGATTTCACACCGGCACCACCTCAACTTAAAACAACAATCAAATTGTTTTATGAACTCATTCGTCAGGAAAGAAAATCTTGAGAAAGTTACCACGAAGGTTCAAAATAACCAGCCGATCATGTTCCAAAAGACTCACAGATCTCCTGATAGAGACGGTGAGACCAGCCTTTGCAAATGAGCGAGTTACACAACTGCTACAGGGGAACGCAAAAAACTGGTCCGCTACAACACAGTTGATTCTCGAACAACATTACGAATGAATGATTGATGCAACCGTACAGAACATGCGTACCCAGACCAATCAAGCCCATTGGCCTGAAGCATTTGAGGTGGCGTCACACTGGGCGGACAGAAATTACAGAGGTAGAGTCAGTGCAGAGGCTATTGAACAAGCAGAGGCCTTAATTACGGCAGAGGTTTCAATTAGTGAGAGCTCGACGGCACAGAAAGCCCCCACAGAAACAATGGGGACCGTGCTCCCTCGCACTTACGCTGCGGTCGCTGCCTCCACCAGCCGAGCCGCCACACAGGTCACTGCACCTCTGCCGACTGAACCTCCTGCCAACACCACTCCTGTAAAACAAAGAGTCAGTCAAAAACATGTAGAAATACAAACCTCTCCAACACTCTGTTTGCGAGAAAAAGCAGTCACTAGTGCTCCTCCACATAGAGGAGATTGGTCCTTTGAGGAGGAAGCACCGCCCCAGGACCTGCCAGAGACCCTCCGGCCCATACAGGCTGGAGCACCCCAACCCTGTGAACAGAGGAAGAGAACACAGAAGAGCCGCCACCTAAAACTAGGAGCGGAACCTTCTCTAACGGGCCCTCCACCCCAGAGCCGTCCTGAGACACTGGTGCCGGAACCCTCTCTAACGGGCCCTCCACCCCAGAGCCGCCCGGAGACACCGAGGCCGGAACCCTCTCTAACGGGCCCTCCACCCCAGAGCCGCCCGGAGACACCGGTGCCGGAAATCTCTGTTTTAGTTCCTCCACCTCAGGAGGAAGAGCCACAAGTCAATGGCAGGGTTGTAAAGGCCCCACCAGAACCTAATGGTGCTCTACTTAGCCCTCCTGGGTTAGTGACAGATTGCAGATTGTTCCCCTTTCCCCCAATGTCTACTCCAATTGCTTTCTCAGATCACTCCCAACATAGCAGTATTATTTTTTCTGACGACTCACCGACTCCGGTAAACCACCTTCACCGCTCTCTGAGTTCCTTCGGGAGTTTGTCCCGATACCAAACGTGGTCCAACAGCCAAAATCAAAGCACAAATTATTGAATAAAAGATTAGAAACAGATTTTTCTACAAATATTTATTTAATTTTTAGTCCTGCTCCATCTGAAAATGAAATTGAAACAAACACAAGTGAATAATTTGCACAGCAGAAGTTGAATCATATCACAGGATGAACTGAAACACACACTGTTTCTGAGCATACAAGAGTCTGCTGAATGAAAGAGCTCATAGAAAAGCTTGATGAAATTAATATTCTTAATGATAATAATAACCTTAATCTTTTAGCGTGGGGCCCAGAAGCTGCCCAGGGTCCGGGTCCAGAAGCCTCTTGGGTTCCGGGTCCGGGAGCTGTGGGAATCATAGATCAGGTGTTAATGGGGAAAGGAATCAAGCTTCAGTGTGAAAAGCTACTGACAGTCAAAGCTTTAGGGTTGTGGTTGTGTGTGTGTGAGAGAGTGTGTGAGTGAGTGAGTGAGTGAGTGAGTGAGTGAGTGAGTGAGTGAGTGAGTGAGTGAGTGTGTACCTGAGAGGCCTCTGTGAGGAGGATGGCCACGGCTGCTTCTCTCTGGCCTGCTGCTTTGAGGAGCCGCTCATGGGGAGGAAGGAGCGACCCCCCCCTCCCCCAATTTCACCTGGTAGGAGAACCTGAGAGACAGAGAGACCGTGAGAATAATAATATTGAGATAGCAATAATATTGTTGAATATTAAATTAAATGTCTCAAACTAAGCAAGACAAAAGCCAAAGGAAAAAAAGGCGAAAGAGTGTGAGCGTGTGTGCGCATGTGTGAGTGTAAGAGTGAGCACCCGTGTGAGCATTGGCTTGTGAGCGTGTGTGTGTGTGTTAACCCTAAGCTCTGTGAATTGGGGAGCCCAGTCCGCTCCACTGATGTTAGCGTGAGCTCCTCCCCATGAGCGGCTGCAAACCTCCGCAGGCCAGAGAGACTCGAGACTGCAGATGACAATAAAAGCATGTGTTAGTGAACGTCTGACTCTAGTTCTGTATTAAACGGCTGAAGCATCTCCTATAGAAGCCATACGGGTCGCTACAGGTTTACTGCGGTGCGTCTCGTCTGTTTTACCTGGAATAACAATGGAAAACTGCAGACCCAGACACTGATGGCTACTAGTCGGAGTAGTTTTGCACTATTAGTTTAGTTTAGTTTATTAAGATCCCCATTAGCTGCTGCAAAAGCAGTAGCTATTCTTCCTGGGGTCTATAGACTTCAAAAAATATTCTTATAACATAAAACAATACATTCTACAGACAAAAATGGAGTGCTCACATTCATACATAATACAGCAATGTACTAAAAAATAAAACAATAAAACAACAGCTCTACATTCTTCATTATCACAATACACAGTTACAGCTATACTACTATAGGGTTCATAATTTTCACAATGTTTTCCCTCTCTTCAACCATTCATATCAAAAAAGCAACAAATATAAATAATAACAATTATTCTAATGTAAATAAATAAAGTCTTAATCTTTTACGAAAAGTCATTGCATTCATTCCCAAAATCAAAAACTGCGGAAGAGAATGCCACCATTGCTCTATACAGCACTGTCCTTTGCATAAGGTTAGTTCGACACGGAGGTAACAAAAAGCGACTCTCTGTTGACTGACGAGTGCATATTGATGCACAGCACTAAAAAAAGACAGTCTGCTGTATAGTATTTCATTTTTGTAACAATTTTTCTAACAAAGTTAACAATACAATAATTAATCCTACTTTTTACACTTAGCCAAACTAACCTAGTATTCAATTCTCTAACACTAGTCCTGAAAGGGCAACTTAAAACTACCCAAGCTGCTTTATTTTGAGCAACTTGCAATTTTCTTAAATTCATTTCAGTTGTACTTGACCAAATAATTGAACAATAATCCAAATGTGATTAAACTAATGATTCTACTAGTATTTTCATCACTCGATTTGGAATAAATTTTCTACAATGCTTAACAACTGCCAGACTCCTGCCCATTTTCAATAATATTTGATTTATATGACTATTCCAATTTAACAAACTGTCAACAGTCACACCGAGTAGCTTTACCTCAGTAACCTGTTCTATTACAATACCCCCCACAGTCAGACTCAACACAGGTGGATCTTTTAACAAATACTTGGATCCCAACACCATACATTTACTTTTCCCTGCATTAATCACCATTTTATTGTCCCTAATCCAATTTTCAATTAGTTTCAGTTCAACTTGTAAAATTTTATTAAGTTCAACAAGGGTTTGCGCGGACGTATAAATTGTAGAATCATCTGCATATAGGGCCATGGTGGAATTCTCTAAAACAAAAGGCAGATAATTTGTAAAAATAGAAAATAAAAGTGGCCCAAGGCAACTCCCTTGTGGCACACCACAATCAAGAGTCTGTATATCAGAATTACTCCCATTAAATGTTACAGTAAATTCCCTATTGGCAAGATAACTTTTAATCCATTCAATAGCAGATTTTTCAAAACCATAACAGATTAACTTTTCCAACAAAATTTCATGATCAAGTACATCAAAAGCAGCACTCAGATCTAACAATACTGTTCCAACAATCTTTTTATTTTCAATATATTTTATCCAGTCTTCAGTTATCTGAGCCAAAGCTGTTGTTGTATTTTGTTCCTTCCTATGCATGCTGATAAACAGAATTTAAATCATTTATACTAAAATACAAACTGATTTGTTCATAAACAATTCTTTCCGTAATCTTACTCAGAATGGGTAAAATACTAATAGGTCTACTATTTTTTCCTGACAGTGATTCCTTATTATTCTTTATAAGTGGCATAATTTTAGCGACTTTCCAACTAGTAGGACAAATGTCTTTCTCTAAACTTAGATTTATTATATAACTTAAAGGCATAGCAATCACATCAGCTACTAATTTTAATAATTTTGCATTAAGGTTATCAGCACCTGATGCTTTCTCTTTCATTACTTTTAATAAATTCTCAACTGTAGTAGTACTTACTCTTTCAAAGTCAAATTTGCATGCTTTATTTCCCATTATTTTATTACATATTGTTCTATTATTTAAATAACTTTTTTGTTTCAGATTCATACCTTGTCTTAAAGTTAAAACTTTATTCTTGAAATAAGAACTTAAATGATTTGCAATATCACTGGGTTTAGTCAAAAAGGATCCGTCAACTTCAATAAAAGATGGCACTATTTCAGCTTTTCTCCCCATTATTGTATTCAGCATACTCCAAATTTTATTGCTATCAGATTTTGCCTCTTTAATCTTATTTTCATAATAATTTCTTTTTTTGTTCTGTTTAGTTTAGTAACATAATTTCTTAATTTCCTATACTTATTTGACAGGATACTGTTGCCTGATGCGATTGCTTCAGCCTTTAATTCATTTCTCAGCTTTATGTGCTCCTTAAGTTCTAAATCTACCCAAGGAGCAGCAGTGGTTCTCACAGTTATTCGTCTCAATGGCGCATATTTATCCATGATTGGCATTATTGAACTAGTAAAAGCCTCTAAGGCTCTATCAGGATCATCCTCAACTAATATCTTTGACCAATCAACATTTCTGACTTCTTCACAATATTCTTTTTCTTTAAAATGTTTAAATATCCTTTTAACAATCATTTTCTGCCCTGATTTGGGAACCTTAGTTTTCCTATTAATTGAAACTAAATTGTGATCACTAAAACCTACCGGCATAGAAATTGCTTTTGAACATAAGTCTGCGGCATTTGTAAAAATTAGATCAATACATGTAGCTATTTTTGTACCATCAGATCTATAAGAAACTCTAGTTGATTTTTTAACAACTTGTGATAAATTACAGATCTCTGTTAATGAAAGCAACTTATTTTTTAACGAACAATTATTCAAATGCCAATCAATATTCAGGTCTCCTAAAAAATATATTTCATATTTTGTATCACAAACTTTGTCTAAAATAGTACAAATCTTATCTAAATAAACTATAGGTACATTAGGTGGTCGTTAACAAACACCAATTAGGACAGGCCGAAGATGTGGTAACTGTACTTGTATCCACAATGCTTCTACACCCCCAAAACCAAAATCATTTCTAATTTTTGCAGGTATTTGATTTTGAACGTAAATTGCAACCCCACCACCATATGCATTTCTATCATATCTATACTGATTGTACCTATTTATATGCAATAACGAATTGTCCATATTTGTATCTAAATGTGTTTCTGATATTGCCAGAATATGCAAATTATTATTTGTCAGAGTTTCCGAAATATCCTGAATCTTATTTCTCAAACTACAGACATTTAAATGTGCAATGCGTAACCCTTTATTAATTAATCTATCTTTTACCATAACCGTTGTATCTGATTGAACATCTGTCAATAGTAGAGCTGTACAACAACCATAAATAACATCTAACAGAAAAGCATACAGACAAACCAACATAGAAACATACAAACAACCAAAACAACATACAAACATACACACACACACACACACACACACACACACACACACACACACACTCATGCACACCCCACTTGTCAACATTTATAAGCAAAACCAACTGGCAGCCAGGCCATCTCCAGACATAAACAAATTATTTTCACATTACTCTGCGGTAACGGGTACATAAACAAACTTATGATCATTTGGTTATTATGGAACATTCCGTTCTACAGTCTCAAAATTCTTCCTGCTACCTCTTATCGAGCCTCTTCCATCTCTTGTTTGTCCAGCTCAGGCTCTATGACCGTCTTTAGATATGTCTCTGCAGCTTGATGATTGGAAAACTTTTTTGTATCTCCTCTGAAAGTCAGAATCAAAGTGGCAGGGTGAATTATGCCATGCTTAACTCCCGCACTCCATAGTTTCTTCCTCACGTCCCGATAACTCGCCCGTATTTTAGCCATCTCCGTCGAAATATCTGGAAAGAAGCGAAGTTTCATTCCGCGAACCTCTAGCACCCTTTCTTCTTTCGCAATCCGCACAATCTCATCTCTCACCACCAGCCTCTGCAGTCTTACTATCATTACTCGTTGTCCAGATTTACTCTTAGATCCAACACGATGCGCCACCTCCACCCCTGGCTCGAGCTGGAGCTTATCACTGAACAACTCTTTTAGCAGTTGAGACATATAACTTGTAGGATTTCCCTTCTCGACATCAGAAGTCAGGCCCATAACACGGACATTATATTTACGACTGTGACTCTCCAAGCGCTCAGTTTTCTCCTTAAGTTCATCATTATCTTTACGTAAACTTTCATTTACGCCCTCCAGTTTGGTTATACGGCTATCGAAGCTACACAATGAAGCCTCTATTTCACCAATTTTTGTAGCACAACCAAGCACTTGCTCCTTAACAGCATTAAGCTGCGGTTGTAGTCTATTAATCGCCTCATCGAGTTCCTCTCGCATTATCCTGCGAATCAGAGAGGTTAATTCTTCCGTATTAGCCTCTTTAGCTGTCATGTCTGTAGCGATCACCTGCTGAGCGAGGTCCACTTCTCCATGCTTTGTGCTTTTCTCTTCTTTGGGGGCATAGCATACGACGAACCTCAGGCTTTAACAAATTTTATGCTAGATCAGAATGTTATTTGTCATTACCACAGTTTTTGTCGAATTTGTCGGAGACTGGCGTTATCCGGCATGCCTAGCCTTCGCGCATGCTCAGTTCATGTCTGGATTGTTTGGGACTTTTTATAACTGCATTTCAGTAGCTGACAACACCCCAAAAGGCTTGTTATCTGAGGCTTCTTCAATCAGTCAGGCAAGACAAGTATAAGTATCTTAGATTAAAAAGAGAATTTGAAGAGCATTTATCCAAACATTCAGATACAGGGCACGCTTCTTTTAAACAGAGATTTGAGTTAGTGCATTTCTCTCTGTTTCTGATCAGTGTAGAAATAATATATTTCCAGAGTGGAATATGAAGAATCTACTGTAAAGCATAAAGCTGAACTCCAGTGTGAGCAAACGAAAGCGTTTCATCCCTGATATTAAAGGAGACTTCAGTGAAGAGTCTCGATGTGACACAGTTGGACTGTAGGCTTGACCTTTGACCTCAGAGCAGGAACCGCTCACGGGTTCATATCAGTGGCTTTCATTACGGTGTCGCTTTCAGCTCGAGCCGCACCTAAACGCCACAGGAGGTCAGAAACACATTTGGTTGTTTCACGGCCGGATCTTGGACTTCTACGGACTAGTTCTCATCTCTCCTGCAGGTTCCATCTTTCTAGAGCTTCCATTTCTCCTGTTCCTCTCTCGGTCATCACACTCTTTCTGTGGTGTCAGTCGTTCTCTCACCCTCTCCGGCAGAGACCCTCTTCTCCTGAGCTCCTCAGAGCCGATCGGGCCGCTGCCTCCTTCGCCGCCCTCTTGTTGCTCCCAGACCCCTCAGGGAACTGCTACCCAGACCAATCAAGCCAAAGCCAAGTGGTGTTGGCCTGAAGCATTTGAGGTGGCGTCACACTGGGCGGACAGAAATTACAGAGGTAGAGTCAGTGCAGAGGCTATTGAACAAGCAGAGGCCTTAATTACGGCAGAGGTTTCAATTAGTGAGAGCTCGACGGCACAGAAAGCCCCCACAGAAACAATGGGGACCGTGCTCCCTCGCACTTACGCTGCGGTCCCAGCCTCCACCAGCCGAGCCGCCACACAGGTCACTGCACCTCTGCCGACTGGACCTCCTGCCGACACCACTCCTGTAAAACAAACAGGCAGTCAAAAACACGTGGAAATACAAACCTCTCCAACACTCTTTTTGCCAGAAAAAGCAGTCACTAGCGCTCCTCCACATAGAGGAGATTGGTCCTTTGAGGAGGAAGCACCGCCCCAGGACCTGCCAGAGACCCTCCGGCCCATACAGGCTGGAGCACCCCAACCCTGTGAACAGAGGAAGAGAACACAGAAGAGCCGCCACCTAAAAACAGGAGCGGAAACTTCTCTAACGGGCCCTCCACCCCAGAGCCGCCCGGAGACACCGGTGCCGGAACCCTCTCTAACGGGCCCTCCACCCCAGAGCCGCCCGGAGACACCGAGGCCGGAAATCTCTAATGGTCCCTCCAATTCTGTCGGGGCCCCTTTAGCTCAGAGCCGCCCTGAGACACCGAGACCGGAAATCTCTGTTTTAGTTCCTCCACCTCAGGAGGAAGAGCCACAAGTCAATGGCAGGGTACCCACCCCTCAGGTTGTAAAGGCCCCACCAGAACCTAATGGTGCTCCACTCAGCCCTCCTGGGTTAGTGACAGATTGCAGATTGTTCCCCTTTCCCCCAATGTCTACTCCAATTGCTTTCTCAGATCACTCCCAACACAGCAGTATTCTTTTTTCTGACGACTCACCGACTCCGGTAAACCACCTTCACCGCTCTCTGAGTTCCTTTGGGAATTTGACCCGATACCAAACCTGGTCCAACAGCCAAAATCAAAGCACAAATTATTGAAAAACAGATTAGAAACAGTTTTTTCTACAAATATTTTATTTTTTAGTCCTGCTCCATCTGAAAATTAAATTGAAACAAACACAAGTGAATAATTTGCACAGCAGAAGTTGAAACATATCACAGGATGAACTGAAACACACACTGTTTCTGAGCATACAAGAGTCTGCTGAATGAAAGAGCTCATAGAAAAGCTTGATGAAATTAATATTCTTAATACCCTTAATCTTTTAGCCCAGAAGCTGGTCAGGGTCCGGGAGCTGTGGGAATGCTGGAGTACGGCTGTGGACATCATAGATCAGGTGTTAATGGGAAAAGGAATCAAGCTTCAGCGTGAAAAGCTACTGACAGTCAAAGCTTTAGGGTTGTGGTTGAGTGAGTGAGTGTGTGTGTGTGTTAACCCTAACCTCTGTGAATTGGGGAGCTCAGTCCGCTCCACTGATGTCAGAGTGAGCGTCTCCCCATGAGCGGCTGCATATCTCCACAGGCCAGAGAGGGAGTGATGGTGCAGGCAGTCCTGCAGTGTTGGCCGTCCTCTGAGTCTCTGCAATGACAGAGAGACTCGAGACTGCAGATGGGAATGAAAGCGTGTGTTAGTGAACGTCTGACTCTAGTTCTGTATTACACGGCTGAAGCGTCTCCTCTAGAAGCCATACGGGTCGCTACAGGTTTACTGCGGTGCGTCTCGTCTGTTTGTCTGCACTCCACACCAGACTATCATATTTCACTCACAAACTACATTTCCCAGAACTCACTGCCCGGACTCATCAAAACTCATTATCACATTCACCTGTGTCTTATTATTTTGTTTAGTTCACCCCATATAAGCCTGGTTCACCCCTTCACTCACTGCAAAGTTTTGTATGTTGTTGCACTGCATTTCCGAGCGTTTTCCCTGGTTTCATGTCTCTTGGTTTTTGGATTTCTTGCCTGTTCTCTGGATTACTCTTTTGCCTCTGACCCCTGTCTGTTTTGTTTATTTGTTTATTTATTTGTTTGTTTGGACTGCCTTCCTGTGTTTGACCCCTGCTTCTGCTGATTACGATTCTGGATTACGCTTCAAATAAAGCTGCATTTGGATCTCAACCTTCGTGTCTCGGAGCAGTTCGTAACACATATAATACTAAACATATGAATTACATGTGTGACGTTTCTTTTGTTTAATATTTATTGTATTCTTATTTATACATATTTTTGTTAAGGATTTTTATTTTGGTGTTGAGTCCTCAGAGAAAGAGGATGATGTAATGAGAGGGGAGGAGTTTTGTGCGGGAGAAGTGTGGTGTTGCTCTGCTCCCCAGTTCTAACACTCTGCTCAATAAAAGTGGTTAGCCGTCAATATTTCAAGTCCATCGTCTTTATTGAGCTTAATCCACGGACAGCTAAACCCCACGCCTTACATATTTATCGGTGGCAGCAGTGATTGTCTCCGGCCTCTTTGGAGAAATTGCTGTTAAACGGGTACGGACGCGTTTTGCTTAACGTGTAACGTTTTCATTTACATGGACTATTCAGACGGACTATATTTATAACTTTAGAGCAGCTTTATTGTTTTCACCATCGTGTGAGTTTTCTTTTCATGTATAGTTATTTGTTTATTTCGTTTTATTTTGGTAAAAATAAATAAGTTAAAGAAGACGGCTGCATCTCGACGGTTTGAAGTTGGCTCATTGCCAGGATTTGACAACGCTCACTTTTTCTGAAACGTGCGCGCATGTCTACCTCCTGTGGCGGACTTCGGTAACTGCACATAGCCGAGAGTAAAAGGAGAAAGCACTGCAAATAAGACTTCTAAAATAAACTTATTTTACGTGTTCATCTACTTTTTTTATATTGTTTTATATTCATTCTCACCAGTGTTGTGTGTAACGCGTTACAGTAACGTAACTACATTTTCGGGTAAAAAGTAGTGTAACGCGTTACTACAAAAAAATTGGTAACGAAACGTAGTTCCTTTTTCAATTCGGCGCAACGTTACTTTTCCCATGGATATATTTGACAGCGGCACTGCCTCAGCTGCGCGCTTGAGAGAAGAGAACTGTTGAGAACTGAAGAAAACAAATTAGTTTCATATTTATGTTTAAATTAAATTAAATAAAAATTTTGTGTGGAGACATGATTTTGACCACTTTATTAAGTTTGTTTTTGTAGAAAACCTGTATTTAAAGTGAATTTCGTTTTGTATTAATTGTATCTTAATTTTAATCAATGTTTCACATTTATGTTTAAATAAAATAAATAAATAAATAATTTAATCTATGTTGATTATATGAAAAGTGAAAAGCATGAGTAAGATCATAATTTTGTGCAATATATCGGGAGATAAATGGAGTGGGCAGACATGATTTAGACCACTTTATTAAGTTTGTTTTTGTAGAAAGACTTTCTTTAAAACGAATTTCGTTTTGTATTAATTTCATCTTAATTTTAATCAATGTTTTACCAACCAATTAATTGCCTGAATTTAATAAATAAGTAAATATAGCATGCAAAATAATCATGACGGCACCAGCGCGTGAACTGAGCTCGTCTCCATACTGTAAATGAACCGAAACTCAGATAAGCTATACTTGTCTCACAGACATGAGAAATATATAGAAAGCTTGAATATGAGTACTTTTAAACAAAATTTTTTTTTTTTTTTTCTCAAAATCTTTTTTTTTCTCCTACTCCCTTGATAGAGTGAGTTGTATGTCTGAAAACTAAGCTTATGTCTTCTATATCATTTTGTCCTATGCTATCAAGACGCGATTCGCACCGGTGTTAGAGAGCAGGAGCGCTTTATTGGCTGTTGCCGAAATTTAAAGTTCGGTGGATAGGGGGAGCGGAGCGGAGAGAAGTGACGCGGGTGCGCTTCTCATCGCGGAGTGTCGCACTCTACCCCATGATGCAGAGCCGGCTGAGAATAAAAGTTGCCGCACACAGCAGCGCCAATGAGAAGGACTTTTTTTCTTTCGAAATTGGTACTATTTTTTATAATAAAGAGCACAAAATAATTACCTGTTATGTCCTCCATTGTATAACTTTATGTCTACATATTTAGGAACAGATATTGGGTTCTGCCCAAAGTCAAGCAACATAAAAGTAACGTAAAAGTAACGAGTAACGTAAAAAGTTACTTTCCAAACGGGGTAACTAACTAAAGTAACGGATTACTTTTTTAAAAAGTAACGAGTAACGAGCAAACACTACTTTTTAAAAGTAACTTCCCCAACACTGATCCTCACTACAAAAGTTACAGTACAAGTCTAACTTGCAGACAATCTTTATAAATAAAAGACTTTGCTGGTACTGGCCTGGTTGGTACAATTGCATTGGCATCACTCTTCAAACATGGCTGAAGACAATGTAACAACCCCACAAGTGCACTTCAGAGCTGTTTTACCTCCAGACTTCACTGGGGATGGCAATGAAAGCTTTTCTCAATGGGCTCGTTGTTTTCAAGTATGCTGTGAGACCTCAGGTATGGACAAACCTCAGCTTGCCAAAGTATTTCCCTCAAGATTGGCCGGTGCTGCATTCAGTTACTGGGATAGTTTGTCGGAGGACATAAAAGCTGATTATGACAGTACATGTAACAAAATTGCTACAGTTTTTGACCACAAACAGCTACTGAGAACTTTTCAAACATACTTAAATGCCAGACCGCGTTGGAGTTTTAGTTTTTAGTTTTTATTGAAAGGATCCCCATTAGCTACAGCCATGCTGCAGCTATTCTTCCTGGGGTCCTGAAAAATATGTACATAAACAAAAAGAAAAAAGTCATTAAAAATACAACAAATAAATGGAAAAAGTAAATACACATACACATATACACATACATACACATGTATATACACATATCAACATACATATGTACCCTCATACGGGCATGAATACCTCTGAACATAACAGTGTTTTTTATGGCATTTGTTCTTGCTATGGGTAAGGTGAAGTTGCCTTTAGTTGCATGTCTGGTACTGTACTGATTATTGTCTACACTGAAAGAAAGATGCTTGAACAAAACAGAAGGCAATTTTGAGATGAAAATGTTTCTTATGAGAATTAACAGTGAATACAACAGCCTATCTTCGACCAACAACCAGTTAAGATCTTTGTGCATTAATATAATATTTCTCCTATAGCTGCATCTTAAGTGCTACACGAGCAGCTCTATTCTGTATAAGTTGTAATTTATTCATATATTCACCAGTGGCATTTGACCAAACTGCTGGGCAATAGTCGAGTTATGTCAATATTAGTGCTTTCATCGCATAATTCATAATATTTGAAGTTAAAACATTTGCATGTCTTCTCATAATAGATATACCTCTTCCCATTTTTGCAATAATATTATTAATATGTTTTTTCCATGATAATCTAGAGTAACTATTACACCCAGCAGTTTGGTCTCGTGCACCTGTTTAATAGTTACGTTATTAATTTTAATATTAATTACAGGATTTTGATTGTTATAATTTGAACCTAGAATCATGCAGTTAGTTTTTACTGTGTTTAGTGCCAATTTATTTAATTTGATCCAATCTACTACATATTGTAATTCTATATTTAAAACAGTTTCTAGTTCCATTTGTGTACTTGCTGATGTATAAATAGTTGAATCGTCAGCGTACATGACAATATTGGCCTTATGTAAAATGTATGGTAAATCATTAGTAAAAATATTAAATAATAATGGACCCAGACAACTGCCTTGGGGTACTCCACATGTGATATTTCTGATACCTGAGAGACTGCCATTAAAAAACACTGTCTGTGTTCTGTTTGACAGATAACTGTACATCCATGTGATTGCTGACTGCTCAAAACCATAACAAGATTATTTTGTTAATAACAGTTCATGATCTATGATGTCAAAGGCAGCAGAAAAATCTAAAAATATAGCACCAATAATATTTCTCTTTTCAGTCTCTCTAAGCCAATCCTCAGACATGTGAGTCAGTGCAGTGGCAGTGGAGTGACTTTTTCTGTATGCATGCTGAAAATCTGTCAATAAATCGTTTGTATAAAAATAGTTGTTAATTTGATCATATACTATAGATTCAGTCGTAATGTGACAGATAGTAAGCCTAAAATGTCAAGCTGTTGTCCTGTCAGTGTGTGTGCCACCTGGAAACTTTTCAGTAAGGGGTGATGTTTGAGTGCAGTGATGCGTTGACGTAAGGTCTCACTGATGAGGGACAAACGAGCCACTGGAAGTGTATGCTGCTGAATTGACCCGCCTTGTTCACCAGGCTTTTCCGGATTATGGAGAATCTGCCATCAAAGGTGAAATTTTGCCACGCTTTATAGCTGGACTTGAACTTTCATTGCAAACTAAACTGTATGAGTTTGGTGTAACTACACTTGAGGATGCGATTAAAGTAGCTGGTCAGTGTGAGAGGGCACGTTCTACAGTCACTGAGCCTTACCACGTAAGGTCTCACTGATGAGGGAGTAACGAGCCACTGGAAGTGTATGCTGCTGAACTGACCCGCCTGTTCACCAGGCTTTTCCGGATTATGGAGAATCTGCCATCAAAGGTGAAATTTTGCGACACTTTATAGCTGGACTTGAACTTTCATTGCAAACTAAACTGTATGAGTTTGGTGTAACTACACTTGAGGATGCGATTAAAGGGATACTTCACCTCTGGGAAGATGAATGTGTATTTAAAATATGTCATTTAAGTAGAAGAAATGTGGAGAAATTTTTGAATTTGGAGCTTTCTAGACTGAGAAAAGCCAGAAAATGTATTTTTGGCTTATGTGGATGAAAGACAACAACTCCCAGAATGCACTTGCTTCGCTGCCTTAGGAGGCCACGCCTACCGGTTAGAGAGCACAGTTGAAAACAACAAGGCTAGCCTAAGTGATGAGTTTGCCAGGGATTTAGAGACCCAAAATGTCCGGGATTCGGCTTTTGCGTTCTACAGTCGCCATTCATCATGTTTACTGTGGCGAGCAGGACGAGGCTGACGGCCGCGGGAGAACGCATCTCTCACGGAGGAGCGGGAATTTTCTTAGCAATGTTAAAACGCACATCAACCGCATCAAACGCACTTGTTTAGCGTCCATGTAAACACTACAGTCAGATTCACCGATCGGAATTAATTCAGTTAGATTGAAACGAGAGGTGTGCATGTAAACAATGAATGGCGACCGTAGAACGCAAAAGCCGAATCCCGGACATTTTTAACAGTCTCGCCCGCCGGACAAGTCCGGGAAAAGGAAGATGGTAACCCCTACTTACTCAGCTTTCTCCTATTATTCAGCTTTCTCCACAGAACAAGAGCATGCTAGCTTAGCTTCCAAAGAAAGACGGCTGATACTGTGTACATTCTGTGAGTGAGATCCCACCCTGTATGGGCGGGTTGAAAACATGCGGAACAACGCCATCTACTGGCTGTAGTCTTTAGCCTCTGGCCAGAAAATCCTCCGATGACGCAAAATGACGATTTTTGCGTCATCGGAGGATTTTTTCCAGACAAAAAATACATAAATCTCTCCTCTCAGGGGGATATGAGGGGGGAAAGCATGGTAATTCGAAAATACTACAGGTTTTCTACTAATACAAAGCTTAATGCTAAATCCTGAAGTAACCCTTTAAAGTAGCTGGTCAGTGTGAGAGGGCACGTTCCACAGTCACTAAGCCTTACCACTGCCGACATCCTCTGCACCTCTGCACGATACGACAGTAGAGAGACCCACTTTAGCCCTCAGCAGAGATATACTGCATACGATGACTCCGTGCCTTCTCAACCCAGCTACAGGCATCAACTGAAGGATGACAGCAGCCCAGGTGAGAACCGAGATCAACGGAGGGATGAGCAGTATCACAGACGTCGCTCTCCAAGTCCACAACGACCCCATTCACGCCATGTACACTTCATCGAACATCAGCATTCGGGAAACGAGTGGTAGCTGGAGATGAGGGCCAATCTTCAGTTCAATTGTCAGCGGCCCATAGCAACAATGTAGTCACTGTGGACACCACAGTCTGGACACCTTACATAAAAGGCCTCGTCGAGGACCAAGAAGTCAGTATTTTCCTTGACACGGGCACTGGTTTGTCCCTCATCAGTGAGACCTTACGTCAACGCATCACTGCACTCAAACATCGCCCCTTACTGAAAAGTTTCCAGGTGGCACACACACTGACAGGACAACAGCTTGACATTTTAGGCTCACTATCTGTCACATTACGACTGGGGTCACACATATTCAGTATGAACATGTATGTTGTAAGAGACTCTAGACAGGACGCTCTTCTTGGGTGGGACTTTTTCAAAATGCATGGTGCTTCAATTGACACAGCCTCTGGTGTTTTTTTGTTCAAGAATGACAAAATTTCACTTCTCAGTTCCTCCCAAGAACTGCCTTTTTGCTGTAATGTGTTCCTCCTCTCACAGGTCTCAGTCCCTCCTTTGACAGATATTGTTGTTCCTGCCTCTGTAGCATGTCCCTCAGAAACAGGAACAACAATATCTGTCAAAGGAGGGACTGAGACCTGTGAGAGGAGGAACACATTACAGCAAAAAGGCAGTTCTTGGGAGGAAAGGCAGTTCTGAGGTCCCTCAGAAACAGGAAGTCAGCTACATGGTTTTCAAGGTATTCTGGAACCACATGTGACCTTTGACAAAGATTTAGCTGTTGCTCGTAGCTTCTCTAACGTCAAAAATGGGCTCACAGTAGTTCATCTGCTTAATCCTACACACCAAGACATTGAGTTGCCCAAACAGACCCATTTGGGTCAGTTCTACACTGTGCGTGACATGCCTTCTGATTTCTATAAGCCTGTGGACGGTCTTGTAGCTCAGGTTAACCTGCCAAACCCTTAATGCCGATTACCTGATGTTCGCATGGGTACAGACACTCTTACTCCCAACGAGTTAGAAGTAGTTAACTCCCTCCTACAAGAGAACTGTGATATATTCAGTACTTCCTCTACTGATCTAGGTAGAACTGATTTGATTAAGCATAGCATACACACATCCTCCACATCCCCTGTGCGTCAGAGAGCATACCGTACATCTCCTGTCCTAAGAGAGGAAATCCACAGACAAGTACAGAAACTCCTTGATGCTGATTTAATTGAGCCTAGCCATAGCCCATGGGCCTCCCCAGCGATACTTGTTCGTAAGAAGGATGGGCCTTACAGATTTTGTATTGATTTATAGGCGTTTGAACTCGATTACCATCAAAGATGCACATCCACTGCCACGTGTGGATGACAGTTTAGATGCCCTTTCTGGAGCCACCTTGTTTAGCACTCTAGATTTGTCAAGTGGCTATTGGCAAACTCAAATGGATGATGCTAGTAAAGAAAAAACTGCCTTTACTACAGGAGACTCCCTCTATCAGTTTAAGGTCATGCCAATGGGCCTTACTAATGCCCCCCCAACATTTCAGAGGTTGATGGAGCTTGTTCTCTGTGGCCTCCACTGGTCTAAGACTCTGGTTTATGGTTTTCAGTCTCAAACTCCATCCTCAAAAGTGTCAGCTTTTCAAGCAATCTGTACTCTTTCTAGGACATGGCATTCAACCTGACCCCAAAGTGACTGAGAAAGTGCTGAATTAGTCTCGTCCAACTACACCTACAGAGGTTAGAGCTTTCATAGGCCTCTGTTCATACTATCGGCGGTTTATCAGAGACTTTGCGGAAAAGGCAGCCCCTTTACACATTCTGACGAGGAAACCAAATTCACATGGAACAAACAATGTGAGGACACATTTCAGTATTTTCGCCATGCTCTATCCTCCCCTCCTATTCTCACCTACTCACCTTTCAGCAAGTCTTTTATTCTCTATACGGATGCATCTCACCATGCGATTGGCTCCGTGCTTGCACAACAGCAACAGGGTGTTGAAAAGGTAGTAGCCTATGCCAGTCATGTGCTAAGCACAACAGAGCGTAACTGGTCCACCTTTGACAGAGAATGGTGGGCTATTGTTTGGTCTGTTCGACATTTCTCACACTACTTGCAAGGATGCCCCATTGTTACAGACCATCGCCCCATGTTAGGGTTAAAGACAATGCCTATTGATCGAGATCCAACAGGACGTAGGGCACGTTGGGTATTGGAGCTTGACGTGTACAATTGGGTCATAAAACAAAGGAATGGCGTAAAGCAGTGGTTCCCAAACCTGTCCTGGAGGACCACCAACACTGCACGTTTTCTTTATCTCCCTGATCAAATACACCTGATTCAACTCATCAGCTCATTAACCCATGTGATAATGAGCTGATGAGTTGAATCAGGTGTGCTTGATTAGGGAGACAAAGAAAACGTGCAGTGTTGGTGGTCCTCCAGGACAGGTTTGGGAACCACTGGCGTAAAGCACACAAATGCAGATTCACTATCTAGACGCCCAAGTCACAGTGATACTATTCCTTCTGTTCCCGCAATGTCAGACAAACCAGAACCTTCTGTAGACAACGCCCCTCTGACTGCTCATGTTGTCATAGACCTTTCTCAGACTTTGTCAGTCGATCTTGCACAGTGTCAAAAAGATGATGTCACACTGAGGACAGTGAGTGAGTGGTTGAAGGAAGAAAAGAGACCCCCAGCTTGGGTTCTAAAGAAAGGTTCGACAGAGCTCAAAGTATATGGGCGACAGTTTGATAGACTGCATTTGCAGGATGGAAAAATCTACTGTTTTGCCTGTAACAAACCAAAAGAGTCACCCTCTCTTCATGTAGTATTTCCCAGTAAAGCTATATTACAGTTTTTACATGGTCATTCCACTGTAGGTCACCTTGGCTACAAAAAGACACTTGCAAGGGGCAGGGAGCATTTCTATTGGCCATATATGGCTAGAGACATAGAGAACTACTGCCAACAGTGTGTTTCATGCCAGTCTAGATCTATGCCAGTCCCACATCAAGTAGCTCCCTTACAGACTATTCATGCCAATCATCCTTTTGAAAAGGTGGCAGCTGACATTACTGAGCTTCATGTGACACCATCAGGCCATAGATATGTCTTTGTTCTTCAAGACTATTTCACTAAGTATGTGAATTTGTACCCCATGAAGGACCAAAGAGCTGTAACGGTGGCACGCTGTATTTTTGAACAGTATGTCACAGAGCATGGTGTTCCTGAATGCCTTCATACAGATTAAGGCCGCCAGTTTGAGGCAGATTTAATCAAGGAGTTGTGTTCCAAGTTGGGTGTCACCAAAACTAGGACTTCTCCTTATCATCCTGAGGGAGATGGTTTAATTGAAAGATTCAATCGCACCCTGAAAGACCAATTGAGTTAATGTCTGTATCAGCAAACAGAGCCATGGGACACCATGTTGAGGTCAATCCAGTTCTCTTACAATACCAGTGTGCACAGCAGTACTGGATACACCCCTTTTTTCCTTGTTTCAGAATTCTCAAAGAAACTGTCCATGTTCTTAAGTGAAGAGGGAAAATCTATGTCTGACATGCAAGCTCTATTTACTCAGTCTGGCTCTAGTCAAGTCAAGTCATCTTCATTTATATAGCGCTTTTAACAATGTAGATTGTCTCAAAGCAGCTTCACAGAGATAAGCGTATAATTTAAGGTAACAGAGATTGTTTCGGCTTTACAGCAGAGTTAAGTTATTTCCATCTAAAGTTAGTTTTAATTGATTTGGTTCCGTCGCAATGATCATTTGTTATTAAATTAGGGGCCGCTAAGACGACACCATTCTCTCTACACAGACTTTAAACGCGAACCTGTGAGAAACGCTGATGGCGGTCACATGCGCATTTAGAATGGGTTCTATAGTTATGTGCGTTAGAATATACGCTCTACCACTAGTTCTCCTGAATCTATCATACGCGCGTGGGTGAACTATTGGAGAAAACCTCTAAACCAGGGGTCGGCAACTGGCAATAATTTCTGGCCCGCCGGATTATTTTGGAAGTCCGTTTTTTTGTTTTTTTGTTTACTTTTTTTTAACCCCCTGGGGTCGACGGTATCGCCGGCGATACCAGCTCGCTTTTTTTTCAGTTCAGTTCAAAAGAAATTAATTTTGCTCTGTGGACTTTGATATTACAAGCAAGTTTCATACATCAGTCGATTCTGTTAAATGTGTATTATTTTTGTGTATACTCACAATAAAAACAAAGGGTTGTGCTTTTTGCCAAATGAAGAACGTGATGCGAGTTCTGCCTTCTCTCTGTCAGTGAAGACCATTCTGAAACGCGTCCGAAAATGAACTGTAACTCAGCGAATACTCAGTCAAACAGGCATACAGACACACAGGCATGAAGCTTGAATTATCGTCTTTTAAATGAGGTAATTTATATAAAAAACAAATATTCTCATCTTGTGAAATCTGTATTAAAAGAGAGCGATCCCAGTCGAGCTCATTAGAGCTAATTCAAATGTAACGTGAACACGCCCACGGAGAGCGCGTGCTATTCAAACGCAAATTACTGAGGCAATCCAAGCAAACCTGTGAACGCCCCCATATCAGCTCGAGAAAACACAAGTTTAATCATATCATTTACACGTGTTTACACCATCTTGCAGCGCTGTGAGGAATAATAATAATGGAAAATCTACCTCAGAGTGCGGGTATTGCAGGAGAGAGGATCCGAATATGTAGTAAGTTTTTTTTTCCTTCTCAAGTTAATCCCGTTTCTGTGAATGAATGAACGGCAGCCGCAGAGATGCGCGCTGTTTATCACAGCTCGCAAAAAGACAGTTTAAATTTAAATTGCGTCTCTGTGTGAATGAATGATGATGTTTTAGCAAACTGTATTGCTATACTGAGTTGAACAGAAATAAAAAAATCGACAGAAATATGTTGAAATAAAATGTAGGCTATTTGTATAAGCAATGTATTAAACTGAAAATTAACATTTATATGCCCTAATATTTCATAAAAACAACGTTACAGTCAGGCGTTTCTGTTTGTGAATGAATGTTTCGGTTTTAGCAAACTGTAATGCTATACTGAGTAAAAATCGACTGAAATATGTTGAAATAAAATGTATTTGTATAAGCAACGTATTAAACTGCAAATTAACATTTATATTTCCTATAATAAAAATGAAAGACCTATGTTACAGACATATGAAAGACAACATTTCGTTGATTAGTTTTGGATAGATTATACATTTTTACTGTAAAATATCTGCCACCTCAAATAAGCTTTCGTTTGCCAATATTTGCTCATGTTAAATATAGTATGTTTTGTCAAAAATAATCAAATAATCAATCAAATCCTTAACCTGTTAAGCTGTAACCCCACTTTTGAAAAATCCCAAGAAATGACATACCCAAACTGAAACAGATACAGTTCATGAACCCTTTGTACTAAAAGCACAAGTATGATCTCATTTGAAAGCTGACACCTGGCAGTTTATTGTAAATGTAGAATTAATTATTGTCATAATGACAAAAATTGTTATAAATAGCTTCAAAGTTTTGTAAAGTTATTAGAAATTATTTTTTATGAAATATCCTCATGAAAATAAAATTGAAGTTGGCACTGGAGCAATCTAGAAATGCACTACAGCTAATGCCACATGTCTAAACATTTTATGTTTAAAATCTTAAGATAATAAGTCCAAAACTCTGTATTTAGTGAAATGTTTTTCAAGACCATGTCATGTGACTTTATTTTGATTTGATGCTAAAATGCTACTGATGTTTATTGCCATCTTCTAACCATCTATCCAGTATATTTTCTTTATTGTTTTGTGGTGCAAACGAGCCCCATTCAGTCTCAGTCTCCCCCTGCACACATTCACACCTCTCCAGCCTGGTTATGGCTCGAAATATGCATTTCTTTTGTCTGTATTATAGCTACTAACGACTGGCTATTCACAGGCTATTCATATGGTTTCAGTCACTAATTTCTTTTCTCAAAGTTCACCCTTACATTTTAAACTGTATCTAATGCATTTCTTGAATAAAGAAACATTTCAGTAAGCATTCAAAAAATAATAAAAATATAACTTCTAGGTGGCAGGTGCACCTAGGGCTAGCTAGCATGTTAGCTTAGCACACCATCAATACACAACAATTTATGAGATTAAAACCATGTTTGTGCGTATAAACTTACTTTATAGAGCAAATCGAGTATTTTAAATAATTTTCTGTGATCTAATTTGGCTTCAGATAAAAAATCAGACAGAAAATATACTATTGGATAGTGTTCTGCACAACGATTCTATATAGATTAGCATTACATTATAAATATAATCTATTATTATGGAAATACCTGGCATGGATTGAAAAACACAGGTAACTCAAATATCATAGCAAACATGTTTATTGTCTTCAAAATGTCTTTATCTGCATGTTACAGCCATAGTTACAGCGCGATCTGTTGTTAGCTTTTTTTTTTTTTTTTTTTTTTTTTTATTAACAAAAAAACAACAACATACAAAACTCTCGTAGGGGAAAGGAATACACATGATATATACAAATGTTGTCCATATACCAAGGTACTAACCAAGCAGACAAAAAACAAACAAAAAAAAAACAAAAAAACAAAACAAGGGGGAGCTACTTTGAAATACACAAGTCACAGGCAAAAATTTCCATTTGGAGCAGCACACACACAAGGGGAGATTAATCACAACAGTAGTTTCCTAGATATATCACTACACATTTTCCTTGCGATTTTAGTAGATTTGACCTTTTTCAGTGAGGTAAAAAACAATTTAAAATCATTTATAAACCAAACAAAGGAAGGCTTAGAGCATCTCCACTTACTGCAATGAATGTGATATTTACCCATAAGAATAATCATATTGACTAAATCTGATACTGATGAATCTACATTATCCATATAAAAGAGGATGTGTGGCAAGGTGAGATTAGGGATATTATCAATCTTAAGTGACAGCCAATTATGTAACTCAGACCAAAAACTATTGGCCACGGGGCAAAAGAAGAACATGTGTTCCAGAGTCTCATCAGCCATCTCACAAAATACACAAGGGTCTACATCAAATTTGAATCTTTTTCTAAGAAAATCAGCAACCGGATATATCTTATAAATTATTTTAAAGTGAGTCTCTTTGACTTTTGGGGAAATGGGCCATTTGATGAATTTAAAATGTGTTTTTTCTATGGACAATGCAACCATATTCGGAACCTGTACACACAATCCTCTGTTATAATCAAAAAACAATTTAGATTTCAAAACATCATTAATATATTTATTATTACATTTAAAGTCAACTAAACTACAATCATTAATGACTAAATTTGGTAAAGTTGGTAAGGGTCTTACTGTTGTATAAAACAATGTGTTTTGTATTAACTGTAATAATGGTACAGGTATTGCTTTACAGATCTTGCTGTATTCTCTATTCGTACAGTTTAAATTATATTTGTCTAAGAAAGCTTTATATTCAAAGAAGTTACCATTATCATCTATAATATCATTCACAAACACAACGCCATTTTCATACCAGTCATACCTGAACAATGATTTCCTATTGATTAGAATGACCCTATTGTTCCATAAGGTGGATCCATGTGGAGAAAAGTTATGGGTGAATATAATTTTCCAATATTGGAGAATTTGTTTGTGGAAGTTTGATAATTTAACTGGAATTTTGGTCACCTCAAAATCACATTGCAGAAGAAAATCAAGCCCTCCTACTTTTTTAAATAGATGTCTAGGGATGTGAAACCACATAGAATCTGGTTGTGATAGATATGTTTTCAACCACTTAATCTTAAAGGTCCCAAACATTGATTCAAAGTCCAAGGCTTTTATACCACCCATATCATACTCTTTAACAAGCTGAGATTTCCTTATATAATGGGTTTTATTTTTCCACAGGAATTGGAAAATAATTGAGTTGACTTTCTTAATATTACTGGAAGAAACATACAGGGAGTGACATGGATAAATTACTTTGGAAATACCTTCTGCTTTAGATAGAGTAACTCTACCAAAGATAGTGAGGTCTCTGGTAAGCCATCGGCTCAAAGATTTCTTCATATCTATTAATCGGTTAGAAAAATTAACATCTTCCCTTCTGATAGCATTTTTAGATAAGACTATTCCTAAATATTTTACTTCTGATTTAACCTCAATTGAAGAGATGATGGAATCCATTGACGAGTGAATGGGAAGTAGCTCACATTTTTTAACATTGAGGGTTAATCCTGAAGCTTTGGAGAAAATTGAGACTGAATCAAGGGCAACATCAACCATGAATTTATTCCTTAAAAGGATTACTGTGTCATCTGCAAATTGACTAATTTTAAATTCCTTGTCAAATATTGAGATCCCATGCAAATCGGGGTTGTGATTAATTAGCATGATAAGTGATTGGGTGGCTAGAATAAACAGTTTGGGAGAAATCGGGCACCCTTGTCTAATACCACGGAGCACCTCAAACCTAGGAGTCATACCAGGATTCAGGGACACAGAACTATATATGTCAGTATAAAACATCTTAATTATTTTACAAAAATTGTTCCCAAAACCTAAAAAATCTAGGACTTCAAATAAAAAGGCATGTTCAACAGTGTCAAATGCCTTGTAAAAATCGAGAAATAAAATAAAGGCATCAGTATCAATGAGATCTCGATAATCAAGCATGTCTAGAAGCAATCTGGTATGATTATGTATATTTCTACCCCTCATGAAAGCTGATTGACACTCATCGATAATATGTGATAATCCCTCATTTAGACGATTAGCATAGACAAGTGCCAATAATTTATAATCATTACATAACAAGGTAATTGGTCTCCAATTATCCAATAACAGATTATCTTTGTTAGGTTTGGGAATTAGAGTGATGAGACCATGTTTCATAGTGGGAGAAAGATTACCTTTTGATATACAATCTAAATAGGCATTATAGAGCATTTCTCTGATATCGCTCCAAAAGAAAAAGATAAACTCCACGGTTATCCCATCTATTCCAGGTGACTTCCCCTTAGACATCTGTCGAACTGCCAAGTCTAACTCCTCAATTCTTAGCTCATCTTCCATAGATTGTTTAAAGTTATCATCAATTGTCTTTTTAAACCCCTGAATCCTATTTAGGAAAAAACAACAATCTTCTTTAGAAAAATGGGATTTATACAAATTACTATAAAAAGCTTTGATTTTTTCGTTTACTTGTTCTTGATTTTCAATAATAACATCATTAATATTTAACTTCCGAATTTTCTTCTTCGTCTGTCTTTGCTTTTCCAGACTAAAAAAATAGGAAGAGTTTTTTTCCCCCTCTTCGATCCAACGAGCCCTTGAACGAATAAATGCTCCCTTGGCCTTTTCCAAATATATATTATCAAGATGGGACTGTAAATTGTTTAATTCAGTCTGCTCTTCCAGTGTCAAATCATCTTTACAGCACAACATATTAATGTGACTAATGATGTCCCTTTGTCTTATCTTTTTACGTGTTGATAATTGCTTACTTTTCTTAATAGCTATCTGTTTAACTTTGAATTTGAACCATTCCCATTTACTCAGAAAACACATTTCCAATTCACCTACTTCTTTAACCAGTTGTTTAACTGCATTACAAAACTCAGTATCTTCCAAGAGGGTATTATTAAATTTCCATATGGGGTTTGTGTTATTCTCTCTTCCACCCGGAGAAAGTGTCAAAAATATTACACAATGATCAGTTAGGGGTGATGCTGAAATTTCACATCTATTTACCTCATTAATTAGATTGTCTGAGATTAACCAATAATCCAATCTTGAGCATTGGCCATTATTAGATGAGTTAAACCAGGTAAATTGTTTTCTGGTTGGGTTTTTCATTCTCCAATAATCTATTAGACTGGCCTTTGTGATTAATTCAACTATTGTTTCATCAAATGAGTGGCAGTGTCTTTTTGATGGTAGGCGGTCTAACCAAAGATCAGGGGCCAGGTTAAAATCTCCCCCAATTATTACTCTATCCGTTAAAAAAAGCAATTTCCATTCTTCTAAGTACTTAATTAAGGATGAGAAGAGAGTTTTGTTCTGTGCTCTTTTGTTATAACCATACACACATAATAAAATGTAGTTTATACCATTAATTTCAGTTGCGACCATTATCCAATAGCCGGTAGGGTCACTTTTATGGTCAATAATTTTCCCAGGAAATCTATTTAACAAAATCATAACTCCTGCAGAGCGTGACGTTCCATGACTGAAAAAGATAGAGTCTCCCCATTGCGATTTCCAAAATTTTGTGTCAGCCTCAACTGAGTGGGTTTCTTGCAAAAAAACACAATTAGCCCTTTGCTCCTTACAGAAAAGAAAAATAGCCTTACGTTTTACGTTATCTTTCAACCCCCTAGTATTTAAAGAAATAAAGGAAACCATTTAGGTGATAAGTAGATAACCTATAAACAGTGCACAAAAGAGTGTTGATGATGCGCAGGAATGAGTCGTTAGTCCTAAATCTACATGTTTAGTGTAACTAATCCTCTATACACTATAGAGGGAGTAAAGAAAAACTACAAACCGAACAGTTATTTTAACAACGGTCTATTTAAATATGGAATCAACTTCGTCTACTTTGTGTTTTTCTTAATTTTGACAGCCATGAAGCTATTGTTAGTAGACTACCATAGCAACAACAAAAAAAAAAATCAAATTATGACCAGCTTTAAAAAAACATTTAACAGGTAACCAAAGTAAACAATCAGTATCTGCCATATGCTGGCGTGCAAAAAAAAAAAAAGTTTTGTAGTCCTCAACGTATTGACCATGCTCCGATCATAACATCGGCTTATTTAACCCCAAATGTTCAGTGATGCATTTACAAACAAAGTGCGGGTAGTGTTGATACTTACATATCGGAACGTTTATGTCAATCAACAATAAAAATAAATTTCTCAGTCAAACGTGAGTGCAAGCTGAATTTCTACCAGCCATTCAAATGATAGCAAAAAACAAGTGATCAATTGGGGTCCACTCTCCGGTTATCGATCAGCGCGTATCCTTCCTTTAAGAATGCCCTTTTACCCGTCTTTCTGGCTTCTTGGACCAGTGGCCACAGCTTTGCACGCGCCTCCCGGTCTTCTTTCGAGAAGTCTTCTTTGAAACGTATGTGCATGTCTCTACACACTCTCGCATCCTTCGACTTTTTCCATACATCATCCCGCACCGTTCTCATCCCAAACTGAATGATGATCGCTCTCGGTGTGTTATTCGAGGTAGCGGCGTCGCCTTTCCTTCCCAGCCGGTGAACGGTGTCTACGGTGTCTCGCAGCCGATCCACAGACATTGGAACAACTCTTGTCAGTATCCCGATGACAACTTCTCTCGTGTCCTCTCCATCCTTTTCAGGGAGACCAATCATCCTCAGATTCCACCTTCTTTTATATCGGGTTTGCTCTGCACATGCTTCTTTTAACAAGCTGTTTTCTCTCTGAAGGCCTCCTATTTTTTTTTGAAGCGCGCAGATTTCTTCTCTGTTTTCTTTAGTTGCGGTTGTGTTAGCTTCGATACGTCTGTCGAAACTTTTCAAAAGTTCCGTCTGCTCGTCCATTTTCCTGGTCAGAGCTTGTACTGCATGAAGAATTGCAGCGCCAGTATTCACGTCCTCAATTTCACTTTGGTGTCTCTGCTTCTTTGGATTTGGCTGTTTAATCGGCGTATGTTCTTTGTTAATTTTGTCTTCTTTGGATGAATGTTGCTCTGCTTCCATTTCTCCTTCAATGTCAAAATCATCGCATGCCTCGTGGAGAGCAGCCAAATTGTACTTGTGGTCGGACATGATTCCAAAAAACGAAGAAAATGTTGACACTACATTAAATATCTATTTCACAGAGGGGATGTTACACTAGTTTATCACATTACTAGGACTAAAAATAAACTTTTTACCGGAGCCTGCAAAAGTGCTACCACTCACTCCGCCATCTTGAAAACCCCCGATCTGTTGTTAGCTGTGTGTGTGTTCGAGGCTTCCTGGATTGTCACATGATTATGGCACTTCTTCATGTTCTAATACTGTGCACTGGGCGGCGAGGGCGCCCTCAGGCTATTGGTATGAATTGAAAACACATTAACAGAGTATGCAAACGCTCATAATGATTACATCGACGCATTTGGGTATAAATTCAATAAATATTATTCCTGTCTATAGAAATCTGATGTAAACCTATGAGAATATATCAATATTTCTCCAAATCTGCAAATTTTTTAGCTAAAAGCCCTGAAGGACGTTGTTTTGTGTATCGCTGTCATGACGACAGCACGGAGTTTTTTATGAATGAAAGCGGCTGACGCGCATAATTCATATCAAAGGTATCGACTCATTTTTTCATTTCATAACTCCTGACACAAATTAAGAAATAACTGTCGCTATAAGTTTCTCAGAATACAATAGTGGTCAAATTCTGAAACTTGAGTCTTATATCTTTTTAATGATGTATAGTTTGTCAAGGTATAACATTAAATCTGATAGTAACTTTGAACTATATATAAATAAAACCGCTTCAGTGCGCCCGCGCTCTGGCAACGGTTAACAGGTTAACTTTGAAATATGTATGATAAAATGTATACTTTAGTTTTGCAGCATATACGACTGGGTAAATGTGAATTAGCTCAAGGATATAGGGAATTTTGGAAATATTAATAATCATAACTCAAGGTCATAATAATTCAGAAATCGCATGTACATTCACTTTATCAATTATCGAGATTACCTGGTTCTGTAACTGGTCTGGTCATCCATCATTCGTCCCGCAAATAAATGTAAGATTATCACAGTTAAGAAGGGGTATCTTTTTACAAACTCCAAGAAAGTTTATGTTCTGGCCACGAACATCAAACTTTCTGAATTTATTAATTAAAACTACTGAATGTAGTCTGTAATATCGAGCTTGTAGCTAGATCTTTTGTTTCATTGACTTTATAAAAGCGGGCTTTCAAATACAGAGACAGTGAAAAGTATTCCATGGATTTTAATAAATGTAAGACTAGAGATTATATGAGCTACAAATATAAACGTACGTAAAAATGCAAACAATAAACAAACAAACACTTAACCGAACCAAAACATAAAACATAGCATGATCAGAATGAAGTGAAAGAAAGAAAGAAAGAAATAGAGAGAAGGGAAAATTAGTAATTATTACATACAGAAACCTCTGTTCACGAGACCCCTGGAAACAGCTTTTATCAGCTCAATATACTTGCAGAATTCTGTGCTCTTTCGGGTGAGGCTGAGGCTGAGGCAGGAAGCGAGGGTGGCGTCCTGTTTCTGCTGGGTCTTCCAGTGCCGCGGGAAGCTTGAAAGGCTTACTGAATGTAATATTACCGAGAAAGTTCAGATTCGTCTCCCGGGAAGGGAGAGGCTGTAGAATCTTCGTTGCAACGGACGCAGCTACGACTCGGACATGTGCTCGTTCGATAGGCTAGGGCCTTCTTCCGATGTTCCTCAGAGAAGCGCTGCGCCGGGGAGAAGAGAGAGAGGGACCGGAGAAGCGAGGAAGTGGGATCAGAGAGATCGATGAGAGAAGAAGTGAGATGAGGGGGTTTCTGCCTTTTTACAGACATCTGTTTACGCCCTCTTTCTAAGACAAAAGCCAATCAGGTCTTCTTATCTGAAGCGGGAAAGTTTTCTTTGTGAAGAAAACCCGCCTACCTTGACCATATGTCTTATGAGCGAAATAATTCATATTTCCTCTTAAGATTATACACACAGAACAATACATTTTACTGTAATCTTCTATGTGGGACAGAAGTGTCAAAAGTATTCACATTCATTACTCAAGTAGAAGTATAGATACTAGGGTTTAAAAAGACTTCTGTAGAAGTTGAAGTATCAACTCAAGCTTTTTACTCAAGTAAAAGTATAAAAGTACTGGTTTAAAAACTACTTAAAGTATAAAAGTAAAAGTAATGTAAGAAAAAAAATGCCATTAAGGACAAAAGCTAAGGCCGCGCCACAGGGGCCTATATAGTGCACTACCCCAGCTCCTCAAAAAAACACATTTTTCTAAAGACCATATTTGACTATAATTATGTCAAGTCAAGTCATCTTCATTTATATAGCGCTTTTAACAATGTAGATTGTCTCAAAGCAGCTTTACAGAGATAAGCGTATAATTTAAGGTAACAGAGATTGTTTCGGCTTTACAGCAGAGTTAAGTTATTTCCATCTAAAGTTAGTTTTAATTGATTTGGTTCCGTCGCAATGATCATTTGTTATTAAATTAGGGGCCGCTAAGACGACACCATTCTCTCTACACAGACTTTAAACGCGAACCTGTGAGAAACGCTGATGGCGGTCACATGCGCATTTAGAATGGGTTCTATAGTTATGTGCGTTAGAATATACGCAGGTTTGGAATTCCCTACAAGCCAAGCCTAAACAAAATACTTGTCTTTCCTTATAAATTTTGATAAGGAATTTTATTTTATTTGTTGCTTTGGGGTAGGACCGCAAGACGAATTTTCCCGACAACGCCTTATCTGTAGAGTGGTAGTGGGATCCTCCATAGGGAGAGACTAGTTGGCACTTCAGCACTGCGTTGTCATCGGTCCAGGTGAAGGTCCTTCGTCAGATCTGGATACGGCCTGGATCCGGCAGGCTGCAGGAAAAACCTTGGGATAAACACAGACACTAAAATTAGCGTAGATGCCATTCTTCTCATGATGTAACGAGTACATCAGGATTTTTGGGAAGTGTTCCCGGTTCCGGCTGACCTAATCTATGCAGCATAACATTAAATTATAGAAGTCTATAATGTATTATGTGAAAGCTAGGTCAAAGAGATGTGTCTTTAATCTGGCTTTGAACTGACAGAGTGTGTCTGCTTCCCGGACAATGGTAGGAAGACTGTTCCAGAGTTTTGGTGCTAAATAGGAAAAGGATCTACCGCCAGCAGTTGATTTTGATATTCTAGGTATAATCAACTGGCCGGAATTTTGAGATCGTAATAGACGTGACGGACTATAATGCGTTAAGAGCTCGCTCAAGTACTGCGGAGCTAAACCATTCAGTGCTTTGTAAGTAATCAGCAATATTTTAAAATTTATGCGATGTTTAATAGGGAGCCAGTGCAGTTTTGACAGAACTGGGCTAATATGGTCATACTTCCTGGTTCTGGTAAGAACTCGAGCTGCTGCGTTTTGGACCAGCTGTAGTTTGTTTATTAAGCGTGCAGGGCAACCACCCAGTAGAGCATTACAATAATCTAGCCTTGAGGTCATGAACGCATGAACTAATTGTTCCGCATTTGTCAATGAGAGCATATGACGTAATTTAGATATATTTTTAAGATGGAAAAATGCAGTTTTACAGATACTAGACACGTGACTTTCAAATGAAAGATTGGTATCAAAGAGCACACCCAGGTTCCTAACCAACGACGAAGACTTAACAGAGCAGCCATCAAGTGTTAGACAGTATTCTAGATTATTACGTGAGGAAGTTTTTTGTCCAATAATTAGAAACTCTGTTTTTTCAGAATTTAGAAGTAGGAAATTACAAGTCATCCAATTTTTTATATCCGCTATGCATTCCGTTAATTTTGTGAATTGATAAGTTTCGTTAGGTTTTGAAGAAATATAGAGCTGAGTATCGTCAGCATAACAGTGAAAGCTAATTCCATGTTTCCTAATGATATCTCCTAATGGTAGCATGTACAGAGTGAACAGCAGCGGTCCTAATACTGAGCCTTGTGGTACGCCATACTTAACCTGTGATCGATGAGACATCTCATCATTTACTGCTACAAACTGATAACGGTCAGATAAGTATGATTTAAACCATGCTAGTGCATTTCCTGTAATGCCAACATAATGTTCTAATCTATTTAAAAGAACGTTGTGGTCGATGGTGTCAAATGCAGCGCTAAGATCGAGTAACACTAATAGAGAGATACAACCACGATCGGATGATAAGAGCAAATCATTTGTGACTCTAACGAGAGCTGTTTCGGTACTATGGTACGGTCTAAATCCGGACTGGAAATCCTCGCAGATATCATTTCTTTCAAGAAAGGAACACAGTTGTGAGGATACTGCCTTTTCTAATATCTTTGACAGAAAAGGTAGATTCGAGATCGGCCTGTAATTGACTAATTCTGAAGGATCAAGTTGCGTTTTTTTAACAAGCGGTTTAATCAAAGCCAGCTTAAAGTTTTTTGGTACGTATCCTAGAGACAAAGACGAATTAATGATATTAAGAAGAGGATCTATGACCTCTGGAAGTATTTCTTTCAGTAGCTTAGTCGGTATAGGGTCTAACATACATGTTGTAGATTTAGATGATTTAATGAGTTTAGTAAATTCTTCCTCTCCTATAGCAACGAATGAATCAAATTTTTCCTCAGGGAGACTACAATGCACTGCCTGATGCGATACTGTAGTAGACGGTTGCATAGTTATAATTTTGTCCCTGATATTATCAATCTTATAAGTGAAGAAGTTCATAAAGTCATTACTGCTGTGTTGCTTGGAAACTTCGGTGCTTGAAGCTTTATTTTTCGTTAGTTTAGCCACCGTTTCAAATAAATACCTAGGATTATGTTTATTTTCTTCTAATAGGGTTGAAAAATAAGCAGATCTAGCAGCTTTTAAAGCCTCTCTGTAAGTAATTGAGCTCTCTTTCCATGAAATGCGAAATACCTCTAGTTTTGTTTTCTTCCAGTTGCGCTCCATTTTTCTGGCTGCTCTCTTAAGGGCCCGAGTGTGCTCGTTGTACCACGGCGTTGGACTATTTTCTTTAATCTTCTTTAAGCGCAACGGAGCAACTGTGTCTAAAGTGCTGGAAAAGAGAGAGTTAAACGTTTCTGTTGTAATATCTAGTTCTTCTAAGCTATCTGAGATGCTGAGATGATGAAACTGATTAGGAAGATTATTAATAAAGCAATCTTTAGTAGCAGAAGTGATAGGTCTCACATATTTGAAACACGGAGTCGGCTTTGCAGCCTTGGCTAAATGCAAATTACACGAGACTAGATAATGATCTGAGATGTCATCGCTCTGCTGCAGAATTTCAACGGCATCCACATCTATTCCGCGTGATAATATTAGATCTAGAGTATGATTACGACGATGAGTAGGTCCTGACACGTGTTGTCTAACTCCAATTGAATTTACAATGTCTTTAAATGCCAATCCCAATGCATCTTTTTCATTATCGATGTGTATATTAAAATCACCAACAATTAGTACTTTATCTGCAGTCAATATTAATTCTGATAGAAAGTCCGCAAATTCTTTGATAAAGTCTGTATGGTGCCCTGGTGGCCTGTATACAGTAGCCAGCACAAATCTCAAACGTGATTTATCGTTTACACTATATATTTTTACATTAAGCACCAATGCTTCAAAAGAATTATATTTAAAACTTGATTTCTTAGTGGTTTTGAAACTATTACTATAGATTACAGCAACACCACCCCCTTTGCGTTTCAGACGAGGCTCATGTTTATAACAGTAATCTTGCGGGGTTGATTCATTTAAAGTAATGTAATCGTTTGGTTTTAGCCAGGTTTCTGTCAAACACAGCACATCTAGGTTATTATCTGAAATCATATCATTAACAATGAGTGCTTTTGAAGTAAGCGATCGAATATTCAGCAACCCAAGCTTTAGCATTTGCTCATCTGTATTATAGCTGTTTTTTATTTGTTGAACATCAATTAAATTTTTAACCTTAGTTGGGTTTAAACGTTTTTTGGATTTCCAAATTCGGGGAACAGACACAGTCTCTATAAAATGTTGATGTTGAAAAATTTGGGATGATGCACTAGGCTACCTGTTTCAGCCGTATATATGCCCATAGAAAATAAATTTTCTAAATAAATAAGCGGAGGAATCAGGAAATTAATAGGGTAATGTATTAAGGTTTTTAGTCTATATTGACCTTAACAATACGTAAATTAATTAATTCTGTAATGTCACAAATAACTAATAAAGACATGGTGGCAGTTTAACAGAGACTTAACTTTACTCCGCTCAGTGCAATGCAATAGTGCAATACTGTCTTGTTCCTTGCTTTTTGAAGAAGCCAAACACATGTCTGCATCTTTCATTAAAGTGATATAGTTCACCCAAAACTGAAAATCATTTACTCACCCTCAAACTGTTTCTGTCATGATCGGACAAAACTGGAAACAGTTGCAGGTTCTCAAAGCGTTTATTAAGCTCAAAAGGGTAAGACAAACAGTTCAGAATAACGAAGGGCGGCGACTCAGGCTCGTGCAGGGACTTGATGGTCTGTGGTGCGCTGGTGCTGTGACGGTGATGAATCCCGATCCCGGTGCTGGAGTGCGGTGAATCCAAAGACAAAGAACAGGAACGGCAGGAAGACACGGCAGGCGAACAAAGACACGGCAACTCCACGGGAAACACAGACACGGCAAACACAGGACCTCAACAAACAATCCGACACTGGAACAGAGAATGGTGTGAGTATATATAGGGAATGGAAATGAACAGCAGCTGTGAACAGTGATTGATGATGATGATGATCAGCTGGAGCGCTGACAGACACGTGAGCGGGACAACGCCCACTCACACATAAACAACAACGACACGAGGCAAGAAGGAAACAATGCATTCAACAACCGTGACAGTACCCCCTCCTCTAGGAACGCCTCACGGCGTTCCCAGACTCCCTTACCTGTCGATTGTAATCATCGATAAGAGAGTGATCCAGGATGTCACGAGCCGGAACCCAACTTCTCTCCTCCGGACCGTAACCTTCCCAGTCCACCAGGTACTGGAATCCGCGTCCCCTCCGCCTAGAGTCCATAATGCGACGGACCGAATAGGATGGTTCCCCATCTACGAGTCGCGGCGGTGGGGGAACCGGGGCAGGCGGATTAATGCGGGAAAAAAAAACGGGTTTAATTTTGGACACGTGGAATACCGGATGAATTCTCCTGTACACTGGAGGGAGGTTGAGGCGGACTGCCACCGGACTAACAATCTTGGTGACAGAAAACGGGCCAATGAATTTAGGAGCCAGTTTATTAGATACGGAGCGGAGCGGAATGTTCTTAGTAGAAAGCCACACTTTGGAACCGACGACGTATACGGGAGGCCTAGACCGGTGGCGATCGGCCTTGGCCTTGATGCGCGCCCGCACACGGAGGAGAGTCTCACAGGCTCTTGTCCATGTGCGGTGACACCTCTGGACAAAGGCGTGAGCGGAGGGGACCGCGACTTCGGATTCCAGACTGGGAAAGACCGGTGGCTGGTATCCTATACTACACTCAAAAGGAGATAGGCCCGTAGCTGACACTGGCAACGAATTGTGGGCGTACTCCACCATAGGCAGTTGCTGACTCCAGGAGGAAGGATTCCTGGCAGCCGTACATCGCAAGGTTCTCTCCAGGTCTTGGTTGGCTCTCTCAGTTTGACCATTGCTCTGAGGGTGAAACCCGGAAGACAGACTGACCGTCGCCCCCAGTAACTTACAAAACTCTCGCCAAAATTTGGACACAAATTGGGGACCCCTGTCGGAAACCACGTCTGTCGGGAGGCCATGTAACCGAAAGACGTGATTAACGACTGCAACCGCTGTCTCCTTGGCTGAGGGTAATTTGGGCAAGGGAACAAAGTGGGCTGCCTTCGAGAATCGGTCCACCACGGTTAAAACTACCGTGTTACCCTGGGAGGGTGGGAGGGCGGTAACAAAATCTAGAGCGATATGGGACCAGGGTCTCGAAGGCACCGACAGCGGTTGGAGTAACCCATCTGGGGGTCGATTGGACGACTTACCAATAGCACAAACTGAGCAAGCCAAAACAAAATCGTGAACATCGCGAGCCATAAGCGGCCACCAGAATCGTTGTTTGACCAAATAGAGGGTGCGACTAACTCCTGGATGACAGGCTAGACTAGAACAATGGCCCCACCGAATAACGTCTGGACGTAGTTCCTCCGGCACAAATAAGCGGTTCGGTGGGCACCGGATCGGGGGCGTTACCCCTTCTAGAGCCTTCTTGACTCTCGATTCGACCTCCCAAGTGAGCGTAGAGATAATTAGGGTCTCAGGAAAAATACGCTCGGGAGTAGGTGCGTGTTCGGATCGATCAAAAATACGCGACAAAGAATCGGGTTTGATGTTTTTGGAACCCGGACGATACGAGAGGGTAAAATCAAAACGGCCGAAAAAAAGTGCCCACCGCGCCTGCCTGGAGTTCAACCTTTTAGCGGATCTAATGTACTCCAGATTCTTATGATCCGTCCAGACAATAAAGGGTACTCCGCGCATGGATGCATCTTGTTGTCTGAGGGTGAGCGTTGTGAAAGAACTGCGCCTACCCCCACCTCTGACGCGTCGACCTCCACCACAAACTGGCGTGAGGAATCAGGGGCGATTAAGATGGGAGCCGAAACAAAGCGGCTCTTGAGGTTGGAAAAAGCAGTCTCGGCTGCTTCCGACCACCTGAACGCAGATCTGGGGGAGGTCAAGGCAGTCAGAGGTGCGGCTAGTTGGCTAAAGTTGCGAATAAAACGCCGGTAGAAATTGGCGAACCCCAGAAACCTCTGTAGGGCCTTACGGGAATCTGGGTTTGGCCACTCTACCACAGCCTTAACTTTGTCAGGATCCATACGCATACCCTCAGCCGACACGATGTGTCCTAAGAAAGGAACCGACTGTGCATGAAAAGCGCATTTCTCCGCCTTGACAAAAAGCCCATTCTCTAGCAACCTCTGGAGTACTCGTCGGACGTGCTGCACGTGTTCCTGGAGAGACGAGGAAAAAATCAGAATGTCATCCAGGTAGACATAAATAAACTGATCGATCATGTCTCGCAGCACGTCATTGACGAGTGCCTGGAAGACTGCGGGACTGTTGGACAAACCGAAGGGCATGACCAAGTATTCAAAGTGCCCCCTAGGGGTGTTAAAGGCAGTCTTCCATTCATCCCCCTTCCTGATACGGACCAAATGATAAGCATTACGCAAGTCCAGCTTTGTGAAGATGGATGCTCCCTGCAACCTCTCGAAGGCTGAAGACATCAGCGGCAAAGGATAAGTATTCTTTACCGTGATGTTGTTCAGCCCCCGGTAATCAATACAAGGTCGCAGCGATCCATCCTTCTTCCCCACAAAAAAGAACCCCGCCCCCGCTGGAGATGAGGAAGGTTGGATGAACCCGGATGCTAGAGAATCAGAAATATATTTCTCCATAGCCTCCCTCTCCGGAACCGAGAGTGAATAAATCTTGCCCTTAGGCGGAGACTTACCTGACAGTAAATCTATAGCACAGTCGTAGGGACGGTGCGGAGGGAGAGAAGCAGCCCTTGACTTACTGAACACTTCCCTCAGGTCACGGTACTCCGCGGGCACGTTTGATAAATCCACTGCTTCCTCCTGCAACACAGGAACAGAGACGACAGAACAGGCAGACACAAGACAAGAACTATGACATTCAGCGCTCCAGGCTGATATGGTTCTCTGTTTCCAGTCAATGCGGGGGTTGTGTTGATGGAGCCAGGGGTGACCCAAGACAATGGGGGTGTGATGGGAGTCCGTGATGTAGAATGATATTGTCTCTGCATGGTTTCCTGAGGTGATGAGTGTAATGTTCTCGGTGGCCTGGGAGATGGTGGGTAGTGACTGTCCATTGAGTGCATGTACAGTGATTCTCTGGGGAAGTGTTCTGAGTGGGACTTGAAACTGTAGTGCAAAGGTGCGATCCATAAAATTACCTTCGGCCCCAGAGTCCACCAGTGCGGTGCAGTGATGATCGTGGACAGACCATCTAAGTCTTCCCGGGAGGATGGTGGATGTGGATGAGGACTTTTCGGCGGAGATCCCACCCGATAGTAGCCTCATACTTACTATCGGTCTTGACCTTTTACCGGGCAGTTGTTAGCAAAGTGTCCCGCTCTCCCGCAGTACAGGCAAAGGCCAAGGGATCTCCGCCTCTCCCTCTCCTCCTGGGAAAGTCGAGCTCGACCCACCTGCATGGGCTCGGGATCGGAGGGACCGACCGCGTCCATGCCACTGGACCACTGATGTTCCACCCCCCCACGAGGCAGGCTGGGTGGAGCGCGTGGTCCGACCCGGGCTAGTCGGGCGTCCACCCTCAGCGCCAGATCGATGAGTCCATTCAGTGAGGGGGGTAGGTCCAGGGCGTAGATCTCCCTCTGGACGCGGTCGGCCAGCCCATGCAGGAACCTATCCCACTGCGCTTCCTCGTTCCAGCGACACTCGGCCGCCAGGGTCTTGAACTCAATGGCGTAATCTGAAACAGATCGTTCTCCCTGGCGTAGATCAGACAAGACCCTGGCAGCCTCTCTTCCCGCGACCGCGCGGTCGAAAACTCTTCTCATCTCCGAAGAGAGCGCCTGGAACGAGGAACAGCATGGTTCTTGATTCTCCCACACCGCCGTCCCCCATAGTGCCGCTCTCCCAGTCAGTAGAGTGAGTACGAATGCCACCTTCGTCTCCTCTCTCTCAAATGTCCGGGGCTGGAGTGCAAAATGCATGCCGCATCGAGTCAAAAACGGCCGGCAAAAGTTAGGCTCACCAGAGTATGGCTCAGGAGTCGGAAGGCGAGGTTCCGACTGGGAGGCGGGCATCGGTGGTGTGGGAGGGACGGGCGGTGCGGCTGGCGCAGCGGGAGGTTGCAGCTGTTGAAAACGCTGGGTCAGCTCGGACACCTGCGTGACGAGAGCCTGAATCGCGCGCGCCGCTTCCCCTTGATGACGGTCCTGAGCGTCCATCCTTTGAATACTTGCACGAACAAAGTCATCCATTGTTGCGGCGGCGGCACCTGCTGCTTCCATGGATCGGTCGGATTGTTCTGTCATGATCGGACAAAACTGGAAACAGTTGCAGGTTCTCAAAGCGTTTATTAAGCTCAAAAGGGTAAGACAAACAGTTCAGAATAACGAAGGGCGGCGACTCAGGCTCGTGCAGGGACTTGATGGTCTGTGGTGCGCTGGTGCTGTGACGGTGATGAATCCCGATCCCGGTGCTGGAGTGCGGTGAATCCAAAGACAAAGAACAGGAACGGCAGGAAGACACGGCAGGCGAACAAAGACACGGCAACTCCACGGGAAACACAGACACGGCAAACACAGGACCTCAACAAACAATCCGACACTGGAACAGAGAATGGTGTGAGTATATATAGGGAATGGAAATGAACAGCAGCTGTGAACAGTGATTGATGATGATGATGATCAGCTGGAGCGCTGACAGACACGTGAGCGGGACAACGCCCACTCACACATAAACAACAACGACACGAGGCAAGAAGGAAACAATGCATTCAACAACCGTGACAGTTTCAATCCTGTATGAATTTCTTTCTTCTGATGAACACAAAAGAATATATTTTGAAGAATGTCGATAACCAGAAAGTGGATGGACCCCATTGACTTCCATAGTAGGAAAAAAAATACTATGGAAGTCAATGGCTACCATTAACTGTCTGGTTATCGACATTCTTCAAAATATCTTCTTTTGTGTTCAGCAGAAGAAAGAAACTGGTTTGAAACAACTCGAGAGTGAGTAAATGATGACATAATTTTCATTTTTAACTAAGTGAACTAATCATTTAACAGAAATTAACTGTTGGCATATGTTTCACATCAATACTGTCCAGTTTGTCCTGTTGGACACGACACACAGCAATACTGTCAAGTGTCACTTGTGACCATTGCTCTGAGCCATGTTTTCAGTGTCCTAAGAGTACTGAAACTTCTTTCAGTCCAGCTGATGAGACTGGGGTGATTTGATCAACAGGCCTCTCATTTCAACAAGACCAGCCTTCAACAGACCAAGCAATGTTATTTTTTCATGTTTTATGGGGACTAGACTAACCTTACCTATCACAGAAAACTGACTGCATTTTTACATTTTCAAAAAACAAAAGTCTGATTTATAAGCTGTTTTCTGAAAAAAAAAAAAAAAAAAAAAAAAAAAGGACAAGGATTTCGGATATTGACATCTTTGTGGGGATATTTTGACCCTATAATGTAGAGTTGCACACACACTCTCTCTCTCTCTCTCTCTCTCTCTCTCTCTCTCTCTCTCTCTCACGCTCACGCACACACACACACTCTCTCTCTCTCTCGCTCACGCACACACACACACTCTCTCTCTCTCTCTCTCTCTCTCTCTCTCACGCGCACACACACACACACTCTCACTCTCTCTCTCTCTCTCTCTCTCTCTCTCTCTCTCTCTCTCTCTCTCTCTCTCTCTCTCACTCTCTCACACACACACACACACACACACTAACAATTATGTTTGTGTTATGTTACGATTGTCATTATATTGTAAAAACGTCTGTCCCCAAATCAATATTTGACGGGATTTGCCCCATATTCTTGAGCACAGAACTGTTGATTTCTCCCTCGCTTACCGCATCTAGGTTTCCGTAGGACTCGGAGGAGTTTTGGCGCTTCGCACAACCGACTACAGCCTCTCACAAGTTAGAAAGAAAACATAAAGCCAATCAGTTTAGCGATGTGTGTTCAGGAGGCGGGACTCAGATCTATTAACCGTTTGTGTAATTGGCCAATTTTTTTTTTTAACAACAACAAGCCGGAATGAAAACAAGCCGAAATGAACTAGGAGTAACGAGGCTATTTTTAAAATGTAAGGAGTAGAAAGTACAGATAATTGCGTAAAAATGTAAGGAGTAGAAGTAAAAAGTCGTCTGAAAAATAATTACTCTAATAGATACCCAAAATTTCTACTTAGGTAATGTAACGAAGTATTTGTACTTCGTTACTTGACACCTCTGATGTGGGACTGGTTGAATTAAAACAGGACGGTCAGACAGATACCAAGAATTACAGGTAGATATTGGACACACATAACATTACGTTCATATGCATCATTACACACAAATTAAGCTTGATTAAACACACAATAAAATTGTCAGTGTTTCCGTTATGGCAAACGACGACACTTTGAGAAACATAGGAATACATATCAACATTTAGTGGCTTGTTATGTGGGGGAATATCTGTTTCAAAGTCCAGAGTGTGTGTGTTCTGGAATGTCTTTGAGGCTTGTCACGCGGCTATAAAATCACTAGGGGTCCACGCTGAGCTGGGGGGTTTTAGAGGGGATTCTCAAAAACAGGGTTTCCTTTGTGACTCAAATGTCCCTCTGGGGAGCAACAAGGTTGCACTTTTGACATGTCCAAGCAGACTTAAAGACGCCATGGACAGACCCGTTGTCTGAAAAGAAAACAAAGGATGTGTTTGGAGACAAGGATTTACAAATTGGAACAGCATGTGACCGCATGTCAGGCATTGTCGCTACAGTTTTTACAAAGAAAGATTACACTTGAATTGTTGTTGTAATTGTAACCTTTTTAATAAAAAATATATTTACAAGGTAGATGTAAACAAACTATTAAAAGGTAAATATAAGCCTTTTCTTTAAATAATTTTTATTGTGTTTTATTAGTGACAAATTTGGGGAGAGGATAAATATTCCAAAACTGAAAATACAGTATGAGAATTAACTGCACAATTACTAGACATGTTTTCCTTGGATATTATAGGCCAAATTGCAAGTGTGGCGCACAGTAGGTTTATTACGGAAAGAGATTTAAGGAAGAGTCGACTACGCCACCCTGGTCACTAAACCAGAGAAGTATCCTAATGAGGACACACAGGTTCGGTGTTTCCCTTACACAAGGAATTGGAGACGTGGGTATAAGAAAATACAAAAATATTCTTTATTGGACAAATGTAAAATATTAAAATATGCGGCAATTGGGATCAATCATCACTCCACACACACACACACACACACACACACACACACACACACACACACAATAACAATACAGACTTATCAGGACTTGTGATTACCGGAAGCAGGATGAGCTAGCGACAAACTTCTCCACATCAGCAATGGTCGAGAAGCACAAACACGTGCACTACACTGCACCCTCACATCAACCAAGATCAATCACTATAGGCTATAGACCACACACACACACGGTGCATCAGGCCCCACCACCCAAATAGAGCAACTAGCTCTCCTGCTCCGGACTCACAGTGCCTGAAAGACAAGAAAAACGAATTACAACAAAAGAAATAGTTTACATGAATTCTAATTTACAAGGCACAACCACGATACCCAATATCACAAAACAAAATATATGATGCACTCAAACCTGCAGTTATGGGCTTCAGTAAGGTTTTCAGTGCATTGGTTTACAGTCACCAGCCTGTCCCAGCTTCACAGGCCGGCTCACACCCACAACCCTCTTTCCTCTGACAGGCTGAGGATCACTCACAAAATTATTAAGTAATGCAAATATTATTCACAAAAGAAATACAGGGCGAACCCATAAGAAATCAAAAACAAACAAAATAATGCAGTTGAGTTATCCCAATAAAGCAAACTAACTCAAAAATATACTAAATGCTGAGCGTGCTCACATGAGAGCCACTACTGGCCAGCAGATTGAAATAAAACAATAAACAAAAGTAAAAGATATTGGGAACAAAACAGCAGCAATGAAAGTCCCAATCCGAGCAGCAGTCTTCACGTACTTTTATAACAGCAGATTCATTCACCTGCAAAAGCCCGGATGTGAACTAAAATATACACCGTACCGGATCATCATTATAATACAGTGATCACACATACCAACATGCGGCGATCGCGTCATTCGTCCGGCAGCACAGAGTGAGAACCAAATAATACCAAGGCGAGCTGAAATACACAGATAACCCCATGGCTAAAGATTACTCAAAATAAATACGACCACAAGAGCCAAAAAGACACTTACCAGAAAACCAAACAGCAATACACCAGCGATGATTATTGTAGTAGTATGACGTGCGTTTGTATACGGCAAACGAAGCGCGTTCATCAACCACTGTAAACACTCAGCTTGAACACGCGCTTCTCCACAAGCCGCACAGCACCTGACAAGAGTTACGTGGTTAACCGTTTAGTGTCCGGTAGATTCGAGCAATAATAACCAGCTACCGTCACACTCACCTTCAGCCAGAATGAAAACACAACGACTGCAAACACTCAGCACCACGTGCTTATCCACAAACCGCACGGCAACTCCAGCCAGGATGAACGCAGAGAAATGACGCGCCGGCGAAACAGTCACACATCAACGCAATGTCCGGTGGCCAAACAGCCACCTTGATATACCCGTATGAATCAGACGCTGATTACCTGCGGGCCTCTAGGGCGGAGTCAACACATGCAAACGAGGTGCTACCCAACAGCAGCACTTCACTACAATCTACCCCTCCCCTTTGCATCGTCGCCCCGACGATGGACTAACAACCAGTAACCAATGATCGTGGGAGGTGATGTACATTAGGATGCTGCCCAGCAATACTCCCTCCAGTGCTCCTAACCACAACAGAACCCAAAGGAAAGGTCATTACAGACTGCAAGTTCCCCTCCGTCTCAAGACTTTCTTCTGCCCTCTGAGCTTCACTGCACTCGAAGCTGAGAACAATGGATGGGCATCATCGAACTCACATCTACACCGAGAACAATGGAAGGGCATCATCGAACTCACATCACTCACATCTACATCGAGAACAATGGATGGGCATCATCGAACTCACATCTACACCGAGAACAATGGAAGGGCATCATCGAACTCACATCTACATCGAGAACAATGGATGGGCATCATCGAACTCACATCTACACCGAGAACAATGGATGGGCATCATCGAACTCACATCACTCACACATCTACACCGAGAACAATGGAAGGGCATCATCGAACTCACATCTACACCGAGAACAATGGATGGGCATCATCGAACTCACATCTACATCGAGAACAATGGATGGGCATCATCGAACTCACATCACTCACACATCTACACCGAGAACAATGGAAGGGCATCATCGAACTCACATCTACATCGAGAACAATGGATGGGCATCATCGAACTCACATCACTCACACATCTACACCGAGAACAATGGAAGGGCATCATCGAACTCACATCTACACCGAGAACAATGGATGGGCATCTACCCAAAAACCTCCAAATAGAGTTACCTGCCGTTACAATCCACGCTGCTGTCCCGTTCCCAATACCTAATAAAAAAACAAAAAAAACAAAAACAAGCAAAAAGAAAATGCATATCCACGTCTCTCAATTTTAGTGCAAAAAAAGGAAATCCTGCCGACTACGCCAAATGTGGCGCACAGTAGGTTTATTACGGAAAGAGATTTAAGGAAGAGTCGACTACGCCACCCTGGTCACTAAACCAGAGAAGTATCCTAATGAGGACACACAGGTTCGGTGTTTCCCTTACACAAGGAATTGGAGACGTGGGTATAAGAAAATACAAAAATATTCTTTATTGGACAAATGTAAAATATTAAAATATGCGGCAATTGGGATCAATCATCACTCCACACACACACACACACACACACACACACACACACACACACACACACACACACACACAATAACAATACAGACTTATCAGGACTTGTGATTACCGGAAGCAGGATGAGCTAGCGACAAACTTCTCCACATCAGCAATGGTCGAGAAGCACAAACACGTGCACTACACTGCACCCTCACATCAACCAAGATCAATCACTATAGGCTATAGACCACACACACACACGGTGCATCAGGCCCCACCACCCAAATAGAGCAACTAGCTCTCCTGCTCCGGACTCACAGTGCCTGAAAGACAAGAAAAACGAATTACAACAAAAGAAATAGTTTACATGAATTCTAATTTACAAGGCACAACCACGATACCCAATATCACAAAACAAAATATATGATGCACTCAAACCTGCAGTTATGGGCTTCAGTAAGGTTTTCAGTGCATTGGTTTACAGTCACCAGCCTGTCCCAGCTTCACAGGCCGGCTCACACCCACAACCCTCTTTCCTCTGACAGGCTGAGGATCACTCACAAAATTATTAAGTAATGCAAATATTATTCACAAAAGAAATACAGGGCGAACCCATAAGAAATCAAAAACAAACAAAATAATGCAGTTGAGTTATCCCAATAAAGCAAACTAACTCAAAAATATACTAAATGCTGAGCGTGCTCACATGAGAGCCACTACTGGCCAGCAGATTGAAATAAAACAATAAACAAAAGTAAAAGATATTGGGAACAAAACAGCAGCAATGAAAGTCCCAATCCGAGCAGCAGTCTTCACGTACTTTTATAACAGCAGATTCATTCACCTGCAAAAGCCCGGATGTGAACTAAAATATACACCGTACCGGATCATCATTATAATACAGTGATCACACATACCAACATGCGGCGATCGCGTCATTCGTCCGGCAGCACAGAGTGAGAACCAAATAATACCAAGGCGAGCTGAAATACACAGATAACCCCATGGCTAAAGATTACTCAAAATAAATACGACCACAAGAGCCAAAAAGACACTTACCAGAAAACCAAACAGCAATACACCAGCGATGATTATTGTAGTAGTATGACGTGCGTTTGTATACGGCAAACGAAGCGCGTTCATCAACCACTGTAAACACTCAGCTTGAACACGCGCTTCTCCACAAGCCGCACAGCACCTGACAAGAGTTACGTGGTTAACCGTTTAGTGTCCGGTAGATTCGAGCAATAATAACCAGCTACCGTCACACTCACCTTCAGCCAGAATGAAAACACAACGACTGCAAACACTCAGCACCACGTGCTTATCCACAAACCGCACGGCAACTCCAGCCAGGATGAACGCAGAGAAATGACGCGCCGGCGAAACAGTCACACATCAACGCAATGTCCGGTGGCCAAACAGCCACCTTGATATACCCGTATGAATCAGACGCTGATTACCTGCGGGCCTCTAGGGCGGAGTCAACACATGCAAACGAGGTGCTACCCAACAGCAGCACTTCACTACACAAGCACAATATGTGAAAAAAAAAAAAAAAATTGAGATGCTTCCAACTGTTGCTCTTGCATTCTTGTGGCTCAGTGACTCACCTGAATGAATGGTGTTGTGTTCTTCTGTGCATATTGGCCAGTAGGTGGCGGTAGAGGTTTGTAATATGGGATATTGAGAACAGAAGAAGAAGAGAGTCTGAAGTGTTGCAACAGCTGCTATCTATGCTGTTCTATTTACTATTTCTATTGTTCATTAAATAAGTTCTTATTTGAGAAAGCCTTCCATTCCTTCTTACTAAGGATATAATAAATTGGCGACGAGGTACTTTTCTTTTTTTGGAGATGGCAGCTGTTTCTACTTTTTCCACGCCATTTTTGCCATGTCCTGGTGAACCAACTATTCCTTTCGACACGTGGCTACGGATGTTCCAGAATTATTTGCTTGTTGTTGGTGCTTCTGGAGATGCATGGCCAGTTGAGCGCAAACGAGCACTACTGCTACATTGTCTGGGGACTGAAGGACAAAGACTGTTCTATTCCTTGCCGAATCAAGGTGATACGATGGAAGATGCGATTGCGGCCTTGAAAGCGCATTTTACCCCTCGACGGAACATAGTAGCTGAGCACCATGCTTTCAGGAAACGTGTTCAGGCACCAGGAGAAACTATAATTCAGTACGTAGCTGCTCTACGGGATTTAGCAGTTACTTGTGACTTTGCAGCTACTTTGGATGACATGTTGCGTGATCAGCTCGTGGAGAATGTGTCCAGTCATCGGATTCGTGAGAGACTGCTTTTGGAATCTGAATTGACTCTAGAAAAAGCCATTACTATAGCCACCCAAACAGAAGCTGCTGGTGAACAAGCCAAATTATTATCGAATACTCGTTCAGTTCCTGTGCAAGTGATACATGGAAAGCCTCCACCTGCAGCTGGATGTTTCTGTCGTAGACCACCTTTAAAGCCACCGTCTGCAATGCGCTCTTCAAAGCCTTCGTCAACTACTGCACCTGGTTCATCTTCCCGTGAATGCTATCGTTGTGGATCTAAGAAACACCTCGCGAATGATCGTAGTTGTCCTGCTGCATCGGCACAGTGCAATAACTGTCAAAAGATGGGACATTATTCGCGGGTGTGTCGTTTAGGACAAGCTTGCTCAGTACGTGAAATTGACTTGCCTGAAGTTCAGATCCTTTATATGCATGACTCACTAACTGATAAAATTCGGTGCACTGCTCTCATTGTGACCGCAACTACGTCTGTGCCTATCGAGCTTACCGTGGATTCTGGGTCATCTGTTTCTATATTGCCTAAAATTGTGTATGATACACACTTCCAGAAAGATGCTCTGCTGCCTCCTTCATTGAAACTGGTGACGTATTCTCGTGCTCCGATTCCTGTGCTTGGCTGCTTACCTGCCACTGTCTCTATGGATGACATCACCTGCTCCACGTCATTCTTTGTGGTGGAATCTGGCACAGCTCTGCTTGGGATGGATCTTATTAATGGCTTACATCTTCGTTTTGAAGGAAATTCAATTTTGCCAGCGCAGTCATGTGCTGCGATTGTCTGCGTTGACGCCTTCAGCTGCTTTGGGATGTGCAAAAGGCTTTGTGCACAGAGTAAAGACTTCTCCAGCTGTTGCTCCTGTTGCTTACCGTTGTCTGTTAGAGCCGCAGTCAGTGAGGAAATTCATCGCCTTCTCGAGTCTGACATTATAGAGAGAGTGGACGCTTCGCCGTGGGTCTCTCCGATATTAGTAGTAGTACAGAAAAAGTCGGGTGCCATTCGAATGTGCGTGGATCTGCGAGAACCCAACAAGGCTGTAGTTACGGATAGCTACCCACTACCACATATTGAGGAACTTTTGTCTTTGTTAAGGGGAGCGACTGTATTTTCCACTATCGATTTGGAGAGTGCTTATTTTCAGTTGCCCTTACATGAGGAGAGCCGCGATCTGACCGCCTTCATTACTCACAAAGGACTTTTCAGATTTTGCCGCGTACCATACGGACTTGCTTCAGCACCTTCTGCTTTTCAGAGAATGTTGGTAACAGTTTTGCAGGGACTTCCGAATGTTGCCAATTACCTTGATGATATCATTCTCTGGGGATGTACGCAAACTGAACATGATCACACGCTCAAAGCTGTTGTTCAGCGCTTACAGGATGCTGGACTGAAGCTGAATCAATTGAAATGTCAGTTCAACAAAACCAGTCTGCGCTTCCTGGGCCATCTGGTGAATGCGCAAGGAATTCAACCTGATGAGGATCACCTTTCTGCCATTCTTCATGCACCCGCTCCAAAAGATGCACCTCAACTCCGCTCTTTCATCGGGCTACTATCGTGGTACAATAAGTTTATTCCCAACTTTGCCACGGTAGTTGAACCTCTGCGTGCGTGCATCAGGCAGGGCTCAGATTTCGTCTGGTCGGAGGAAGCTCAGCAATGCTTTGATGCTGTAAAAAAGTTGCTCATTGACAGTCCTGCACTTTCATTGTTCGACCCCGATTTGCCTACGGTGGTATCTACAGATGCCTCTGATTATGGTCTGGGCGCTGTTCTCGCTCAAGTTCATGAGAATAAGACTGAGCACGTCGTCGCTTTTGCATCCCGGACATTGTCGCCTGCTGAACGCAAGTACTCAACCATTGAAAAGGAAGCACTTGCGTGTGTCTGGGCAGTTGAAAAGTGGCGAACCTATTTGTGGGGTCGTAAATTCCTCCTGCGGACGGACCACCAGGCATTAACTGTGCTCCTCTCATCCAAAGGTACTGATCGCGCCGGAAAGCGCATTGCGCGCTGGGCAGCACGGTTACTGTGCTTTAACTATGATGTGATTTACCGGCCTGGGGCTCAAAATTGCACTGCCGACTGTCTTTCTCGTCTGCCTTTGCCTGCTTCGGATGAAGACTGCATGGACGCTGAACCTGAGTTTGTGGCGTTTATGTCTCCTGTAATGTCAGCTCTGTCACCTGCTGAGTTTGCTTCTGCCTCCGCGACGTGCTCTGAACTGAGTGCATTACGCACACAAATAGCTCGCGGTTGGCCTTCCTCTTCAACTTCTGTGGATAATATTCTACGTCCATACTTCAAACTACGTGACGAATTGAGTGTGCAGCACGATTATGTGTTCAGAGGATCACGTCTGGTTGTGCCTGTTGCGCTAAGGCACACGATGGTGAAGTTAGCTCATGAAGGCCACCAGGGAATTGTGCGCACAAAACAACGCCTTCGTGAACTGTACTGGTGGCCAGGCATAGATTGTCTGGTTAAAGAGCACATACAGACCTGTCAAATGTGTCTGTCCTCTGACAAAACTGCCAACACCTCTGCTGCGCCGCTGCAGCCAGTGCCTTTTCCGTCTGTACCGTGGGACAAGGTAGCTATAGATGTGGTGGGTCCATTTGAAACCACTGTGTGGGACTGTCGTTATGCGCTGACATTAGTTGATTATCACAGTAAGTGGCCTGAAGTCGCTTTCACCGCTTCCATCACTACTCAAAATGTTATCGCCTTCTTGTCATCTGTGTTCAGTAGATACGGCAATCCATGTTCTATCGTGTCTGATAATGGAACCCAATTCACGTCAGCGGAATTTGCTACATTCCTAAAAGAGAGAAACATTCAACACATACGTACTTCTGTCTACCACCCTTCTGCGAATGGAGCTGTGGAACGCTTTCATCGCGTGCTGAAAGGCTGCATTCAGTCTGCTGTTCTGGGAACGAAGCCGTGGAAATCTACAGTCACGGAATTTCTCCAAGTGTATTGTGCTACACCGCATTCTGCCACAGGACTATCCCCATTTGAGTTGCTTCATGGCAGAAGGATGCGAACGCGTCTTAATGTTCTTTCTCTTCTCACCACACGTCAGGATGCTCCTGCGCTTCTTCAGCGAGTTTCTTTGAAACAACAGAAAATGAAAGCATACGCTGACTCCAGACGTGTGGCTCGCACTCCTGATTTCAAAGTGGGAGATTGGGTGCGTGTGCGCATTCCAACTCACGTTCCGAAAGCGCATCCAAGATTTACCAACCCACGTCAAATTGTGCGTAAACTGGGTGCGTGTACTTACACAGCAAAAACTCCAGTGTTAAATTAACACTCCTGGGAGTGTATATGAGTCCACACTCAAGAGTGTAAAGTGTTAAAATATGAGTGTTAAATTAACACTCAAGAGTGTTAAAGTTAATGAGATAATTAAGTGATTAATTTAGTGATGATTGAGCATTATTGAAGACACCTGATGTTAACAAGCAGAATCACTGAAGGAGTGTTAATTTAACACTTTACACTCTTGAGTGTGGACTCATATACACTCCCAGGAGTGTTAATTTAACACTGGAGTTTTTGCTGTGTACCTGTTATCAGACGGGAAGAACTGGCATGCTTCTCACCTGGCTCGTTCTGTTGCACCTGTTTCGGAGACTACCGATATGGATGCTGTGGACTTGTCATTTCAGTTTCGTCCTCCTCCTCCGGCGCCTCAAGCTCCTGAAGCTCTTCAAAGAGGTTCTACCCGTGTGAGACGACCTCCTCGTTGGCTGGAAGACTGTGTTACTTAGTCACTTGCATTGCGAGAATATAAAGGATGAGTAATTCATTAAGTCACCTTGTTGTTTATTTTAATATGAATACTACATTCTTGTGATTATTGTGAAACTTATTTTGTTCTTTAGTCTGATTGAGATAAGTAGTTATGTTACATAACCAAGTGAACGCTTTGGTAATTTTGTAACTTTGTTATTGTGTTCCTTTTGTTCTTAAAAATCTGGGTAGACAGTTTGCTTTAAGTAATGGGGGAATATGTTGTGTTCTTCTGTGCATATTGGCCAGTAGGTGGCGGTAGAGGTTTGTAATATGGGATATTGAGAACAGAAGAAGAAGAGAGTCTGAAGTTTTGCATCAGCTGCTATCTATGCTGTTCTATTTGCTATTTCTATTGTTCATTAAATAAGTTCTTATTTGAGAAAGCCTTCCATTCCTTCTTACTAAGGATATAATAAATGGCTAATTAAGTATGCAGGCCCCAATGTCTCCAGGTGCGAACCACTAAATATGCATGATCGTTGAGCACCCACTCCGCATATTGCCTTTCCAAACAGAAAGTGCTTTGCAAAATTCAAATCAATGTATTGTGTTATGTGAATAAGGCAGGGTGATTTCACTTCATTTTGAAGAAAAAACACTAGGTGATGACTTCCATTAGACAAAAGTCTTATTGGCACATATTTAGAATGTGTTTTATGGCCTTATTTCAGAAACTTTAGTTTTTAGTTTTTTCAATAACCATGCATAAACATTATTCTCTCAAAAATGCAGACATGTACATTCTTGTTGCTCACATTTCATGGTAGCCCTGTTTGTGCTAAATAGTGTGTAATTTTTTTTTGCCATTAATATGTTTATAAGCAACTGAAAAAAGCACAAATGTCAGGGCATGTCAGAACATCTCAAGGACCCCAAAAACACCTTAGACCCCAGAGGGTTAATCAGCCTATTTTTATTTTACAATAACGGTTTACAAATAGGTCCTGTGTATCATTCGTTCAATCGTTTTTTCAAATTAAAATTAATAAATGAAAAACGACCATTTTTCCATTATTTATTTCCTGAACTAAAATGAAAAAACGAATAACGACTCGTTTTCCGATTTTCTGATTGTGCGCTCAGATCAAAAATCCTGTAAGTCTCATTCACTTACAGTCCGACTTTTGAACTTTTTACATTATTATTTATTCAGGTATAACACACTGATAAATAATATGTATTACCTGAAATATTTGCACTAAATGCTGCACAAAACTCTTCCACTAGGCTACTTGAGAAAAGCTGTAACCGCGCGGCAATTTCACCACCGCATACTGTGTGAAACGCTCAAGGAATCATGCGGCGCGGAATTAAATTTTAAAGTATAGCCTAAAGACGGTAGCGGTCGGAACTCTGGTGTACCTATACTTTGGACGGAGCGGGCGGTCTGACTGACAGCAGCCCACTCCCGACATCTTTTAACCATTAACCATTGTCAGTCAACAACATTCTTTTTTTGCAAGGATGTTTGAAATAGTTTGGCAGAAAATAGCCTACTTCATTTGTCAGTAGGGCAATATGGTTTTCGTTTATGTTGCTTAGAAATTTGAGTGATAGGCTTTATTTAATCTGTTATTTAGCCTATATTTCATTATTTTTTTGTGACCTTTTTTCTCTGCTGACAGTACAATGTTAAAATAATATTTATATTGACACGAACACAATTCATTTATAATTGTTATAGGCTACTTAATCTCTCTTTTTCCGTTAGAGACATTTGAATGTGAGATTCTGGAAACGAGATCTAAATTTTGCGGACCCGTCAGGTCGGGAAATAAAGCTTATGAACACAGAGTGTATTTTAAGCGGTTGCTGAATAGAACCTTGTGGGAGCGGGACGAAAAAAAAAAAAAAAAAACAGTCCTGCGCAGACCTCCTTAACCCTCTGGGGTCTGGGGTGTTTTTGGGGTCCTTGAGATGTTCTGACATGCCCTGACATTTGTGATTTTTTTCAGTTGCTTATAAACATGTTAATGGCAAAGGTGTAAATTCACTCTATATAGCACAAACAGGACTACCATAATATGTGAGCCACATGTATGTACATGTTTTCATTTTTGAGAGAATAATGTTTATGCATGGTTATTGAAAAAATACTAAAAATGTTTCTTCAAAATGATGTGAAAATCATCCTGCCTAATCATTCACATAAAACGATACATTGATTTAAGTTTTGTGAAACACTTTTAGTTTTGAAAGCCAATATGGGGCGTAAACGATCCAAAAGCATCATGCATATTTAGTAGTTCACACCTGATGAGACAATGTCCCTGCATACTTAATGAGCCATTCATTCAGGTGTGTCACCTATAGCTAACTTAAATATACAAGCTTCATAAAAATGATCATTCTAGAAGAAAATTTCAGATGGCATTTTCAGATGGCATATATATATACACACACTACCAAATTGGTTCACAGTTGGAAACATCGCATTTTTTTTTTTTCTACAAATTGTGCTTGCAAATTGTATAATATCCAAGGTAAACATGTCTAGTAATTGTGCAGTTAATTCTCATACTGTATTTTCAGTTTTGGAATATTTATCCTCTCCCCACCAATAAAACACAATACAAATTATTTAAAGAAAAAATTTTTTTTACCTTTTAATAGTTTGTTTACATCTACCTTGTAAATATATATTTTTTATTAAAAAGGTTACAATTACAACAACAATTCAAGTGTAATCTTTCTTTGTAAAAACTAAAGTATACAAAACGTATTATTTGATGACTTTATTTTTGACAAAACATACTGTATTTAACATATGAGCAAAATTGGCAAAACAAAAGTTTATTTGATGTGGCAGTCTATTGTACAGTAAAAACTTTATAATCCATTCAAAACTAGTCAACGTCTTTCAAAACTAAAGTAGACATTTTATCATACGTATTTCAAAATAAAGGATTTATTAGTTAGTTGATGACTTTATTTTTGACAAAACACATACAGTATATATTCCTCATCTCAGTATAGCAATAGAGTTTGCTAAAAGCTGTTCATTAAATACAGCAGTATTTGAAAATCGATAATATTTTGTAAAATTACATTTATATTTGCATTTATGTCAAAACCTAGACACTTTTAAACATCAAAATGACATTTATTAATATGTATTCATGTCAGAATGACATATAAACAGATTTTCCTATTCAATTTTGCATGGAAACGCTTCCAAGACTCTTGCGTGTCGCGTGAAATATATATAGAACATATGAGCAGAAATTGCTAAACAAAAGCTTATTTGATGTGGCAGTGTATTCTACAGTAAAAAATGTACCCAAATCTAGTCAACAAAATGTTGTCTTTCATATTTCGCCGGACTGTAACGTTGTTTTTATGAAATATTAGGGTATATAAATGTTAATTTGCAGTTTAATACGTTGCTTATACAAATAGCCTACATTTTATTTCAACATATTTCAGTCGATTTTTACTCATCTCAGTATAGCAATACAGTTTGCTAAAACATCATCATTCATTCACACACGCGATTTAAATTTAAACTGTCTTTTTGCGAACTGTGGTAAACAGCGCACATCTCTGCGGCTGCCGTTCATTCACAGAAACGCGATTCACTTGAGAAGGAAAAAAAAACTTACTACTAAACCTCAGCTCAGTCGGATCCTTGCTCCTCGAAATACCCGCACTTCTGTGGGACATTTTCCATTATTATTATTCCTCACAGCGCTGCGAGACGGTGTAAACAAGTAATGATCTGAATAAACTTGTTTTCTCGAGCTGATATGGGGGCGTTCACAGGTTTGCGTGGATTGCCTCAGACATTTGCGTTTGAATAGCACGCGCTCTCCGTGGGCGGAGTCACATTACATTTGAATGAGCTGTAATGAGCTCGAATGGAATCGCTCTCTTTTAATACAGATTTCACAAGATGAGAATATTTGTTTTTTTATATAAATTACTTCATTTAAAAGAAGAGAATTCAAGCTTCATGCCTGTGTGTCTGTATGCCTGTTTGACTGAGTATTCGCTGAGTTACAGTTCATTTTCGGACTCGTTTCAGAATGGTCTTCACTGACAGAGAGAAGGCAGAACTCGCATCACGTTTATTTTTCTTTATTTGGCAAAAAGCACAACACTTTGTTTTTATTGTGAGTATACACAAAAATAATACACATTTAACAGAATCGATTGATGTATGAAACTTGTTTGTAATATCAAAGTCAACAGAGCAAAATTAATTTCTTTTTAACTGATAAGAAAAAAACTGAGCTGGTATCGCCGGCGATACCGCCGACCCCAGGGGGTTAAACCGTATTTGTGTGTCCTGAATAAATAATAATAAAAAAAAGGAATGAAGTTCAAAAGTCGGACTTTCAAAATGAAAATTTGTCTAATCCAGTAATTCATTTTTTTTCTATTTTTGATCTGAGCACACAATCAGAAAACCCGTCGTTATTCATTTTTTCATTTTTGTTCAGGAAATAAATAATGGAAAAACAAGTTGTTTTTCATTTTATTTTTGGTTTTAATTAGAAAAAAACGATTGAACGAATGATACAGAGTATTTAATTTGTATCCATAGGCCTACTCTGTGTAGCTGGCCCGCCATCTACTGGCTAAAAAAAATATTGGCCCGCGGCCAAAGTTACTTGCCGACCCCTGCTCTAAACCATCGACTGATGCTAGTGCTTATCGCTGATTACGTACCTTTTCCGGTACTGTTCCCACTCCCACAGGAGAGGAAAGTTTGGAAAACTGGATGGAACAAGCCAGGTTGATGACTGTAGAGTGTGAATGTTCTGAAAGAGAAAAAAGAAGAAGAAGAATGGAATGTTTAAAAGGCCAAGCATTGGATATTGTTAAGGCTGTCAGATTTTCAAGCCCTGATGCTAGTGCTTTGCAGTATCTAGATGCTTTGGAGAAGACTTTTGGAACATTTGAATCTGGAGAGGATCTTTACTTTGCTTTCCGTCTTCTTCGACAATCATCAGGAGAGGCGTTGTCCGATTTTCTGAGGCGATTAGAGAAATCTTTAACTAAAGTGGTCCAAAGAGGAGGATTGGCACCACAGTTGATGGACCAAGTGAGGATTGAACAATTGAGCTGTGGAAGCAGACCTTATGCTGCTGCAGTTGAGACTCAGGGAAAGGAGAGAACAACCACCTAATTTCTTAGCATTACTGAATGAAATTAAGGAAGCAGAGGAGAATGAAGCTACCCATCATAAGATCAAAACCTCACTAAAGCCCATTCATCTGAAGACTGATGACAAACTGAGCTCTTCTGTGGTGAAACAACTACATGAAGAAATACAGGAGTTAAGGTCCAGAGTGGAAGGCGATTCTGAGAAGAAACCCATTGCATCATTGAGATTGGAGTCTAGAGACCAACATGTTAAGAAAAGGGTGGACGTTCAGGAAGAGTCTGAGGTGCAACTGTTAAAAAATCAGGTTCAGAAGTTACAAGAGCAACTCTCATTGATGAATGTGAGTTCTACTACGGAGTCACCACAGGACGTGTCTAATCCGAAGCTAGTCCAGTTTCGAAATCAGGGAAGATCCTCAAAGAATCGAGAAGATTTTTTCTGCTACCGCTGCGGAGAGGATGGGCACATTACGACCAAATGTAAAGCTCCAGAAAATACCACACTAGTGATACAGAAACTAGTGCGCTCTCTCCGGCAAGCTAAATCTGAGAGAAGTAGACAGACTGGAAACACTGTTTCTGCCAATAGTTTTAATTGATCAGAGTGAAATGACCAGCAATGAAGCAAACTCTCTCCCCAGAGGACTAGTGGGTCCTGTTTCTAACATTCCTGTGATGGTGTATGGATGCCCATGTACAGCCCTTCTTGATAGTGGATCGCAGGTCACTATTGTCCGCCTCAAGGTTGTGTGTGTTGTGGCTTCACAAATGCTTTGCTGCATACCTCGGTTGTAACGAGTGGTTATTTCAGTCAAAGTTGCTCTTCTATCAGCTTGAATCAGTCGGCCCATTCTCCTCTGACCTCTAGCATCAACAAGGCATTTTCGCCCACAGGACTGCCGCATACTGGATGTTTTTCCCTTTTCACACCATTCTTTGTAAACCCTAGAAATGGTTGTGCGTGAAAATCCCAGTAACTGAGCAGATTGTGAAATACTCAGACCGGCCCGTCTGGCACCAACAACCATGCCACGCTCAAAATTGCTTAAATCACCTTTCTTTCCCATTCTGACATTCAGTTTGGAGTTCAGGAGATTGTCTTGACCAGGACCACACCCCTAAATGCATTGAAGCAACTGCCATGTGATTGGTTGATTAGATAATTGCATTAATGAGAAATTGAACAGGTGTTCCTAATAATCCTTTAGGTGAGTGTATTATTACTTATTATATTTTTTTATATTATTAATAATAATTAAAAAATAATTAAAAAATATATATTATTAGTAGTAGTATTATTATACTTTATTATATTGTTATTGGACACTGGTCAAGTCACTGGAAGGGGTCACAGAGCATTTTCTTGAAAATGAACGTAGAACTTTTATGATGTAGGCCGAAAATGAGCTTCCCCTCTTTGAAAGACCAGCAGCCGCCACTGATGTGCGGGTATTGATAATTCTGATTGGTAGAGGGAGGAGGAGAGAGAGATGGAGGCAGATCAGAAAGTGATGTCGCATTTTTTCCTGGTGATTCTGAGAGAAAATATACCCAAATAACTGCTGACTAAGTGGTCAAAGAGTATATTTAGCATACAGAAAGTGTTAAAGAACGTTTCTGTAATTTGTTTAATTTGTTATACTTTGACTAAGAGTTTAAACAGACTTATGTTACTGCTGCTGTGCGCACTGTAATCTTTTTATTTTACGTTGAGTAAAATCTACTCGCGGGATCTAAGTTTATTAATCGTTCCGAGGAAGACGACTACAGTATGAGGAACCAGATAGCGTTCTAAATCCCCTCGTGGTTTAGAATTCCTCTGGCATCGTGGGATTCATAATCATTCAGCGGACAGCTGGTGAGACTGCAGACGCATACAGATTGTCTAATGTGATCGGTGGACAGCGCGTGTGTCGAAACGGGAAGACACAGGTACATTTGTTTGTTTATTTAGCTCTGTGGAGCGAAGAGGCCATTTGTTGGTTTTCACGGCCACACCGTTCTCAAGCAACGACACAGGCCTGCGACAGGTTGGGGTTATTGAAACTAAGAGTGTGTGTGGGCCCACATTAGGTATTTGTTGTCTAATTTGCTCATTGATTTACAGTGTATTCTGCATTTTAATTTTGAGATTGTATTATAGATCCAAAGGGGATTATATTACTGATTTCTTGCAGATACAACATTGAATATTGATATTTGAGTATTATATTGGAATTTCTGATCTGAGGATCAAAAGGTGTGAAAGAAAATACACAACAGACATTTAAGAATTTCATTTAATTATTTTATTTATTTATTTTATTTATTTTTACAATATTTCATTATTTCATCTGTCTTTGTTAAATAAAATCACTTGTTAATTGACAAGAACTTACCTTTTTGTGATTCCATATAAGAGTGTCGCAGAAAGATAATCACTTAACATCTTCATTTAAGTAGAGCGATCAGGGGGGAAAACAGGAAGGAAGTAAATTAGTTAAGTCGAGAGACACATTATTAGAACCCGGTACTCCGCCCATCAAGGAAGAGGGTAGGGGGCGCTACACATGTAATACTAAACATGTGAATTACATGTAATACTAAACATTTCAATAGTTTGCATCCTTCTGTTATTTTCCTGCTTTGAAACAATCTGTATTGCAAAAATTGCTAAATAAAAATAAAAGCATCTTGACATGTCAACAATATTTAACTGTTATTGTCTGTATCTGCTGGGGCCTGTACCATGAAGCCGGTTTATGTGGCTAGCCAGCTATGTTTCAGCTTAGTTTCCGCCAACCCTGGGTTTTAGGTACTATGAAAGTAGCTCGGCTTTAATCGGTGTTCGTTGCCATGGTATCTTACGCTGCACGGCTAACCTGCTCCGGGGCAGGTTATGTTCTGGATTCAAGATCTCAGACTGAAGTTTGACCAATCAGCTGAGAGCAAAGAAACATATAGGTGACGTAACTTATTCCCCGTGTCCGTTGCAATGACTTCACTTTTTCTTCCAAATCTGGTGGACATCTCAGCGCAAATTGTTTGACGAGCACTTCTTAGAGAACGAGTTTTTAGCCAGACAAAATCCCCTTGCCTTTCTTGATAGTTACTTGTATGAAAGATACAGATTTTCCGCGGAAGGAATGTCTTATCTTTGCGAACTTCTTGAGCCGCACATAAAGAGTTTAACACGTCGAATTCATGCACTTACTGTACCGCAAATATTGCGTTGCGTTTTTTTGCAAGTGGTACATTCTTGCACGGTGGGTGACGCACAGAAGCTATAGGGGAAAACACGGTTAGTCGAACCATTCACAAGGTGGTCCTCGCTCTGCAGGAGTACATGAAAAGTTTCATTAATGTTTTCCCCGAACATTTATCGACCATGTCCATAAAAGAGGGCTTTTATAAAATTGCCAGTAAGATATATTGATAGGGTGACATCACATGAACACTTTTTTTAAAGCAAATTTCACAAGTGTACTATACAATATAATACATGTTAAGAATTATTTTGAATCTTTTTTATTATTCTTCTGTTAATCTTATGATAGGATTCCCTAGAGTCATTGCAACATGTATGCATTCTATTGCTCCAATCTCCACTGCTCTAGGGAACATGAGGCAGATTATGTTAATAGGAAGTCCTATCACAGCCATAATGTTCAGGTAGAGATGATGTGAATATGTGAGATGATTATTTTCTGTGAGATGAATCTTTAAATTAATAGTAACTTTAACAGATATAACAATGATTTACTAAACATTTCATCTGCAGACGACTTGTGGTCATGAACATATTTATGATCAAGTTTGGATGCCAAATGGCCTGGCTCCAGTGCTTGTCTCACAAATTTTCCGTGAGTCTGTGTTGTGTCAGCGCTTTGAGGAAAGCAAGTTAAATTTGGTACAGTACAAAACAGTTAATTTGAAATGAGCTAGAAAAACCTACACAATAACCCCCTATCATGACCCTCAGACAGGGCCACAGCACCGCTTCAGTGTGGCCCTCAGTAAAACCAGAATGAAGATATGACCTTTGGCATCCTAAAGGCACATTTCAACTGTGTTCGGCGATTCAGAGTCACCAGAGCGGGCATCACAGATAGTGGCTGCATGTGCCATTCTGCAAAATATAGCCACCAGTAGAAAGGAACGAGAAACACCATAAAACCAGCTTCTCCCCGATGAAACTGACCCGATCACACTTGACCACCCAGCTGGTGCAGATATATATTACATATATATATTACAATTACAATATTACACTTAATAAAAGCACATTGAAACTGCACATATGTCTCAAACTGTTTTATTGGTTTTGTGGGATGGGAGGGAGAAAGAGAGCAAGAGAAAGTTGCATTAATAAATATTCATACCAAAGTGTTACTTGGTTAAATTAGTTATACTATATATATATATATATATATATATGAAGAGTTCAGATGCAAAAACCTCTAAATGCCATCTGAAATTTTCTTCTTGAATGATCATTTTTATCAAGCTCGTATATATAAGTTCAATAATTTCACTTAAATGGCAATTAATAGGTCATTTTCATTGCCATTTAAGTGAAATTACTGAACTTAAATATACAAGCTTCATAAAAATTATCATTCTAGGAGGATATTTCAGATGGCATTTAGAGGTTTTTGCATCTGAACTCTTCATATATATATATATATATATATATATATATATACATATATATATATATATATATATATATACATATATATACATATATATATACATATATATACATATATATATATATATATATACATATATATATATATATATATACATATATATATATATATATACATATATATATATATATATATATATACATATATATATATATATATATACATATATATATATATATATATATATATACATATATATATATATATATATATACATATATATATATATATATATATACATATACATATATACATATATATATATATACATATATACATATATATATATATACATATATACATATATATATATATACATATATACATATATATATATACATATATATACATATATATATACATATATATACATATATATATACATATATATATATATATATATACATATATATATATATATATACATATATATATATATATACATATATATACATACATATATATATATATATATACATACTGAGATCAGTTTTATCCCATTGAGATACTTTAATAAGCACTGAAGCCCATTGAGGTAGAGGCCTCAGTTTCTGGGGCAGGTTGTGAAAAATCCTACAATAAAAGAGATGTGTAAGGGCCAGTCCCTTTTTTATGCCACACATTCAAATGTTTGCCATAATAAAAAGCCCAGTGCATTCACATCAGCAACTGTCTGAGAACACACAGACAGAGTGTCTTCATTTCCTCCACCCTAATAAATAAAAATAGGCCAATGTAAAGCATAACTGTTGTAAAGCAGGTTATGTTTGGTGTTCTGTCTGCTGCATACTGACCTCTGTGTGGGAAACTGTGTGTGTGTGTGTGTGTGTGTGTGTGTGTGTGCTGGCTTCAACAGGGACACTGTATTTCCCTCTACTGCAGAACATAGAGTCAGCCATATTTAAAACTTAAAGTAGTAATGTATTGCACACGTACCCAGTGTTACTTGCTTAGAGGAGC